>NC_064428.1:7327500-7657500 GCF_023375975.1 Astyanax mexicanus | reverse complement strand
GTGTCTTAATTCTTAAAAAAAAAATGTTTGAACCACTATCTACAATGCCACCATGTCAATATCACAGTTTTGCCTAGTATCTGGATAATGGTGGTCCTGAAGAGAGAACATGATCAGTAGCAAATAAAGTTCAGGAGCAGGTGGGAACTCACTTTGTGCAGGACATGGCGTGACGCTGCAGGACCTGTAGATGGCTCTCTTTCCTGTACAGTAGCGTCCGTTGTTGCGAGGTGGAGGGTTGTTGCACAGACGATGGGCAAACTGTACTCCGCCTCCACATGTCCGAGAGCACGCCCCCCACGGCCCCCAGGAGCTCCAGCTACCGTGGTTAGAGGCCTGAAAGTGGACAACAACGAAGATCAGTGAAGATCACAATTATTTTAATTAATAAACATGGGCTCTCAGTTGGTTTGTACATGTTGTTACTGAGACCCAGGTGGGCTTCACAAATTGCCCATCATTACAGACCTCATGTTTAGTTTACAACCCAGATAAGGTCCATGTTCAACCCCTTCTGGTTCCATCACTGTACCAACCACTGTTCCATCACCCTAGACAAAACCTTCTTGGTAATTTTACACCTAACTTAAACTTAACTACTATAAACAACTATAATCTTAGATTTAGGTTTTAGGATAATGTTAGGGTTAGTACTTGTCTGACTGCATAGTGCCAAGTGTAAAAGTTTGGTGGAGGGGGGGGGTCATGGTAAAGGTTGTTTTTCGGGAGTTGGGCTCAGTCTCAACTGTGCCGGAACAGTTTAGGATGACTCCTTTCTGTTAGTACATGACTGCACACTAGAACACAATACAAGGCCAATCGAGACCTTGATGAGGGTTTTTGGTGTGGAAGAACTTGACTGGACCGCACAGAGTACTGACCTCAACCTGAAAGAACACCTTTGGGATGAATCCGAGAGGAAACTGCAAGCCAGATGTCAGTAAGGTATTACTCAAATCTGACCACTTCTTTCAGTAACGAGTAATCTAACCATTTCCAATTCAGAAATCAGATTAAAGTTATTTATTTTGGTCATTTTCCTTAGTAAAACTATATATTTTTGCTTTGTTCTTGCGTCTCGGGAAGCTTTGTTTTTGAAACGTCTGGCTTATGGGAAAATTAAGTCACGTTTTTAGCATGAGAACAACTTGTAACACCACGCTGTAACACAAACGTAAAAAATGGAGAGAGGATGTAGATTTTGAGTGTAAGCTAAAGATGACAATATCAAGATTGGTTGTTCACTCTGTACTGGCTACAAAAACTCAACATCAAATCTGAAGAAACCTTTGGAGTCACAGCACAGTCAAACTTACAGAGCAAGTCTAACCAGATGGTGCAAAACAGAGCGCTGAGACTAATGCAGGAGGTCCTCCACCACCCAAATATCAAAAAGCTGGACTTCAGTGTAAAACAATAAAATAAGTAAGTTACATTTTAAAGAATAATCAGAAATCACTTTTTAATTACAATAACTTTTTCTTTATTATTTTATTGATTTTTTTTCAGATTTTCTCAATTACTCAAACAAATCATTAGTACTACCCCTATCACTAGTCATGCCTCAACACCAGGAGTGTGAAAACTAGCACAGCTATTCACCGCCTCTTTTCCAACTGCTGCTGCTGATGCAGCATTACCTAGTAGCATCACAGTGCTAACGCTTGAAGAAAAGCACTGCAACTCGGTTCTGATACATCAGCTCACAGATGCAGCCTTGTGCTGATCAACATCACCCTAGGAGTGATAAGGGGATAGAACTCCATCTACTGTACCCTCCCAGAGAGAGCAAGAACAATTGTGCTCTCTCAGGGCTCCGGCAGCTGATGACAAGCTACATGACCGGGATTCAAACCAGTGATCTCCTGATAAAAGTGGCAGTGCTTAGCCTGCTAGACCACTCGGAGCGCCAGAAATCAGAATACTTTTTTTATGGTAATTGCGCCTCCGCCATTGGGGCTGATGTCCCAATAAAACTTACTGATTAAAAATAGGACGTCACTCAAGTTTATATGTGGGCGAAGGCAGATGTGCGACGATGTGTATTAAATACTTTTTACTCAGAACCTCACTGAGAAAGCACAAATCAAGGATTTGCTCGAAACAAACATCAACAGGAATTTGTCCGTAAGCTATGACAGTAAGAATTTGCCTGAGCGTGTTGTTGTTTACACAGACGATGAGACAGGTAATGCAACTTTACCGTAAAATCTAAAGTATGCTAGCCGCAGGCCTGAAGATGATCTAAACCAAACTGTCCAGCACTGAAAGTGACCCCACGTCCACCCGGGATGTGCTCTCCAAGAGGGAGTCACTGTAACGCATTCTTCTCTGAGTTCGTTTATGCTTAAAGAATCTGGTTGCATGAATGGTGAGCTGAAAGAGTCTCAGAGCGATGTTTTATGTAAGGGTGTGTGCACACCCAATCCCATTCGTAATAAACAAGCTCCGAGCCAAAAACAGCCGGGGACCTGTCTCGAGTGAGTGACTACACACTGCAACGGTCCTTAACATCGCCTGGACGTTCTGAAGGAAAGCACTGCGGCGGAAGAGCAGTTCACCAGAGGATAGGAGGGGAAGGTCTGAGCGAGTGTCAGCGTGAAGGAAGACTCCAGAAGCATGTTTTCGAATTCCACGTGGAAAACCAGCTTGAACGCAAACACTCTCAAAGGGAATATTGTCCTCTGAGAAGAAAACGAGCGCTCCGTAACATTTAATGGGCTAGCAGACACAGACGAAAATACGCACCGCTTAAAGAAGCAGAGGGGAGAGACAGTCAGGGAAACTCCCAGAGCCCTGAGGCCTAAATATACTGGATATTAATCTGCTTACCTCAGGCAAGGGCAATGTCTTATGGCTGCATTTCCACAGAGGCATGCACACCACGGCCCAGGGACAGGGATCTGAGTATAGCCTCTTCTGTAGTCCTAATACACATACAGTAACTTGGGTTTTATCTTAACAAACAGCAAAACCTATTACCCAGAAGAAGCTTCATTTGACTTATGACTGAGTGACTGATGAACTTTGTTGAACTGTGCATTAGAATTATACACATTATGTAACATTATCATTAGTTTGGTTACTGATGTTTTGTTGTTTTATGTGTGTTTGTGTATTTGGTTGAAATATTACAGTGGTATAAAGGCATTTATTAAGGGGTAACAAAACCCTAAATTTAAAAAATGTTAAAAAATTGCAAGGGTAGTTTTGGAGAAGCACTGGGTGATGTATGGGTTTAGAGGCAGGGCAGGAGGGAGAGCTGATTGAGCTGAACAGTGCCTCTGATAGCGGTGAGACACAGATGGCTGGACGTCAGCAGGGGGGGCGGGGGGTCGGGTGGTATTATTGATTGGCTGATCTACATATTGTGATGTGTCTGCGTATCAAAGTACCGAACACAGACACATCATCGATGTCTATAGCACAGTTGAACCTGTGAGGGCGCTGCAGAGGTGAAAATTACCTCAATAATTTTCATTTTCAAATATTTCATTTCAGCTGGTTTTCATTCCGGCTTCTCATCGCTCAATAAAACCCCTATCCAGATAAATCTCTCCATCCAGATAGAGTGAATCTGATTATGATTGGATGTAGAGAAGTGTAATCATATACCATTCCAACACCCTATTGGTGTATACTGTGATCCATCACACCTGCACACGTCCACCACCCTCCAACCCCCTTCCCCCCCCCCCAACCACCCCCACACTCCAGCAAGAACTTCAAAACTATGAATGAACACATGTGGAGTTTTATGTACTTAACAAAAAAATTAGCTGAACCTCCACAGTCACCGGACCTGAACCCAATCCAGATGGTTTGGGTGAGCTGGAGCACAGAGTGAAGAAGACAAAGGAGCAACAAGTGCTAATAAACACCTCTGGGAACTCCTTCCTTCCTTCAAGACTGTTGGAAAACTTTTCATTTCAGGTGGCCACCTCTTAAAGAAGCTCGTTGAGAGAATGATGCCAAGAGTGTGCAAAGCAGTAATCAGAGCAAAGGGTGGCTATTTTGAAGAAACTAGAATCTAATTTTTTTTAAAGTTATTTCACCTTTTTTGGTGCACTATAGGACTCTGTGGGCATGGCCTAATCGTTTGTTCTTAATGGCTTTATTTACATTACGTTTACTTTTATACTTTAAGTAGTTTTAAGACCACACTTTTACTTAAAGAGTAAAAAGCTTGAGATGATACTTCTTTAACTTCTACAGAAGTATTTTAAACTCTAGCATCTATACGTCTACCTACAGAGTAATGAATGTAAATACTTTTCACACCTAACCCTATTCTCGTCCACATGTTAGAACACCCGCTCACACTTTTCCAGTTCCCACCTCCCACTTCATTTCTGGTTTCCTGCTTCTCATATAAGCTCCTGGCTCTTGGGAGTTTGGTCTACACACCTTCACGCCTCATTTCACCTGCTCTCTTACTTGCACTTTTCTTAAAAACATCTCCCGCTGATCTCGAGAGCCTCGTTTACTAACCCACTCCCACTTCTCCTCACAATGAATTCCTCACCATGCTTCAGCGTGTAATGCCTCTCCGAGGTGCTCTCTTCACATCCTTTCAACACGCTTCCTTCACTCTTCCTGCCTCCATCTGTCTCTCTCTCTCTCTTTCACTTTCTCTCACACACATTCCATCCTCTCGTTTCCTCTGTATCCAAACAGTGTGTCCTGTAGAGCTGTTCCAATACGCTCTTAACACATCTATCCATCTCTCTCTCTCTCTCTCTCTCTCTGTAGAGCTGTCCTCCTCAGTGAGAGCAGAGCAGTACATCATGCCTCGCCTCTCAACACTTTTAAACACCTATCGTTCTTCTCTACATCCAGCCGCTCACTCTTTCAGCGGGCCTCGTTTGCCCACAGAGTACTGGCTCTCAGTGCTCTTTCGCTTCACTAGAACATCTATCCATCTTTCAATTTCGTTCACTCCCTCCCATCTATTGCTCTCAGAAAATAACAAGAGCCTCTCGCAAGTCTCGTTCACGCCCTTGTCGATTTTGATTACCACTATTCTCACTCATTATGTGGCCTCTTTATAAAATTTGCTGATTTTATCTGAACATTTTTAACAGTGTTGTCATGAAAATTGCCTCATTCTAAAGACCAAAGAAATGGCTTCCTACCACAATCAGAAGCTACTCAAGCTCCAACCCAAAATGTTCTCAGAACTCTTTTCCCTCTCCTCAGACTCCTCACAAATATTCTTAAAAGCTGATATCATATTTTTTTAGATATAATTTTAATTTTCACATTTTCTCCCCAATTTACAAGGCCAATTACCCAACCCACTCATTAGGACTCCCCCTATCACCAGGAGGGTAAAGACTAGCACACGCCTCCTCCGATACATATGAAGTTAGACTCCGCAGCATTACCGAGTAGCATCACAGAGCACTTGAAGAAAAAGCGCTGCAACTTGGTTTTGATACATCAGCTCACAGATGTAGCCTTGTGCTGATCAACATCACCCTAGGAGTGATGAAAGGAAAGAGCGCCATTTACTGTACCCACCCAGAGAGAGCAAGGCCAATTAATTGTGCTCTCTCAGGGCTCCGGCAGCTGATGGCAAGCTGCATGAACAGGATTCGAACCAGCAATCTCCTGATCATAGCGGCAGCGCTTAGCCTTTTGGACCGCCCGGACCCTCCCTGATGCCTGTGCTTATTTTGCTTTGACATAAATATGTGGTTCATATGTGTGTGTCACACTTTTAACTGTTCAATGACAAAAACAATGCATGTCAAGTTTCGAAACACATAAATAATTTGATTAAAGATTTGGTGTGAATGTTTCACTACATTTAAATTACTTTTTTTACGGTTTTTATATCACATAAAAAAAAAAATCATGCTTGATGTGAAAAAGCCATATGACTAGGGTCACAAAGCATTATACAGTTCTTACGCAGCTGAATCATATAGTAAATAATTATATAGTGTTTTAGTCTGCATTCCAGGTACAGATTGGCAATGACATAATGCAATTCTCCTTATTAAAAGTCAGACTATCATCAAAATGATTTATAACATGCAGGATGTCATATATAACGTTACTTTATGACTGTCAAATGTGGCACATTTATTTTTGTTTTTATTTATTCATTTTAAACTTGACATCTACTAAACATTTTGATTCATCTGTAAATAAAATGTAAAAACATTACTTGTTTCGACTTTTGGGATATATATATATATATTTATTTCGTTCTTTGCTTTGAGGTTCTTACTAACTCTGTGGTGTGGAGGCCTTATTCAGTCTGATTTTACATAAATACACAATAGAGTGATAAAAAAGATTTTAAAAAATCAGAAATCTTAAGGAGGACTCATGAAAAGTACCTGAACAACTGCTTTCAACAATTTACAAGAGCTTTATTCTTGCCTGTTTTTATCTAGATATAGAAGTGGGTGTGGTTTAAACAGCTGAAATGAGTGTTAGATGCTGGTAGAAGGTAAATTTACTGACCCAAAGCCATGTGTGGAACATAAGCAACATGTGGATACAGTGGGTACAGTAATGCTTATTCCCATAAGCCAGGGGTGTCCAAACTACGGCCCGCGGGCCATTTGCGGCCCGTTTCCTTTTTTTAGAGCGGCCCGCGAGGTATTTTAGAAATAGAATGAAAGTTGGCCCGCTGTTAAGCAGGTTTTTATAATGTGAGATTCAAAGTTTGAACGCTAGGAGTCAGAAACGGGCCAAAGAGTATAAAAGCGGAGAGAGTGCGCATTTCTAGCACAGAAAAACGGTGCAAAGAGTCTAAAAGCAGAGAGAGTGCGCATTTCTAGTGCAGAAAAACGAGGCAAAGAGTCTAAAAGCAGAGAGAGTGTGCATTTCTAGTGCAAAAAAACGAGGCAAAGAGTCTAAAAGCAGAAGGAATGCGCAGCTATAGCGCAGGAAAATGGGCCAAAGAGTCTAAAAGCGGAGAGAGTGCGTAGATCTAGCGCAGAAAAATGGGGCAAAGAGTCTAAAAACGGAGAGAGTGCACATTTCTAGCGCAAAAAAATGGGCCAAAGAGTCTAAAAGCAGAGAGAGTGCGCATTTCTAGTGCAGAAAAACGAGGCAAAGAGTCTAAAAGCAGAGAGAGTGCACATTTCTAGTGCAAAAAAACGAGGCAAAGAGTCTAAAAGCGTAGAGGGTGTGCATTTCTTGCACAGAAAAACGGGCCAAAGAGTCTAAAAGCGGAGAGAGTGAGCATTTCTAGCGCAGAAAAACAGGGCAAAGAGTCTAAAAGCAGAGAGAGTGCGCATTTCTAGCGCAGAAAAACGGGGCAAAGAGTCTAAAAGCGGAGAGGGTGTGCAGATCTAGCACAGAAAAATGGGCCAAAGAGTCTAAAAGCGGAGAGAGTGCACATTTCTGGCGCAGAAAAACGGGCCAAATAGTCTAAAAGTTGCCGTAATTAAGGAGTCTAATATTAAGAGACATCATGAAATCAAACATCAATTTGAAAAATCTTAGTTTACACAACACTGTCAAAGATAAAGATAGTAAGTCAAGTAAAATGGTGTGTAAATGAAATAATCAGGAAAAGTATTATTTAAAGTGGTATATTTCATTATTTGTTTTATTACAGAGTCTGTGGCCCGTGACTTATATTATAAATATATCTGTCCTTCTGGCCCCCAACAAAAAAAGTTTGGACACCCCTGATATAAGCAGTAAACTTTTTGCCTTACTGAATAACGTACTTATATTAAGGGACACCACTGAAGACACCTCCTCACCAGACTTACCGAATAGTGTCTTTTGCGTGTCTTGTCCACACATTTCCCCTGCAGGCATATCCTGCCCTTGCCGCATGGCGTTCCCTCCACGGCCGGCAGCTTCTTGGTCAGACAGACCATCTGGCCCTTCCTGATCACCGCGCACCACAGCCGTGCACACACGTCCATGCCCGGGCACACCGTGTACTCGGGCCCGAACGCCAGCCGGCACTGCCGCACCGCATCGTAGCTCTGGCCTGGGAGCTCCTCAGGACCCAGGATAGGCTGGCGGGGCGTATCCAGCAGACACTCCGCTGCAGTGGGGAGAAAGGGAATGAGGAATTAAAACAATGAGGTGTTAGCTTGTTATTATGCCTCAAATTTGGATTCCTAAAGCATTTTTCTGAGAACTGAAGTCAGATTTACAATTCACAATTACCATATAAGCTTAGATCCCAATGAGCACAGCTGATTTGTGAAGAGACCAATAAGCCGTGGTTTAATAAACTTGGACGGTACCATGTATAGGCTACAGATTGAGCACAATTGAACATTATGACCACCTCCCACAGTGTTTCTACACTGAATAACCATCATGTAGTGATCATATAAGACACTCTGTAGTTCTATAATAATTATAGACTGTAGTCCTGATTCTGTTTCTCTGCATACTTTCTTCAATGTTCTTCAATGTTCTTCAATGTTCAGGACCCCACAAGATAGACAGTATGAGTGGATCAGATGCAGCAGTGCTGCTGGAGTTTTTAAACACTGTGTTTAACCTCTCACTGTCCTCCACTCTATTACACACTCCTACCTACAGCTGAAACACCTTGTAGATAAAGTAAAGTCAGAGACAGATGCTCTGAATCTGTTGCTGCACAGCTTACAGTGTTGGTCATCCTGTAGTCCAGGGGTATTTAATTAGAATTCAGTATGGTCCAGTTGGAGACAATTTTGTCAGTCCAAGGTCCGGATTCAGTGCTATATCCTGTATACTAATATATGTTTATATATGAAACATCTGACCCGTGAGGTTGTTTGAACTATGATGAAAAAAATATATATAATAATAATAATAATAATAATAATAATAATAATAATAATAATAATAAAATGCTTCTCTGGTCAGATTTTGTTTACATTCCTGCCCTGTCTCTCTCTCTCGTGTCTTTAGTTTCCTCCAGTTCTCGGGCTCCCTATCTCTTTACAAAGGCTTTTTTCCCCAGCTGCTTCCCAATTCACTAGCCGGGACAGTGGTTTGCTCAGATCTGATTGGCAGAGGAGAGTGTTTGGTGATCTTACACCACACGTGATTGGTCTGTGAGTTTACTGCGCTGCAAAGCACAGCACTTATATCGTAAAGACAAGAAAAGTTTTAAATGAACTCTGTCAAAATTAAATCCTTCTCTGTAGTTTATCGGTTTGGGTTCGCATTGGACAACGTCTGGGTCCGGACCCGAACCGCAGTCCGCCTGTTGGTGAACCCTGCTCTAGTCCTTCACCAGTGGTAACAGGACACTGCCCACAAGACGCTGTTGGTGGACTATTCTCAGTCCAGCAGTGACACTGAAGTGTTTAACCCTCCTGTTATGATATGAGTCAAATTGACACGTTTACAAGTTTGAAGATCTAGGAAAAATAGTGTAAATAAAATATTTTTTCAGTATAAAACTTCTTCTGCTTGCTTTAATTAATATAATCCATATATATATAACCCCCTGCAATAAACAAAAACTTAAAAAAAATTCAATGTTATGTTTTAATGTTATGTAAAGCTATTATGTCTAATATGTTGGTCTTTCAAAAGTAGTAAAGTAGTGAAACATTAAAAAAACAGTTTGAACAAAACAAGTGAATTATCCTGATTGAACCACTACATGATATAGGTAAGGAACAAGATTGCACTAACAAGAGATAGAATTATTTGCAATGTAGTTAGTAATAACATATTCACACTGCTTGTTTGGATTTTTTTGAAGAATTATTATTTTGGATATTAATTGGATAATCAAACATGCACCAGATCAAATTGACCCGGGAACACCATTGCTGTTTCTGACAAATAAACACTTAAAAGAAGGGTTAATAACTCCAGCAGCACTGCTGCATCTGATCCACTCACTGTACTAACACAACAAAATCTGTATGACGTAAAGATGATTTCACACACAGCGTTACGCTAAACCTTTAAGCATTATATTTTAATTTAAGTTGACCTAGTTCTAAATTAGGCTTAATATCTGTCTGGAAAATGAAGCAGGACAAAAGTGCATCTAATTCAAATAAACAAAAAAGTTGATTACTTAAAAAACGTTCTAATAAACTATAAAGTAGAGTCTCACCGTTTCCATCATCAAAGAAGTCGGTGATGGTGGCCGAGGTGCAGCGGCTCCAGGGCTTAGAGGCATCGATGGAGGTCAGGATGGACGACATTAGCCTCTTGTCCTCTGTGGAGCCGAACCTCTCCTCACAGAACTTAGAGTCATCATGGGACAGGCCGAGAAGGTGCCCTGAGAACAGACCACATTAGAGCCGTGTTGTTTTACCAGAACTCCTGTTTTTCCAAATCCACTGGAGTATCATTAGGAAGCATGAGCATTCCCTGAGCTGTGCTTTCTAAAATGCATAAACTAAAACATTTCCAAAACGCCAAGAGACATATGGGGCCAAACGATGTTTTTTCTCTTAGTCGACTCTATAAGTTCTACTCTAAAACAAATATAATAAAAAATATCTCAGAAACATTGCCAAGTCTTTTTCTATAATTCTTCTGATCCATCTCGTAAACCCCTGGATGTTCAAATGTTTATGTTCTAAACCATTTTTATGCTTAAATAAACTCAGATTAAGATTTATCACCGTTAACAACACAGTTGTGTCTAATCCGTCTTTTTCCCACCCTCAAAACTCTCCCTCTTCACATTTATAAAAGGTTCCAGGAAAACAAAGTTTAACAGACAGAAAAACATCATCAACCGACAACGGTGTGAGCGTTCTTTTCCTCTACAACTTCTGAACTACAAGACTCAGCAGTTTAGCAATTTTCCAACAGAACCACAACAGAGCTACACTTACAACACCAGTTAAAGTTAATGTTATTACTCCCAGTTAACTTTCTTCTTGCCCCAGATAACTTTACTGCCAACACCTAACATTAATGCAAGACTCACCAGTCCTGTACTAACAAAGATACACTAACAATACTTGTTACAGATAATACTACTATCCTCAGATAATACTACCCAGCTACTGCCTCAACTGACTTTACAACTAATGTTACTAGTCTCAGATAATGTTACTAGTCTCAGCTAGCTTTACAACTAATGTTACTAGTCTCAGATAATGTTACTAGTCTCAGCTAGCTTTACAACTAATGTTACTAGTCTCAGATAATGTTACTAGTCTCAGCTAGCTTTACAACTAATGTTACTAGTCTCAGATAATATTACTAGTCTCAGCTAGCTTTACAACTAATGTTACTAGTCACAGATAATGTTACTAGTCTCAGATAATGTTACTAGTCTCAGATAATGTTACTAGTCTCAGCAAACTTTACAACTAATGTTACTAGTCTCAGATAATGTTACTAGTCTCAGATAATGTTACTAGTCTCAGCAAACTTTACAACTAATGTTACTAGTCTCAGATAATGTTACTAGTCTCAGCTAGCTTTACAACTAATGTTACTAGTCACAGATAATGTTACTAGTCTCAGATAATGTTACTAGTCTCAGATAATGTTACTAGTCTCAGATAATGTTACTAGTCTCAGCTAGCTTTACAACTAATGTTACTAGTCTCAGATAATGTTACTAGTCTCAGATAATATTACTAGTCTCAGCTAACTTTACAACTAATGTTACTAGTCTCAGATAATGTTACTAGTCTCAGATAATGTTACTAGTCTCAGATAATGTTACTAGTCTCAGCTAGCTTTACAACTAATGTTACTAGTCACAGATAATGTTACTAGTCACAGATAATGTTACTAGTCTCAGATAATGTTACTAGTCTCAGATAATGTTACTAGTCTCAGCTAGCTTTACAACTAATGTTACTAGTCTCAGATAATGTTACTAGTCTCAGCTAGCTTTACAACTAATGTTACTAGTCTCAGATAATGTTACTAGTCTCAGATAATATTACTAGTCTCAGCTAACTTTACAACTAATGTTACTAGTCTCAGATAATGTTACTAGTCTCAGATAATGTTACTAGTCTCAGATAATGTTACTAGTCTCAGCTAGCTTTACAACTAATGTTACTAGTCTCAGATAATGTTACTAGTCTCAGATAATGTTACTAGTCTCAGCTAACTTTACAACTAATGTTACTAGTCTCAGATAATGTTACTAGTCTCAGCTAGCTTTACAACTAATGTTACTAGTCACAGATAATGTTACTAGTCTCAGATAATGTTACTAGTCTCAGATAATGTTACTAGTCTCAGATAATGTTACTAGTCTCAGATAATATTACTAGTCTCAGCTAGCTTTACAACTAATGTTACTAGTCTCAGATAATGTTACTAGTCTCAGATAATGTTACTAGTCTCAGATAATGTTACTAGTCTCAGCTAACTTTACAACTAATGTTACTAGTCTCAGATAATGTTACTAGTCTCAGCTAACTTTACAACTAATGTTACTAGTCTCAGATAATGTTACTAGTCTCAGCTAACTTTACAACTAATGTTACTAGTCTCAGATAATGTTACTAGTCTCAGCTAACTTTACAACTAATGTTACTAGTCTCAGATAATGTTACTAGTCTCAGCTAACTTTACAACTAATGTTACTAGTCTCAGATAATGTTACTAGTCTCAGCTAACTTTACAACTAATGTTACTAGTCTCAGATAATGTTACTAGTCTCAGCTAACTTTACAACTAATGTTACTAGTCTCAGATAATGTTACTAGTCTCTGCTAACTTGTCAAGTCAAGTAGTTTTATTGTCAATACTGCATATGTACAGGACATACAGGGAATTGAAATTACGTACAACTTATGTTACTAGTCTCAGCTAGCTTTGCTAACCTTTAGCTAATGTTACTAGCCTTAGCTAACTTTGCTAGCCTTTAGCTAATGTTGCTTGCCTCAGCTAGCTTTGCTAGCTGTTACTAGTCTCAGGTATTATTAGTGATCATGGCTGACATCACAGGCCTACACTAAAGCTGGAAATTCTGCACACACCTTTCACCTTCTCCACATTTCATTACATTGCAGACTTATTCTCCAGTACCCTGAGTTCATTTTTGGACACACAATTCCACACAAAATAGCCCACAATGACAACATTCATGGTAATTAAAAAAAATACCAAGCATCATATCTGGATGAAACCAGGCACTGCTTATAGTCTGCTAATGCAATGTAATTCCTACAGTAAAGCATGGTGGTGGCAGCATCATGCTATGGGCATGTTTTTCAGCAGTGGAAGCAGGGAGATTAGTTCTATTAGAGTAAAGCAAGATCCTTCAAGAAATCCTTCTTCAGAGCACACTGGACCTCAGACTTGGATGAGAGAGGCTTGTCCCCCTCCTTCAGTGGACCAGCAAGACTCCAGACCTGAATCCAATTGAACATCCATAAAAGGATCTAAAAATGGCTGTATACTGATGCTCCCCATCCAACCTGATAGAGATTGCAATGATATGCCAAGAGGAATGGGCTAAAAAGTCCTAAACATTTTTGCCAAGTTCATAGCTTTTTTCCCAAGATGTCTTGAAATTGGTGCATTAAGCAAATATTAGGCTAAATGTGTGTACAGCTACAGTATGTATCTTTAAGTTTTTCTTCAGTTAAATAAACCTATATAATTTATAAAAGACCTGTTTTACTTCGTACCTATTGATGGTTGCAAAAATGGAACATGATGTATTGTAATGTTATAAAATGTGGAGAAGGTAAAAGAGATGTGACTGTAAATTACTGAATGAATCTCATTATCAACAGTTCTGCTTCTTCAGTTACATCACACTGCTCTGTTCTGTATCTGATCACATGGTTTTATTGAGTGTACCGATCTCATGGGCGACGGTGAAGGCGGCGTGCAGCCCGTCGTCCTCGATGACAGCGCAGCTCCTCTCTGGAGAACACACGGTGCCCACGTCAGCCATGCCCAGCGTATCACACGAGTGATGCCCACACAGGTCCTGTACACACACACACGCACACACACACAAAAATACACACGTGACTTCAGTCCTACAAAAACCTTTACTGGGAATTTCACTCCCAGTCACATTCTGATAAACACATGTACAGAACTGGTGCTGCACTGTTTAACCTCTCGTTGACTGAAGTGTAATTATACAACCAGAACTAGGAGGGTTCATTTAAAAAAAATATTCCATTACATATTATTAAGTATCTGTTAAAAATGCAATTGTTTTAAAATTCAATGGATTACTACACAGAATTTTGTTGTTAATGCACCGTTTATGTGTTCTGGAGTGAAAATAACATGATGAAAATATAATAAAAAAAAAAAACCTGATGAAAATATCTAAATACACCAGAAAAGGGTCAAGATAACAGCAGTACTGACTCCTCTTCGTGCTTTTCAGATGAAACTCAGTGCTGATAAAAACTGTAATAGATGTGGTCTTTCACTCCTTGGTACTTTTTTTCATTTCTTTTGGGAATGTCCAGTTGTTGTAAGATTTTGGACTTTTGTGATGGAGTTTATTTCTGAACTGTCCAGCTCTTTTGTTATTTTGTGATGATTCTGGATTTGATTTGAAGCTAATACAAATGAAGATTCTGATGGCAGGCTCAACAGCTGCGATAAAGGCTATTTTAAAGCAATATTATGAGCCTAATATTCAGCTGAGGAATATTTGGTTACAGTATTTCCTAGACATTTTAATTCTGGAGCGGTCTACAGCCAAACTTCGTAAGGCTACTTCAAGGACTGTTAGTAACTGGACAGATGCTATTTGGTTTGTGAAGGATCACATTTGAAAAGAGGGATAAGGGATGGGTCTTTTTGTTTTCCTCCAGTTTTGTGTTTTTGTATATGGACATGTTTGTGAGTAGTGAATGTGTATGTATTGGTGTGTGATTGTTGTAATTATTGTGAATCCAATAAATTGTTATTCGCAAAAAAAAAAGATAACAGCAGTACTCACTGTTTTTCAGCTTATTACACATAAACTTTTCTCAGCATTTAAATCCCACGTTTAGTGGTTTCTGAGACACCAATTCTTCCACTAATGTTTGTTGAAGCAGTCCCAGCATGAGCAGCTTCAGAAGTTAAATGATTTGGATGGGTGAGTGAACACTTTTGGTAATCTACCGTGTTTTCCGCACTATAAGGCACACTTAAAATCCTTTCATTTTCCAAAAAATCGTCAATGTGCACCTTTTGTATGAATTTTATCCGTCAGGTATTAAGGAGCAGTAAAGCCACAGCGTTATACAGAAGTTTAGTTTACAGAAGATTAGTTCTCCAGCAGTATTAGCATTAGCTGAGTATTAGGTGAGTATTATCAGCCTGTAGCCTGCTGCTCTGCTGAAGCAGTATTAGTATTAGCTGCTAACTGCGCTATACTGTATGTATGCTCTTTTGGTGTTTAGAGGCAAGTATATCAGACTGTAGCCTGCGCGTTTACCATGTTAAAACAAGCTACATGGGATGAAATATATCTAATATCTAATATCGCCCTGGCTTACTGGAACGCTCAGGGTTCCTCCGTGTAGCCGCTAACGCTAACGCTCCAGCCTTAGTGCTGGAGAAATTCGGTAATCTGAGTTTACTGTAAATAAACGGAAGCGCTTTACTCATAACGCCAAATAAACAGCTTTCAGGAGAGAAATCTGTGTAGATTAACATCCAGCGCTCGTTTGACTTTAAAATAAATACTGTTTTATTACAGTTTTGTTTACGTAGCTTAGCTTTACTTAACATAGATCGCTACATATCTCCCCCTCCCCAACCACCCAGCGGCAAGACCTGCTGAATTAGAAGTTCCTTATAATGCGCACTATAATCCGGTGCACCTTATGTATGGAAATAGACCAGATAATAGTTGTTTATTGATGTTTCGCCTTATAATCGACTAGATGCACAAGAATGCATTCCCACTGAAAGTCAGGAGTACTGATTCTGAAAATTCTGAAACTTCTGAGTACAACAATACTCTGATTCTGCTGCTCAAACAGCATGCTGTAAGCTAACAGCTATAGCTCTATCCTCTCTCCCACACAGATCTATAAGAATCTGCCCTGAGGGCAGCGAGATCAATCAGCCAATCAACCCAATGTGCTCTTGAAAATACAGTTGCATGAACTGCACACACACACACACACATGCACGCTTGCATGCACGAGACACACCAGTGCTGTGTTAATGCACATGTGGGCCAACACTCTCATACACAGACATACACACACACACACACACACACACACACATGCACCTACAGCTACACAAACAAACAGCAGCACCTGACAGACTGATTTTTCCCAGGATGCCGAGGGACAGCTCGCCGTGTGAAAGCCTTTCCAGGAGTGTATTTACACCTTTTACTCATACTGAGAGGAAACAAACCGCAGTCTGTTCAGACTTCTCATCCACACACAACCACACACACACACACACACGTGCACCTGTAGCTGCAGACACACACACACAAACACACACACACACAGCTCAGCCACATTAGAGAACAGCCCTCTTAAATCCCAAGGCCTCCGGAGACCAAGTCCAAAT
The DNA here is from genome assembly GCF_023375975.1 of Astyanax mexicanus. Classification (NCBI taxonomy): domain Eukaryota; kingdom Metazoa; phylum Chordata; class Actinopteri; order Characiformes; family Acestrorhamphidae; genus Astyanax; species Astyanax mexicanus. Next base: position 7,641,069 of record NC_064428.1, on the reverse strand, counting down.
TTACCTAAAGCAAATCAGCAGGGTCTATATGTACACAGTGTGAAGTTTGGGTCATTACATCAGCGGAGAGCATGTGTAATGCATATTTAGTTGAGATGGAGGCCAGTCTGAGGGCAACCTGAAGGCCAGGCTTGGGATCAGCTTAGATTTTTTAAATATTCCTCAAAGGACAAAAAATATTTTAAAGCATTTTTAAAGGATTAAAAAAATTATTATTTAATATTTTTGAGGGAATTCCATGACTGAAGGCTTGATTTCTTCTCTTCACATGTGGACCAAAAATGTTGGTTCCCTTGCATTAATGAATTGCTTGATGACAGTAACTGGCTAAACAAAATATTGGCTGATCATCAAAATAATAAAGGTGTCCCTCTGCTAAAACAGGCAGCCCTGAAGCTACACAGCGACACCGTCTCGTCAGATAGGAGCATGCAGTTCATTCCTGTGTTATTTGTGCGAGTAACACATCAGTGTCGGTTGCTTTACCCAGTAATTCAGAGCTAAGAGACAAATGGTTAAAATTAGTCTATGGAAGAAAAACACCAGCCAAGTACAATTGAGATATGTAGGTGTATGTTTAGATCAGTTCTGTTTACTCTAGTTAGAGTAGCTAGTTAGCTAGCTAGTTATCTTGTGGAAGCAGAGGTGGGTAGTCCAGTTCCAAAATTCCAAAATCCACCCCAGGGTTTTGTTTCAACTGCCTGGGTGGCTCTGCTGCGGCTCAGCCAACAAAACCCCAGGGGTGGATTTTTACTTTCTGGACCTGGACTACCCACCTCTGTGTGTAAGTATCTATAGGTTTACATTGGATCTCCAGTGGATTTTGTGTTTTACAGAGACTCTAAGACTAGGTCAGTGGCTGAACTGCACTTAGCAGAGCATTATTACACATGTTGTAAAGTATCATATGACATTGCAAACACTGTTATTAGTGTAAAAAGGTCTTTATTTTAAAACATTTATAATCGTTGTCTGTCTCACTGGTGTTGCAGGGCTGTTAGCCAATAAGAGGTGATATTTTTTGCATATATGAATATTCATGAGCAAGAGCAGAAATCCTATCGTTTTTCCCTGTCCACTTCTCCACTGGACTAAAGCAGCGTCATACCAGATAAAATGAATGAAACATTTATTAAATAAAGCCTTTCAAATAAGGGTAACATCAGTTTTGTGTGCTTTCAAGTGCTTTTAAATGATTCTGTTGAACCACAATTCAAAAGCAATATCTGATTGTTAGTAGTTGAGATAGCTTTTGTCAGTTGCATCTTATTTCATGTAAGTTTTACAAAAGCGGTTAACAGAAGCGTGCAAGCAGTTTTGTCCATGTGTGTATTATGCAAAGCAACCTGCAGCCCTCAAGTGAAAGCAGTGTGCAAAGTTCTGTGCTTCATTTTCTGATAAAGTTCAAACAAGAGCATGCTTATTCTCCTCCCCACTGCTGCAGGGAGTGCATAAATCCATTAATAATGCCTTTAGGCAGAGATGGGTACTCGAGTTAGGCATGTGAGCCTCAGTTGCACTTAAATTATATACAAATAGAATTTAGACTTGACCTGCAACTCATCTTAAATGACAAAAAGAGAATGTTACTGTTTTTCCTTGTTTTAGGGCACAGCTGCTAGAGAATAGTGTTTGATTGCAAAGCTGTTCAGAAAAAGGATAAAAATGACCAGGATATCAAAGAATATCAAATTATTAAAAAGTTGACAGCAGCAGTAAGTGATAAGCAGTAATGCATGTGTAAATATGTCGTAGAGGTTCCTAATGGCGTCCTGTTATAATCCATCCTATACAGCTCTAAGATTCTCTGTCAGTTCCTGCAGAGTTTGTGATTGGGTGGAGTGTTGATTGCATCATGGTTGCATGAAGCCAGATCACCATTGGTCTTCATTACAGCACTTTGACAGTCCAACTTTATGTTAATGAGGTCCTGCAACCAGTGGCTCTACCTTTTCCAAATGAAGACTTAGTATGCTATTCCAACAAGACAATGCTCTGCTGCTATCTGATATCTAACTGTCGTGGTCAGTTGCATCACTAGACCTATCCCTGATTGAAAATGTGTGGGATGCTATTGGACGCTCTATTAACTCTACCAATCACCCCTACGGCAAAATCTGCAGGAACTGCAGACTTCTCAAGCTGTATGGCATAGATCAGGGGTCAGCAATTAAGTTTGGCCGCGAGCCAGATATTTTCCAAGCCATTGTGTAGCAGGCCACAAAAAAAAAATCTGTTTTGGAGAGTGAAGTCTAATGGGATGGAGTGTTACAGACTAGTAGCTCTCCAGCCCAGAGGGTTGTTGAACCCAATTGCAGAACAGTTGATCTCAAAGCAGGTAAACCCAAGAAGAAAGGAAGGAGAAAATAAATTAATAAACACGCTGCTCCTTATGCGGGATTGAACCTGTGTTGTCAGGTGTTGTGGGAAAAAATGCCCTTATAAGGATATAGGGAGCCTTAGAACGGGCGAAAAAATCAGAGCGGGCGGAAACTAATCTAAAGTCACGCCGAACGCAACAGAGAAACAGTGGAGGAATATTTCATGATTGTGGACCACATTTGGCCTGCGGGTTGCCCAGTGCTGACCCCTGCTTTATGGGATGAATTATCGCAGGACTCCATTAGGAACCTCTACACCTTCATGCATGCTGAGATATCTGGCAATTAGCATTACTTGTGTTACACACTACTACTTACTGTATGTGTAGCTCAATAAATATGTTGCCCAAGTATTTCCCATATCAGTCTAAATTCTAATCTTTTATTGTTCCTGATAACTTTCTTTTCCCTTCCATTTAGCATTGTAATCTGAATTTTTGATGATCAATGTACTGAATATCGAATTGTGATGTTTCGATATGCATCAATATTTTCTTATACCCTTGCATGTTGTGCAGAACAGTTACAGCTATTGTGAATTTCATTTAAAATTGAGAAACGTTTGATCAAAAAAACTCATAGCCTCCCTGTCTTATTCAATATTTTTCTGTTGCTGTTTAAACTACGCCTTAGTCAATCTTGCTCTCCAATAGCCATTTGTTTTGAATGTGTCTCTGCAGAGACGTCCAGAGAGGGAGAGACGCAGGCAGAGAGACAGACAGACGGGCTGGACTCGGGGCGAGAGACGGAGATGGGAAGGCGAGAGAGAGAAAGAGACAGATCTGCAGACGGCGATTTGAGGAATTCTCTTGGCTGCTGACCAAGGGCCTTGAGTCAGCCAGGAGGAGGACGAGGGAGGCCACGAGGAAATGAAAGTTTAGAAAATATTCGGGGGAAAACAATATTGGCAGGTCCAATCGAGAGGTATGTAGGTCAGGCAACCATCAAAACAGTGTCTGGGTGTCTTGGCATTGCGTGGGTCAGTGGTGGTACATGCCCTTTCAGAATTTGTGTTTGTGTAACAGCATCCTGTCCATGTGAACACATGACACACTGTCAATCTGCTTGAGTATGCATGGAGGCCTTGTGGTGACCACTTTAATCCTGGGTTTGCTGTAAAGCAACACACTGCTCCAACTGCTGGTGTGAAGATCTGGAGGAACAATGCATACGTCAGTCAGTCAGTCAACCCTAGTAGTGATATGAGGGATACTAACAGCATCCCTAACAGATCAGGGGTGTCCAAACTTTTTTGTTGGGGGCCAGAAGGAGAAATATATTTGAAGTCACGGGCCACAGACTCTGTAATAAAACAAATAAGTAAATATACCACTTTAAATAATACATTTTTTATTTCATTTACACACCATTTTACTTGACTAACTATCTTTATCTTTGACAGTGTTGTGTAAACTAAGATTTTTCAAATTGATGTTTCATTTCATGATGTCTCTTAATATTAAACTCCTTAATTACGGCAACTTTTAGACTCTTTGGCCCGTTTTTCTGCTCTAGAACTGCGCACTCTCTCCGCTTTTAGACTCTTTGGCCTGTTTTTCTGCGCTAGAAATGCGCACTCTCTCCGCTTTTAGAATCTTTGGCCTGTTTTTCTGCGCTAGAAATGCGCACCCTCTCCGCTTTTAGACTCTTTGGTTCGCTTCTGACACCTAGCGTTCAATCTTTGAATCTCACATTATAAAAACCTGCTTAACAGCGGAACAACTTTCATTCTATTTCTAAAATACCTCGCGGGCCGCTCCAAAAAAGAAAATTGGCCGCAACTGGCCCACGGGCCGTAGTTTGGACACCCCTGCCTTAGATCGTTTTCAAACCTGTAGTTTGTTTCTCTGGTTCGAATCAGTTGATGAGTTTGTTTACTTATAGCTTTTCTCCATTTGTTTGGTTTGGTTTCACTCAGGCATAAACCTGAATGCACCAAAATGTGCACCAATAAACTACACCCTCTAAAGCACATCCTCTGATTGGTCAGAGCTGTCTGGTGCAGGAGTAAAATGTTACACTTTCAAACACAGTGGTTGGACGTGCAGCGCAGATGTATACATAGTAAATCGAGTCATGGACACAGTGTTTGTTCACAGCTGTGGTAATTAGCGTTATCTGGCTAATATATCAGTTTAACCTGCGCCTGATCAGCAGTTTAGCTCAAATAAATGAACTGTATTTAATAGCTGTGTCAGATCGAGACCGGATTATGTTCTCACTACAAGCGAACCGCTCCAGAGTTCGTTTGGGACCTCCTCTAGCTGGTCTCGGTGCAGTTCTTTTAATCCACACCCAAATGCGATTACTGTTTTCACACCTGCTCAATCAAACCGCACTAAAGTTACAAACAGACCAGAGTTCGTTTAACCGGACCAAATAGTGCTGGTATGAAAATGCCCTTAGTCTACACATTCACATTACCAGGCTGAAGTGACTCAAATCTGATTTTTGTGCTCAATGTGGCTCAAATCTGATTTTTTCAGGGCTGTGTAAACATGCCCAATCCGATTTCAAATCAGATTTGCGTCACTTTCATATGTGGTCCTAAATCGGATATATAACCGGTCCATGAACATCCTAAATGAATGTAAATGGTCAAATTGGAATTCCTGCATCTTTATGCTTTATGCATTTGCTACATGCTTTTCTGTGCAGCTATAGTTGCAAAAAAACAGCAAAAGCAAACCGCCTGGCCTTTTTTCACCTCCTCAACCCGAGCATGAACATCAGACCAGCTGTTTCCTGTTTCTCCACTCCAGTAAAAGATGCTCCACATATGAGCTGCTGACTCATCCATTTCCTTTTATAAAGCTACGAGCTACAGATCACTTACATTTGTGAATGTGAACCATCAAGATAGCTAAATCTGATGTGAAAAAAAAATTGGACTTGAACAGTGTGGCTTGTAATGTAAATGTAGCCTTATTGATATGTACAGAAAATCATGTTGCTACTCAAGCCAGGGCTTCAAATTAATATTTTCCAGCAAGATAATGCTCACCCACACAGCAAGGGTTCACCACTTCCTTACTATTTTATTGGCAGATCCAGTAGAAAGGTATGTAGGTCAAGCAACCATCAATACAGTGGCTGGGTGTCTTGGCATTGCCTGGGTGGTACATTCCCTCTCAGAGCCTGCACATCAGCGTCCTGCCCATGTGGTATAACATGCTGTCAGACTTGTTAGCTTCGGGGTCTGACCCTGGCAATTTGGCCGATCGGAAATGAAGCGGCGACAGCCTGTCAATCACAGGAGCTGACTAATGAAGCCATTGGTGGAGGCAGATGAGAGGCCAATGAAAACAGCTCTGGGCAGGAAAAGTATTTGGTGGTGAGGAATGAAAGATGATGGAAATAGTTTACAGCTGAACGAAGGCTTGGAGAGATAGATGGAGAAAGAGAAAAATGCCTGTCTCTCGCTGTGACTTGAGTGACTTCATGACTTCACTCGTACACACAGGGCTGTCAGCTGCTTGTAAATTTTATGAGAATCTGTACATTTTGTCCATTAAATCCATAGCAAATCCAAAGTTTGCATGTTCATAAAAACGAGTCCCATTTACTTACATTCCCACTGCATAAAATGGTCCATTCAATGCAGCTCAGAAGCTGCAGAACTCTGCATGCATTTATGTCTGACGCATTAATGTAAATGATTACAGCTGTGTTATGGTCTGATTAAAGACACAGGGTATTCAAAAGGTTTACTATAGTATACTAGACTAAAAACCAATGCCTTGAAAAAAAAATCTTTTAGAGGCTAATTTCGGGTAGTATACCTCTTGGTGAGAGATTGTTGACTGATAGACATGTCTCTACAATGGCTAAAATGTTAAGATTAGAGTTTGGTGAAGGATTACATTCAATAAACATTTAATAAATTCAATAATTTACTTTTACCTTAGACTTTAGCTGCATTTAATATACCATACAGATGAATGTTAGTTGAATGTCATCTATGAGGCATCTATAATGGACCATGTATCTAATAAAGTGATGCCATATGCTTCCCTTATTGCCCCATAAAAAGGCTCTTATATGCTAACTGAGGCAGTGTACCTTTAAGGCTACGTTCACATTACAAGCCACATTGCTCAAATCCGATTTTTTGCTCAGATCAGGTTTGGCTGAATCTTGATGAATCACATTTACAAATATAAGTGATCTGTATCTGTACTGTGTAATGTGAACAAATCTGTCCCTCAAACGGCTCACATGCGCCTCACATTGATACCTGTATAAACGTCACCTTCTTCTTCAACAACAAAAATCTTTATATTTTAGAGATGACTCGTAGCTTTATAAAGGGAAATGGAAGCATTAGCAGCTCATATGTGGAGCATCTTTTGGTGGAGTGGAGAAACAGTGAACAGCTGCTCTGAAGTTCATGCTCAGGTCGAAGAGATGAAAAAAGGCCAGGCGGTTTGCTTTTGCTGTTTTTGCAGCTATAGCTGCAGAGCTGCTGCACCAAGAGATGTGTGGAAACGAGAGAATTCCCGAGATTTGACCGTTTACATTTATGACGCATGTCCATGGATTGGATATGTAACCAATTTAAGATGACATATGGAAGTGGCTCAGAAATGGTTTGAAAAATTAGGATTTGGCATGTTCACACATCCATGACAAAAACAGATCTGAGCCACATTGAGCAAAAAAAATCTGATTTGTTTGCCAATCATCCATTTATGGCAGTAACTGGGTTGCCAACTTTAGCAACCTACGAGTGTAGAGCAGAATCTACAGGCGCAGCTGCTGCTGCAACATCTGTGTGAAAATGCTATATGGAACTTGTATGCCCAACTGTGTCTCATCTAGAGCTTTTCCACCAAAAGAACTCTGGTTCTTGAACCATTTCTGAGAACCGTAGTGCTTTTTGAAAAGCCAGACTGCGTTTCCACCAGTTTTAGTGGAACTGTCAAAATGTCAACATAGTTTGCACTGAAGAACCTAGTATTCTTCGGTTCCCAATGCGAACAAACATTCCTGGTTCTAAAACCTACTTTTTTTGGTGGAAACATGGCGAAATGGTTTAAAATTTGGTTCGCAAACCAGAGCAGTGTCAGGTACACATCGTTAAAAGCACTAATCTTGTATCCATTCTAGAGGTGCACGACAACTTATCAGAGCCTCATTAAGTTGTACAGATTACAAAATGTTTCTTTTCGCTCTAATATTATATTAATATTGTAATCACTTACACATGTCATTCAGACATTCAGACTTATAAGGTTTATTTCTAAATTCTAAATATCTCTATTCTAATCCTCACTGCTCTGACTGGATAAACGTATACTAAATAAACCCTATTTTGTTATATACTGTCTTTCTTACAGTATGACAATATATCCTAATATACTGTATCTATATACACAGCCAGTCCATTTCTCTGACAGTATGGCCACTAGAGGGCCAGCAAAACGAGGCCACAAACAGTAGAGGCAGCTTGAGTTTTTCCATTATAAAAGCCCACTGAGATCAACATTTAGAACGTCTGTAAAAACACACAGATCCTATACCACCATCCTGAGATGGGTCATGACTCTCAGACTTGGCATGAGTTCAGAGTAAACACACTGAGGAGAGACAGACAGGAAGAGTGGAGTTTAGGTGGAGGGAGCTCTGGATACTCGATTCTAGGTGTGACCCAAACCATTTTATGTCAGCTGGTTCTGATTTGTTGTTCTTCTCAGGGCCGGGGATCTGACACTCCTTTTCTTCTCATTCTGTCTCTTTCTCTGATCTTCACCATTAACCCATTAAACTGAAGGATTACAAATTGGCTTTTAACCTTTAGAAGTCACTGTTACAATAAAAGCATTGAATGTACACTCACTGACCCCTAAAAAAACACACATTCCAGATGCGGTTACAGTAGGTTTTATAGGCAGATATATACAGTAAATGATTATGGGTGTGGTCTGATTAGACTGTGGGAATTGACAAAAGAGAATAAAAACAGTGCTTATGAATATATCTATGCCAATGGGCGTGTTGTTCTGGAAATGTGTGAGGTGTGTTTAGGTAAATTTATGGCATATTGCTATCTTGGCAATGGAAAACAGAGGCGCGCCACTGACTGATTAAAACCGGACAGCTTTCAACTTTCAGAATTTCATTGCTATCTTGGCAATGCAGATGCACCATGCGCACACAACGCACTTATACCCTTGCATGTTACACACACATGGCACAAAGCAGTGCACAAACCCAACATTTAACTTTTACATCAACAATAAAAAATACAGTCAGAGCACACCTGGCTCTGATTAGTTTATTTCAAGGTACGCCAAAACACATCCATGATTAATTAAGAGAATTAGTACATGCCTTTTGTCCATTTCGTGCCGTGCAAGGTGTACTTTTCCTTTCACTACGATAGCAAAGACACACTGACATCCTCGAAATCAAGCTGCCAATAGATCACTAAAATAGGGCCCCTGGTCTGCTATTGTCTTTAGCGATTAATCCAGGTTCTGTTTGAGATACAGTACAGGCCAAAAGTTTGGACACACCTTCTCATTCAACACGTTTCTTTATTTTCATGACTATTTACATTTTAGATTCTCACTGAAGCATCAAAACTATGAATGAACACATGTGGAGTTTTATGTACTTAACAAAAAATGAGCTGAACCTCCACAGTCACCGGACCTGAACCCAATCCAGATGGTTTGGGGTGAGCTGGAGCACAGAGTGAAGAAGACAAAGGAGCAACAAGTGCTAATAAACACCTCTGGGAACTCCTTCCTTCAAGACTGTTGGAAAACTTTTCATTTCAGGTGGCCACCTCTTGAAACTCATTTAGAGAATGATGCCAAGAGCGTGCAAAGCAGTAATCCGAGCAAAGGGTGGCTATTTTGAAGAAACTAGAATATATATATTCAGTTATTTCACCTTTTTTGTTAAGTACATAAAACTCCATGTGTTCATTCATAGTTTTGATGCTTCAGTGAGAATCTACAATGTAAATAGTCATGAAAATAAAGAAAACGCTTTGAAAAAGAGAAGGTGTGTCCAAACTTTCTGCCTGTATTGTATGCTATGTTAGTTGGACCTCAGGAAGAATAGCTGCTATTGTGATAGCAGCGAATGAGGGTCCCAATAAAACAATAAACAATAAACAACAATATGCATGTGGTTGCAGGCTTTAAGAGGTCAAAAACAACCCTGCAACTGACCTCAGAACAGCAACCGGAGGCTTAACATGTTCCCACAGTGCACAGTTGCTGTGTATCTTCTCAATGATCGATATCTTCAAGTAAAGCTAATAAAAGGGGGCCTCCTCCCTCAACATCAACACAGAAACGGGAGAGAACCCGGCTCAGCTGCTGTCAAAAACAAACTTCTTCTCCTATTGAGTTTCTTAAAAGTGTCCGGAACCGATCCCGCGGTGCTGCTGCCCGGCGTTGGCCCAGGCCCCAGAAATTTCAGCCAGCCAGCCGGCGTCACGGATGGACGGAGCCCGGCCTGGACCCATGTGAGGGTTTCAGCCTGTTGGAAGCTCAGTGTAGAGAGCGAAACATAGGATGTGTGAAATACCCCAGCCGACTATGATAAACATCACCTCAGACAATCTTAAATCTCTTCAGTGTACACTGTGACAGGAATGCTCAGACACACATACTCATAAAATATGTGTGATCTGCTACTGAATTCTTCAACTCTGAACACTTCTGCTATTTATTGGTCAATAGTGAACCCTGACTGGCAGAGCTAGGTCTTCGGTTCTGGCTATAAATGTCAAAACTCGGCCAATAAAATGGGAAGAAAATGCTAATTGCTCAATTTCTGATCCTGGGTTAGCATTAAATAGACAGTAAAAGCAATATATAGATACTGTATATTAGATTTTCTGTAATAGCTAAAATAAAATGGTGAGGATGTTTGATCAGATACCAAGAAAACATGCTAAGTTTAAGAACTGGCATCTCTTGTCTCATTTCTTCTTTCTTGTCTTGCCCCTGATCCCCATTCATCTTTTTACACCTCAGGTTGCCAGGTACAGAACACAATATCAGGCAAACACAGAATACCATAGCTTTAGCATCCTTCTAAAAAAAGATAGCTCCAAGAGCAGAGATAGATTAAAAATGGCAGTAAATATTGGCTATGAGTTGGAAAGATGGGGACAGCCCAGAAGGACTACAAGACAGATGTTGAACTGCAGATGATGCTTGATGAGAATTATTTCCTGAACAGGTAATCACTGAGCTTCAGCTATGGTTAGCTAATCTAAGCTGGTTAAATAATCACAACCACCAGTAGAGATAGCTATTTTAACTAATTTCAACTTTCAAGTTTCGCTTTCATACCCAGTAGTCTGTGTGTTGCTAGACTATCAAGGCAGCGAGTGTTTGAGATAGGTTAAGTGATCCAGACTAGTGCTACTACTGCTACTAAGCGCAATGATTGTATCATATCATATCTAACAGATATATTTGGGGCTTTTACAAATCATTAAATCTTTTTTGGGTTGCCAAGAAGGCCCTAAGGATTCCCCACTGCTACTGATACACACATACAGTCTACTTCTCACACTGTCTCCCAGAAATAAACACACATTCACTGCATACCCCGGCTCTGTGTACAGTACAGCTATGTGCTAATGTCTGAATGTACAGTACCATATCTACAGGCCATGAGGTCGGGGAAGTAGGGAAATTCAGAGTGTGTTTGAACATGCCATGGTTGTCTCATCTAGTGGTTGAGTGTGAAAGTGTGTGTACGTCTGCATGTGTGTGTGTGTGAGTGTATGTGTGTGTAGAAGATAGACACAGCAGGGGAGAAAGAGAGGGCATGCCAGTATAGGCGATGTTAATACGTTTAAAAAGCAGGAAACTATTACGACTGTACATTAAAGTGATATTTTGCAAGTGTTGAGGATTTGGGGATTTAGAGACCTCTCTGGTGAGAATGTGTAATTGCACACAGCATGCAGAAGAGTACTTTTAAATTGTGCCTTAGGGTGTGGTCTCCATTCAGAGTAGATAAATCTGATGCAACTTTGTTTATCCATTTAGTAAAGTACTTCAGAGCAGAGCATTTAAAGGTAACCTAGTCAAAGGAAATGTAAAAAAAAAATTGAGCAAATCCAGAGCATCTCAGACCAAAGTAAATGCTTCATATTCAGCCATACTCAAGCCCTTACCCCGCTGTGGCTGTTAGCATTGCGGCTAAACCACCTAAATCTTGTCGAGTCTGGCTACTGTGTCTGTTAGCATTGTGGCTTTAACCATACTGAGACTGACTGTAAGCATTGCATCTCTAACCATACTGAAGCTGAGTGTTAGCATTGAAGCTAAACCACCCGAACTTTGCTAAGTCTGTTAGCAAAGTTTAATTTAATTCCAACAATTAACTTCATGGTCAATAAGTGTAAATATACAGGGGTTGGACAATGAAACTGAAACACCTGGTTTTAGAGCACAATAATTTATTGTGGTGACGGACAGTTCTGGTGGAAACAGGAGAGTTGAGGTGCACATTGAATTCTGCCGTGATTTGATCAGCCGTGGTTTTATGTTTTTTGGATACAATCCGGGTTAGCACCCGAACATCCCTTTCAGACAGCTTCCTCTTACAGCATCCACAGTTAATCCTGTTGGATGTGGTTGGTCCTTCTTGATGGTATGCTGACATTACCCTGGATACCGTGGCTTTTGATACATCAAAAAGACTTGCTGTCTTGGTCACAGATGCTCCAGCAAGACGTGCACCAACAATTTGGCCTCTTGTGAACTCTGGTATGTCACCCATAATGTTATAGTGAGCATTACTATATTTAGAGTAAAACTGTGCTCTTACCCTGCTAATTGAACCTTCACACTCTTACAGCTCTTACTGGTGCAATAATGTGCAATTAATGAAGATTGACCACCAGGCTGCTCTAACTTAGCCATGAAACCTCCCACACTAAAATGTCAGGTGTTTCAGTTTCAGATAACTCTCGTATCAAGCATTTAATAAAAGTGAATCAAATTAGTGAGACATAAACTGGACTTAAATCAGTCCACTCCTTTGAAGACTGAACTGAATACACAATCATTTAGAATACAGTGCCTCACACATCTGACAGTCACTGTCCTATTCTCTCTACACTCTAATTCTCATCTTCAATCAGGCCCTTAAACAGGCTGACAGTCACTGTCCGTCCCTGCTGACAGTCAGGGCATTGTCCCCCGTCTCCGGCAGTGACCTGCAGCGTCAGAGTGATGGCATATCTGCTCCCTCTGTGATATAACATCTCATAAACACACGCTTACAAAAACGCCCGGCCCTCTGAATGCGGCTCTTGTTCCGGGACGCTTTGGTATGCGTCCAGCTCCATGGGCATCTCCACATGCCTGAACTCACAATCAAGCAGAAAAAGGGCAGCAGGGTTTGTGGGAACTATATATGTGTGTGTGTGTGTGTGTGTGTGTTGGGGGGTGGGACCTCGGCCCACACTTACCACGCTACAGCATGGTTCAAAGATCCAGCAGCGCCGCAGTGCTTTGGGTTCGGGTTCTCATTACAGTAATGAATGATGCAGTGTGGATGAGACGGTTAGGGAATAGGGAGCGTGATGTGAAGCGCGTGGTGGTGAGGGTTATGCCAGCGCTGTCATGTCCCCACCGCATTCTTCAGGAGGCTTTCTTCTCCCACTCTAAACCAGGAACCCTCTGTAGAATCACACTGGGTTTAAAGACGTTCTCTGATTATGCTTTGAACTGGTCTGAGATTCAGTTAGTAAGTGGTTATGGATTCTAGAGCTAAACACAGCAAAAAGCCAAGTTTCCAGATTTCAACACTTTCCCAGGGTTTATTCAGCTCCACACTCTTTGGAATTAAAACAAAAATTTTCAAATGTTTAATCACAGTTTTTAAGCTAACACTAAAAAAACAAAAGTTAAAAATAAACTAGATTTGATGCATCAGTGCAGTTGTCAGTGCATTGCCAGCACTTTTCCAAACTTTACAGCAGGGATTGAACTAAAATGAACAATAATGAAAAAATGAAAAAATTAAATTCTCCCCCGTCTCTCTGTCACACTTAGTGTGACTTTAGTTTCTGTCCGTTCTCGATTGTTCGCCTGTTCTTGGGCTCCCTATCTCCTTATAAAAGCATTTTTTTCCCCTTTCTTCTTGGTTTTACCTGCTTTGAGATCAACTGTTTTGCAATTAGGTTCAACAACACTCTGGGCTGGAGAGCTACTAATCTGTAGCACTCCATCCCATTACACTTCATTCTCCAAAACATATATTTTTTTTGTGGTCCACCACCTAATGGCTTAGAAAATACGGCCAAACTTAATTGCGACCACTAATTTACAGTACAAACATGGTAACTTGCTCTTATAGCCACTTATAACACTGTGGTCAGACAAACATCCTTTATTTAAGATTTAACTAAATACTGGTCGGAAAGTAGCCATGTGGACAAGACTGCACACTGGTGGTGAGTTACGGTTGGGGGAACACCCATTATGCTAAATATAATATTAATAATGATGCCAGAAGCCATTAGAGAAATTACATTTTGTTTAATGTACTTAGAAATGTAAGGTAGACTTTAACTTATTGTTTAAAGTGTGTCAGCTGTTTCTGTTTTTGTTCAATATTTACTGAAAATATGGACAGAACTCTATTCAAAAGATTATTGCTTCAAATGTATTGAGAATATTATTTTTTGTCTGTAATTGGGTAACAGGATGGTGTGAAAAACTTTGTGTCTCCAACCAGAGAAATAGAAGTTTAATAAATCACCTGCAGATGTTTTCTGTCAGAGAGTAGAAGCAGATAGCTAACTTTAATTAACTAACTAAAAAACCTTCTTTAGCTACAGCCTGTAACTAAGGAAGCTAGTCAAATTAACAGTTGGTTTGAGTGAAATGTCATTTGTTTGGAGATATTTTAGTCTGCAAATGCCAAAAAGCAATACAGTTGTAGTGTGAGAAAAGCCAGTGTTATGAGGGGTGAAAATATGAAAATATGACTGTCTTATAATTAACCTGTTATAACAACACCTGAAGAGACTCCATATGAGTCATGCTTTCTAGATAAATGCTTTTTTATAGTGCAGGTGTGTCCTGCGACAGATAGAGTGCAACAGATTCCCAATTAGATTCCTTATATTCCTTTCTGTTTATAAATAAAAGTTAATCTACAGTTACAGTACATACAGCAATCACCAGTGAAATCTGTTGTACCCATACTGCTGTGTTACACACATGCATGCAAAGGATAGACATATTTTGGTGCAACACCATTTCTTTTTTCTTCTTCTATGGTTTAACGGATGACAACAGTCTTCCTCAACTTTCTGTAATTGGTCTGAATGTGCAAACCACCTAGAAAAGTCTTTTCATGCTGCAAACAATCATCCGGACCAAGTCCAGCTCTTTTGGTTGGAACAAATTTTGGTCCTTTGAATCAGACCGTGGTTTGCAGCACCTTTAACACCTGCTATTTAGGTTCTGAAGGTCTAGATCAAACGAGGTACTTGCAAAAGCACCCTGAGTCCTCGGCTGACTGGAGCAGGATGCTGGTGGACCTGTCCGTGGAAACAAAAACACCACGTAAACCTCAGTGACTAGCATCTCTGCGAGAGAGCTGTGAAGTGTGAGCAAGAGCTGAGAGGAAATAGATGGTGATCATTCCAAGAATCTGTTTCACACACTCAACACTTCAGCTTGCCAGCTGGGCCGCTCCTCCCCTAGTGCTCTGCCCACCACAGACTACTGACATGACATAGTCAACCACAGCTACCAAACACACACATAGATATACTCATACACACACATACATACATAAGCTCAAAGGCAGCTGCGCCAGGTGTGGAAGCGCTGCTCTGCCAGAGAACACACCGCTGGCACCTATTAACCCAGTGGAAGGCCAGTGCAGTTGTGGCACTGCCAAGAGAAGCTGCCTCTGAGTGGAATCCGGTGCGGCGAATCCTGCCAAGAGGAAGCTACGTCAGCACCACTTCGGTTGGTGCCAAGCGAGGGCACCTCAGCACGAATTCCACAGGGACTCTCAGCATCGAGAGAACTTTTCCTAAGCAGGGAATCTTAATGCCAGGAGAACCAAAGTTAAGCAAAGAACTCCAGAAACAAGTCAAGACCTTACATGACTTGTGTGCTCCACAAGATTCATCAGATTCTTCAAGTAAGCTGTTTCGTGAGAGGGTTTGTGGGGGATGGGGGTTGCCTTCTAACCACATTAGAGAGGCGCTACAGAGGCACTAGAGGGACGCAAGAGAGGCGAAAGCCTTTGTACTCCGATGTTGGTTTTGTCAGAAGAGGGGAAACTTAGACGAGTGTGGTCCCAGCCCATGGAAGGCCTTTCAAATGGTGAATCTGTTTGTTTTCCTGACAGCTCAACTCTACAGAGGGAGAGCAAGAAGAAGAGGAGGAAGGGAGGGTTGAGGACTGTGGTTTGAAATAAAAAAAGATGCTTTACATCTCAGCCAGAAACCCATTTGAATGCTGACTGGTCGGCTGTGCAGGAATGTGCACACGCTGTGAGAAAGATCACGCGCCTTCTGGAGGCTCTCGCTCGCTGGCGGGCTGGGAGTGGGACTCGGTAGACCGAAGCTGGTGTCCCCTTTTGTTGAAAGAGGGAAATCGGTCAGGGACTGTTAGACAGAGGAAAGGACAGACTAATTAAGCAATAATACACGAGAGAGAGAGTGCTATAGCGTGTAATATTGGCACTGCTGTGTTGCGCTTGTATGCACGAGACCGCACTGCACAAGGCCACAGTGCCAATATGACACGTTATAGCATGAATCTCGAGTGTATTAATGCAATTATACCACAGTTCCATAATCACTGTTTAATTAAAGATTTTGAGTTAAACAGGACTTGCAAATACGATCGCAAATGCACAATAAAATGCATTATCGGCCATTTCAGCCAAAATTGTGGAAATCTAAGCTTACTGTAAACAAACAGAAGAGCTTTACTCACCCAATTAAACAGTTTTAAGGAGAGAAATCTGTGTAGATTAAAGTCCAGTGCTCGTTTGACTGAAAGAAAATGTGTTGTTTTAAGATTTAAAGTTTCATTTACTTCAGCGTCCCCCAGTGGCAAGACCTGCAGAGACCCTAAATTATCTGGAAAATATATACACAAGCTTTTATTTTAATAATAACTCTTAACCTGATATTGGTGGCTAATAAAATGTGTGTAATAATGCATATTTTCGAATCGCTGGGCTTAATTATTTTTTTATTTGTGGGACCGAGTGTTTTTGCCTGCGCCTCCTATTGGTGACATGGCATATCTGCACTGTGTCTGTGGGATCCAGCACCTTCCAGTGGTGTATAATGACATCACATTTGGTTTGTATTTGGTTTTGTAAGCGCTGTATTGTTGCTAGGTTACCTGTATGTGGCAGAGTATTACATGGAGAGGTTCGGTAACAGTGCATTACTGGCTGATAATGTCACTCATTAAACGCCTCTCAGCCAATCACATTGCAGGGTCAGAATTAACTGAGGTATAATGTAGCTTAATGCATGATGTTAGTTGGCTTTAAGTATGTAGGTCTTGTGGTGAGAGCTTCTATCCTGCCTTTACTGTGGAGCAACACACTGCCCCAAGTGCATTGCAAGCAACAGTTGATCACCACTATTAGTAAAACAAAGGACACTAAATTATATTTGAAATGCATCCACATGTGTTGCTTTTCATGGTAGAGCTTCCAATTGGTAATTTTCTGCAGTTTAATGCTCACCCACATACAGCAAGGGTTTCCCAGGAATGTTTCTGTTAGAGTGCAACACTTCCTTGTTCTGTCTAGTTCCCAGATTTATTGCCATAGCTGGGATGCCAGCTTCAGCAACCCAACATCTCTGGTCGTCAGCCTTCAACCAGCAAAACAAAAGGTTTTCCTGACACTATCTGTACTGTCTAAAGCAGGGGGTTCTAGGACCAGACCTGTAGACTCTACGCAACTTAAAACACCTGTTTCAGCAAGCTCTTTCTTTGCTGCATCAGGTAGGTTGGAGTAGACACAAACACAAAAATGGAATTCCAATGGACGAAATTGGCAAGCTGCCCTTTATACTGATGACATTAGCTTATTATACACTGATTAATATGAAAGGAGATGTATATGATTTCAAACTAACAAACTTTTTGTAACATTCATGAAAGGTTTCTTTACCATTTGGTGAAGGGAAGTGTTGGCATGACAGAAAAGTGAATTTTGCAGTGTTTTAACTGTGTTCAGGCACATTTAGTGACCTAGTTAAAAATATTGATATTACCGGAAGTAGTGCAAGTTTTAAGAATATAATCTAGTTTTAGAAAGTTTTTCTGTGCCTGTGCTTAACATTACATGCTAACATGCGCACACACACGCACACACACACACACACACACACACACAAACACATGCACGTGAGCTGTGGAGTTTTCATGATCGTTCATTCATTATTGCCAACATCTATATCTATTCAATAGCGCTAGATGAAAGTGACACTGTTGCACTTGTTACACAAGTTTTGGCACTACACTGGCAAGCATGCCAGTTTTCTGCTGCATTACTGCTACGATTGTTTCCTATATAAACACAACACTGTTCCAACCCCACAACACATTGGTGGCACACGCAACGCAGGTCACGTGCGTTCTCATGTTTTTACCTGCCTGGTGAAGAGGATGGCCGCGTCGTGGTGATGCTCGTGGTCGTCATCCAGCGGGTTCTGCTGGTTCTGCCACTTGCAGAAGCTCTTGAGCGTGGCGGCGGCGTTGCGCGAAACCTCCAGGCCCTTCTCCTTCTCCGAGAGCACCGTCAGCTTTACTACCGACAGGCGCACGGGGTTCTCGATGCTCGCGTGGCCGTAGAGGCGCGAGGCGATGGACGCCAGCGTGAGCAGGTAGTGCCGCAGCTCGGTGCCGTACTTCCTCGCCATGCTCTCGTCCGCCACCAGCAGAAGCTCCACGTGCCGGGCGCGCGACACCGACCTGCCGCGTCTCCTCAGCCGCTTCCCTTCCGTTCTCACGTGCACCACCGACTGCTGCTCCGCGTCGTTGGCGTTGATGACGTCGGGGTCGCGCGTTCCGCAGCCGTCGTGCGCGTCCGCCCCGCGCGCCGCCTCGAAGCTGAATCCCTCGCGCCTGTAGAAGTAGACGGAAGAGCGCGGGAGCGCACGTACCACGTAGCGCGCGCCGTCCACCGCGAAGAATCCGCGCAGGCGCCCGCCGCACAGCTCGAACGCCGCCAGCGACTCGGGGTTGGAGTCCACCGTGCCACGGTAGGCGCACCGGGACCTCACACGCGCGCGCCCCAGCCCGAGCGCGCGCTCCAGTGCCGGCGGCGCGCTCTCGTCCCTCTCCAGGTCGAGCTGGAAGCGACGGCCGTCCATGTCCAGGAGGAAGCCCGCGCGCCCGCCCCCGCGATACAGCCGGTCCACGGAGCGCACGAGCCCGGTAGCAGAGGCGCGAGGGGCGGCAGGTGCAGAGGGGCGCGAGCTAGGGGCAGCGGCGGCAGGAGGGGCAGCGGCGGGAGGGAGCGCGCGACACACGTGGAGCGAGGAGAAAAACAACAACAACACCACAATAATCCCGGGCAGCATGATGACGACGACGGTGCGCGCGCGCTCTCTCTCTTTCACTCGCGCGCTCAGTAGAAAAAAAAGATCAAAACAAAAACAAAGCAAAAGAAGACAAAAGCAAAAAAACAAACAAACAAAAAAGTAATCGGAAGTAATCCCGCTTTGATCTTCCTCACTGAAGAGTCGAAGCTCGAGCGCGAGGAGGAGGATGAGGGCTGCTCCGGGGCAGCAGCATCTTCGGGTCAGATCCCACACAGACACGAGCGCCTGAGAGAGAGAGAGAGAGAGAGCTAGAGCGAGGGAGGTAGAGAGGGATGTAGAGGGAGAGAAAGAGTGATGAAGGAGAAAGAGGAAGAGAGAGAGAGATGAAGGGAACAGAAGAAGCAGAAGAAGAGAGGAAGCCGGGAACCGGAGGAGCGGAGAGGCGCGAGTCTGAACTTCAGCAACAAAACACAAAGTTTTAGCTCTTTAAAGCGCCGGAGAGAAAAAGAGAGAGAGAGAGAGAGAGGAGGGGGGTGAAGTCCGGCCCCTTTGCGCTAAACTCTCCACTCCACCCTCTCTCTCTCTCTCTCTCTCTCTCTCTCTCTCTCTCTCTCTCTCCCTCTCTCTCTCTATTTCCTTCTCTCTCCCATTCATTTGTCACTCTACTTACTGTCACTCTCTTACTGTCTTTCTGGCTTTACTCTCTTTTCTTTCTCGTTTATTTGTCACACCTCTACTCTCTCCATCTCTACCTGTTTTCTCTCCATCTCTTCACTCTCTCTTTCTCGTTTTTTTTAGTCCTCTACTCTCTCCATCTCTACTTTCTTCTTTCCATCTCTTCACTCTCTCTCTTTTTCTCTTGTCACTCTTCTGCTTTCTCAGTGTCTGTCTTAACATTTCTCTCTCTCTCTCTCTCTCTCTCTCTCTCTCTTTCTTTCTTTCTCTTTGTCTCTTTCTCTCTCTTGTTTTTTTCACTTCACTGTTCTCTCAATGTCTCTCTGTCTTTACTTTCTCTTGTTAACTTGTCACACACTTGAGGAAACTTTTGAAGTTTTGACTGACCATTTCTTAAAGTATTTTTTTCTTTATTTAGTTGCGTCTCATAATCTGGATTAGAACATTACTCAAATATTCACTATTCACTGTATACCTGTAACTCTACCTCTTCACTACTTTACTTTAACTGATGCTCTCAAACACTTTATTAAGAGACAAGAAATTCAAGGAATTAACTCTTGATGAGTTCAGCACAGCTGTTAACTGAAAGCCTGGATTCCAGGTGACTCTACCTCATAAAGCTGACTGAGAAAATCCAGACAAGATGTGTAAGATGCTACTAAAATATAAAACCTATTATGGTTTGTTTAACACTCTTTTGCTTGGTAAATTATTCCATATGTTTTTCTTCACAGTTTGGATGACTTTATTGTTAATATACAATGCTGAAGATTTAAAAATAATAAAAGAACAATACACTTGTCTTTTCATGCGTGTGAGTGAAATCCAAGCATGATCTGATCATCAAAATCGCATGTTAACGCAAAGTGTAAACAGGCACACTCAGCGCTACATTCTGCATCCTGTTATATGATTTGTTTAATTATTAAAGCCCTTCCCTTTCTCCACAGCTGTGTGTGAATTTAAGAGCTATAAAAAGATGTATAATTTATACCCAGCCAGAAAAGCCAGACAGAGCATACGTGTGCCACACACACACAGAGCCGGAGGGGTACTTTAAAAACAATACAGATTACTACATGATCCAGTGGATTATTATTTTAAAGTAATGTATCTTTTTTGTTATTTCAGCCATTTCTTGTTTTCTGCAAATAAATGCTCTAAATAACTATATTTTTATTTGGAATTTGGGAGAAATGTTGTTTTGTAGTTTATAGAATAAAACAACTATGTTCATTTTACTCAAACATTAACGTATAAATAGCAAAATCAGAAACTGAAGTGACCTCTTCATTTTTTCCAAAGCTGTATTTACAGTCACCGCTGGAACAAATCGTTGCCTCCAAAATGGGGACTATACAGATTTTAAAAAATCTTACCTTAGCTTCAGTTGGCGATTGTTCATCTCTTCGGATCATTACTTAGCTTTGTCTTTGTCAGTATTCCTACTGAAAATAATTCAGACAAAACTCTAAGCTAATAAGTTGTTGTAATAACGTAAATAAATTAAGCCACAAATTTTTACACCAACTTCCGCTGTAATCTGCCTTCTGGAGTGGTTCATTTGTGGTGAGAACGTGATCTGGTCTCCATCTGACCTAGCTATAAAATATACTTCTTTTTAATTGAGCTAAACTGCTGATAAGGTGCAGCAGGTAGGTTAGGTTAGATAAGGTGCTGATATATAATATACTGCTATGAACTGCTCCATGCTGTTCAGGGCCCTATGTTAGTGATTATTAGAGTCATCAACCTCACACTGAATAGCTTGATTTAGGACTTGTCAGAAAAGGGCCTGCTGGTTTACACTTGTTCATTCTGTTTATTGTTGATGTAAAAGTTCATATAGCCACCAACAGGCAGGCAGTATGGGTTTGTGCACTGCTGCGTGTGCCTGTGTGCATAACAAGAGGGGTTAATGCGTGTTGACACTTCGCTGCCAAGATAGCAATGAACGTCTGACTGTTGATGTCTGTCAAGGTTTTATTCAGTCAGTGGTGCACCTATGTTTTCCATTGTCAAGATTTATCTCAACACACCTCATTTCCAGACCACCACATTCACACCTTATTCACAAGCACTGTCACTATTTAAACGACACAAGTGCAAGGTGCAAGAAAATAGACAATTGGTGGGGTCTAAGATAGCAATGAGCATCGTGGCACTCCTTGCACAGGGTGTAAGATATGGCGCTCAATCTTTCTTTGAGAGACTCTGTTTTTAAACATACATGTTCTGTTATTGTAGCTTTACAGACTATAAGTCTTTCTTTTAGTATTTTCATTTTTTTAGTCTTTGTTTTAGTTTGATAGAATATCAGATCTTGTTTAAACTCACGGAGAGCCTGAGTATTTTCTGTCGACCGCCGAAACAGAGTGACACTTCGTGCATCTCTCTCCCAGAATTTGTTTATTATTACGGCTGACTCAGTCACCAGTCCGTCCCACAGGATCCATCAAAAGCGCTGAGTCAGTGACAGCGAGGCGACGGAGGATTTGTGGAAGAGAGAGAGAGAGAGAGAGAGTGGGCCTAAGTGTCTCTCGCTCTCTCTCTTTCTCTCATTAGACACACAGTGGATCCCACTGATCTGTAAGGATGAGCACATTGGCACTGTGTGCTGCTCATCAGGCCCACATCATTTAAACTTCTAAATCTACATCTAAATTTATTCTTTAAAAAAAACTAATTAACATGGTATTTTACAGTAAGTATCATTGACTTAGCTAATGTAGTGCTCAACAAAATAATAAAACAAACGATAAAGCAACACCTGTTCAACCCTTGTATTAGCTATGCACTGAAAGTTTTTGGCTGAAACCGAAAAAACGAAACACTAAACCAGGGGTCGGCAATTAGTTTGGTCACGGGCCAGATATTTTTCAAACCATTACGTGGCGGGCCAAAAAAACATTCAGTTGTGTAAAATGTAGTGTAATGGGATGGAGTGCTACAGACTAGTAGCTCTCCAGCCCAGAGGGTTGTTGAACCCAACTGCAGAACAGTTGATCTCAAAGCAGGTAAACCCAAAAAGAAAGGTAAATATAAATAAATAAATAAATAAACACACCGCTCCTCACGCTCCTTGGGATCGAACCCAGGTCATCAGGGTTGCGATCCAATACACTACCATCCTCATAAGGAGATAAGGAGCCCAGGAACCGGCGGAAACTAAAGTCACGCCGAGCGCGACAGAGACATGGGGGAGGAATATAAATAAAAGTTCGCCAGAGAAGCATTAATTTTTTTATTGTTCATTACATATAGTTCAAACAACCTCAAGGACCAGATGTTTGATGGCTTGTGATCATCCATCATCTTCTTGATTATATTCCAGAGGTTTTCAGTTTGGTAAAAAATATTTTTGATTATTTTTTTTAGAGCTGTAGGTTACATTTTAACTCCTAATTATTTTCATCACCACTATTATGATTATATCAATACAGACTTATAGAAATACATTTCATCTAAATCAACAGTGGTATGAAAATGTATTTTCCCACAAACACATTTCTTTTGTTTTGACATTTATGTCATATTTACATTTTTCAGATTATCAAACAAACTTTAATATTAAACATATAAAATATAATCTAAGTAAATATAAAAATCGCTTTTTAAATGATAATTTCATTTATTAAGAGACAAAACCTATCCAAACCAATCTACAGATTATGATTACATGCCGGACCTGTAGAATCAAGAAATCAGCTAAAAGATCTCAAAAACAACACATTATACTGTAATCTGAAATTCAAAAACAGATAAGAAAACATGACGTTATTGATCATCTATCAGTCTGGAAAATGTTATAAAGTCATTGCTAAAGCTTTGGGACTCCAGAGGACCACAGTGAGAGCTATTATTCACTATATATTATATATAATTCACTAATGGAGAAAACATGGAAAGCTGGTGAACCTTCCCAGGAGTGACCGGCCGACCGATATTACTCCAAAAAAAGGGCATGGACAACTCATCCAGGAGGTCCCAAAAGAACCCAGAACGTCACTCGCCTCAGTTAAGGTCAGTGTCAATGATTCAATAATAAGCTAAAACAAATCTGTGGGGGTTAAATACTTGTTCATGCCACTGTATATGCTACAGTGTATAATGGCTTTTATTACGACTCAATCGGTCCGATTTTAGAACCAGAAAGCAAAACCACCACATGATTTGGTTTGGTTTAATCTCACTGTCTGCACTGTACCAGTCCTGTGACACTGTGCCAGCATGTGCCAGGCTGCCAGGCTGCCTCTGCTCATCCCCTAACACACACTTACCGCTCTGTGGCCACTACTGTATGACGTGTGTGGGAGGGGCTTAGCGCTTGTTTACAACACAACACCATGTGTTCACAGATGCCTGACATGGCGCAGTCCACTGGTGATGAATGATCTCCCTGTGTTACAGGCTGAATGGAAGAGTCCACTCCAGTCTGGACGGTGGACAGAGTGACGGCTGTACGGTGGTCTGGTCTTCTTCAGAGCTTTAGCCTTGCAGACAGTTCTTACTGAGCAGATTAGGCCTCTGAGATGGACAGTGTATAGAAGAATTGATAGGGATTTGATAGATCACTTGCTTGAACACTGAATTATACCCAATTTCAAGAAACTGTATGTAGTAAATTAATTGGCCACTATTTTAAAAACAATTTACAATTTTAAAACACTGGAGAGAGTTGCCTCCCACAGCCACTCCTCACAAAATGTGAATATCAGATGGGTTGCCAGATTGAACCTAAAGGCAAAGAAATGTTCAGGATCTAAACTGAGCCAAAATACACTAAAACTTTAGATTTCTCTCGTATATATCTCTGTCACACTTTGTCACTGTTTGCTACTCTGGCTCATATCGTCGCTGTCCAATGAAAAACACTTATCTCCAAAACAGCAACTTTACAGGAGAGAGAAAAAACCTTCTAAACCTTTAATGGAAGTCAATGTAAAAAGAGTTTATTTCAGGTCTTTTTAAAGAGTTTCTATTGGTCCGTTCAACAAGAAATTTTGGCACAGTGTAAGGGACAGTTTGTCTGTTCAAATTACGTAGTAAACTAAAAATCGACAAAAATGGAGATAAGTGTTTTTCATAGGACAGCGACGATATGCTCCTTCATTGTTAGCCAGTCAGACCTGAATTATGTTTCAGTGATGAAAGAAAATGCAAACAAGATTCAGTAAAATAAATGATTAAAATAGTGAATAAATAAATTAAAAAAAAAAAAAAATTAGTTTAAATGTTTAGTGTAAATTTGCTAATTCATCCTATATCACTTTTATGTAACTACTTACGCAATAAAACTAAATACATGACAGGAAAAAATAGTTATTTCACCTCATTAGCTGGGATGCTGCCATATTTTACTTTCAGTGTGCAACTAAAAAAAGTTCAATGCAGTGGGCGGGGCTAATATGATTGTGACAATAATTTGATTGTCTAATAAATGTCTATTTTGATGGACAACAGAATACAACAGTACAAGAATACACAAGAATGAAGAAAACACATGATGTCTGTTTCAAAAGACGCAGGGTCTGAAAGGGTTAAATACTTGTTGCCTTGATTACCCACCTGAGTGTGGACCACTGAGTATAAATGTGTTAATTGAAGGTTAAATTGACTTTTAAATGCCCATCCCTATGTGCAGTTGTGATAAATGACCTGTAGCTAAGATTAGCAGCATTACCAGTATTTAGTGGTGTTTTACTCCTGATGATTCAAACAGATTTTCACACAGTATCAGACAATTCATAGAAGAACATACTTACTAAAGCTTTACTGTGATTTTATTGGTTTGTGACTTCTATTCCAATTAATGCATCAACCTTGCACATTTCTAATTTTTTGTGGATAATTTCTTTTTTTTCAAACAAAAAGATTTGTTTGTATCTTCTGGCCTGACCTCTATTTTTGTGCTCCTGAATTTGTGCAGGAATTGATTATTCCTGGATGCACTATCATAGAAGGCATTATTTGGGTTCATTAGTCGGGTTTAACAGTAGTTGCAGTTTAATATCAAATAAACTTCTTTATTTGAGCTAAACTGATGTTCAGGTGCAGTTTAACCTGATAAATAAGCCATATAATTACCATAGTTACTATAGTGTCTCTGCTGCTGCTTCATGCTAAACTGTTTTCACACTGTAAAAAAAACGCCAGAAGTGCAGCGCTCACTGCTTGTGGTCTCTGATGGCCCCCTATGGTTGATCTAAACATCAGTTGTCTCTCTTGTTTCAGCAAGGGCCTCTCCATCTGCTATCCTCCATATCCTATTCCTCTTTCACCGGGGGTTAAAACTCCCTCTTATATAACCCCACTGAAGAGGAACCTCTCTCGCCCGCCTCGCCCTCCACTGGCATATCACCTACCTGTCTGTGTGTAGTGAGAGAGAGAGAGAGAGAGAGAGAGATAAAAGAGCTGCCACATCCAGGAAATGTGATTAGTTCTGAAACCCAGTTCTGAAACCCAGCAAACCATCTTGCGGCAGCTGAAAAGTGTGTGACGTGCAAAAGTATTCATCCCCCTTTACTCTGAAAGCCCTAAACAAAATTCATTATAATCAATTGCCTTCAGAATTGATGGCAAGAAAGAGAAGAAAACCTGTTGGAGGCTGTAAAAGACTTGAGACTGGGAAGGAGATTCACCTTCCAGCAAGACGATGACCCTCAACATGCAGCCAGAGCTACAGTGGAATTATTTAGATCAAAGAACATTCATGTGTTGGAATGGCCCAGTCAAAGTCCTGCTGACCTAAATACCACAAGGCTTCTGTAGCAAAATATAAAAACTGCTGTTCACAGACGCTCTCCATCAGAACCTGACTGAGCTTGAGCTGTTTTATAAAGAAGAATGGGGCAAAAGTCTAAACTCTCAATCCCTAGATGCTAAAAGCTGGTACAGACATATTCTAAAAGACTTGCAGCTGTAATTGCAATGAAAGGTGGCTCAACTAAGTAGTCATATACAGTATTTCATTTCACTTCACAATTATATGCTACTTTGTGTTGGTCTATCACTTAAAGGTCTCATTCCATTGTTTTTTTTTTCATTCATTTTAAAATGTCTGGTTGTGGTCTCTCTAGTATGAATGAATGTCATGTGAGGTGTTTTTTGTGAAAAAGAAAAGCTCAGGTGTTTCTATTTAGCCCTGCTTTAGATCACTGAATTAGTGGTCTCTAAAGAAAGCCCAGGGCCTGTGGGCGGTCCTGAGCAGAGTTGGATGAAGCCATGAAGTCACTGGTTGACGTCGACACTGTAACATCTCTCTGATCAACTCGTATTTCTGAGGATTTTTATTTTACTAGCTACTGCAGACAAGAGAGGCTGAGAAACAGTTTCATATGCAACATCATAAACAAGTCAAAGAGAGATCTATAGTATTTTACAAAGAACAAGAAAAATGGATTTTAGTGGAAGGGGACCTTCAATATCCCATTGAACTGTGGGTAATGATGGGATGATTAGAAGAAGCGGAAAGTGAGAGGAAGATGTGGCTGTACTTAACTGTGCTGGATGAGAGTTTATGGCACATGGACAAAAAGATTCTCTCACACACACACACACACACTCGGCATGCTTTGGCACACAGGGCCCAACGTGTCAAAGCCCACCCCGACTCCGGCTGGCAGAGTTACACTGATAGAGCATCAAACACCAGCACACATTAGAGAATTACACATAATCCTGATCATCTGAAACAGAGACGCCTGCCAGAGAGACATATGGACCCGGGCCAGCCACTCATATCACACACACACACATATACACATAGGCCCACACTCTAAATATAGAGCACACACTATAAAAACGTGCATATGGACACGCATGCAAGGACACGTGCTAGGAGAGAAAGAGTACACATGCTGTGTGAACCTACACACACACACACACACACACACACAGTTAGATCGAGGACATCCAATAGCACTAATTGAAAGCGGAACCATTTACATAACAGGAGGGTTAAAAGCCAAAGCTGGTGCATCCTATACAGTACTGTGACTTTCTCAGACACACACACACACACACACACACACTCCCTCATGCATAATACACCTCTCTCACAAGTGTCAGGTTAAAAATACTCTTTAAACGCTCGGCTACATAAGCGACACCTTCCACACCGAACAGCCCCTCGCACTTCACACACAGTAGCATTCCTGCTTCCCACTGTCAGAGATGACGAGTAATATGATGTAATAAGATGAGAGCGACAGGGACTGGTACGACACTCCATCTCTCATCATATCTCTAATCTCTGTTTCAGCATCGTCCTCCACCTGTCACACCTACAGCGCTCAGAGTTTAGCACCTGCTTTAATGTGCTGCGTCTTTCAGCAGCTGCTGGGTGAGATGATGCTGTTTGAGAGGGGGAACTTTAGAGCACATGTGTAACACAGGCCTCTCTGTAGGGGGGGGGGGGGTGTATACTGTGATACTCTCTCTCTCTCTCTCTCTCTCTCTCTCTCTCACACACACACACACACACACACACACTGTATCAGGTTTTAGGAATTCCTGGGAAACCCTTGCTATGTGTGCGAACATTATCCATACAGGATGTTTTGTACATATCATATCACTGAGCTGTTAGTGTCCCTCGTATGACTACTAGAGGTGACTGACTGTCATATTCAATGACTCTCCAGATCATCACACCAGCAGATGGGGCAGTGTGTTGCTCAACATCAAAGACAGGGTTAAATCTTTCACCACGAGGACACCATACTTGAAAACCAACCACCACTATAAGCTTACTTAAGATTTTGAACTGGATTTGTTGTTAAAGACAATACGTTTCAATTTGTAGCAGTCCATGTTTCATATTACACATTATTTTAAAAATGAGAGCTTTTTATTCAATATTTAATCAGATTAATTAGCAGTGATGTGATGAGACACTCATCTTACGAGATTATTTTTCATTTTTAAACGTGAAATTTAATATGATTGAAATTATTTTATTTGAATAAAACTCACAAAATGCAAAAAGCTGCTGGTGATTTTTAAAGTATTTTCTAAGACATCATCTTGAAATGGTTATCAATCTAATTTTACTCTGATTTTAAATCAGATCAGTTTTTTTATCGTATGCAATAAAATGAATAAAATGCAATAAAAATGTGTTGTATAATAGTTACAACTATAGCCTGGTCTCCCTGGTGTTGTAGGTTGTAAGAGCAAGTTACTGTATTTTGTGTAGCTGAGTGTATATAGACTATATGCTGACTGGATCCAGCTGGTCACATGTGCATTATTTGCTAGCTGATCACTGACAATAAATTGCTAACTAAAATATAAAAAATATAAAATACTGTTGTGCCACTAAATCAATTAGATTAATGTAAAATGTGTCCATTACACGACTTAATAATTCTTGACTCTTAAAGATTCACATATTATAGAACTTTAATTAGGCCAAATAAAAGCATTCAGTGAATACTTAAGTAATATTAGTAATTTTTATTCATATCATATGTATTATCTAAAATATTTCGGTAACACTTTACTTGGATGGTCCATTTGATGGCCTCTTTGATGCTCAACTGACATTCAACTACATGTCTATTAAATGCAAATGAACTAAAAGGTGAAAGTAAATGATTCTCTATTGAATATAACCCAACATTCAACTCTAATCCAAACACTTATCTTAAGATTTTAGGATTGGGTTTAGGGTTAGATTTTAAGCTTAGATTAGGGTTAGGGTTAGGTGTAGGGTTAGATTTTAGGGTTGATTAAGGGTTAAGGTTAGGGTTAAGTGTAGGGTTTGTTTTTATGGTTGATTAAGGGTTAAGGTTAGGGTTAGGTGTAGGGTTTGATTTTATGGTTGATTAAGGGTTAAGGTTAGGGTTAGGTGTAGGGTTTGATTTTAGGGTTGATTAAGGGTTAAGGTTAGGGTTAGTTGTAGGGTTTGATTTTATGGTTGATTAAGGGTTAAGGTGAGGGTTAGGTGTAGGGTTAGATTTTAGGGTTGATTAAGGGTTAAGGTTAGGGTTAGGTGTAGGGTTAGATTTTAGGGTTGATTAAGGGTTAAGGTTAGGGTTAGGTGTAGGGTTAGATTTTAGGGTTGATTAAGGGTTAGGTGTAGGGTTTGATTTTATGGTTGATAAAGGGTTAAGGTTAGGGTTAGATGTAGGGTTAGATTTTAGGGTTGATTAAGGGTTAAGGTTAGGGTAAGGGTTAGGTGTAGAGTTTAATTTTAGGGTTGATTAAGGGTTAAGGTTAGGGTTAGGTGTAGGGTTAGATTTTAGGGTTGATTAAGGGTTAAGGTTAGGGTTAGATGTAGGGTTAGATTTTAGGGTTGATTAAGGGTTAAGGTTAGGGTTAGGTGTAGGGTTAGATTTTAGGGTTGATTAAGGGTTAAGGTTAGGGTAAGTGTTAGGTGTAGGGTTAGATTTTAGGGTTGATTAAGGGTTAAGGTTAGGGTTAGGTGTAGGGTTAGATTTTAGGGTTGATTAAGGGTTAAGGTTAGGGTTAGGTGTAGGGTTAGATTTTAGGGTTGATTAAGGGTTAGGTGTAGGGTTAGATTTTAGGGTTGATTAAGGGTTAAGGTTAGGGTCAGGTGTAGGGTTAGATTTTAGGGTTGATTAAGGGTTAAGAATAGGGTTAGTTGTAGGGTTAGATTTTAGGGTTGATTAAGGGTTAAGGTTAGGGTTAGGTGTAGGGTTAGATTTTAGGGTTGATTAATGGTTAAGGTTAGGGTTGGGTGTAGGGTTAGATTTTAGGGTTGATTAAGGGTTAAGGTTAGGGTTAGGTGTAGGGTTAGATTTGTAGGGTTAGGTGTAGGGTGGTGGTTTTCTTGGCCTCAAAACTCAGAAATGTAGTGCAGTAAGTTGCCTTGTAATTTGAGTTTTCTCAACTTTTTTATTTTTACAGTGTAATATAATGTTGGTCGGCACAGGTATCTGTTAACTGATCTATCAGAACTGGGGATCTGCCACTTTCTTTTCAGAGTGCACTGGCATTACCCAGTGATAAATTAGGTCACATGTATCAAAGGAGGTATGTTCTGGTCCTCACCCTCCTAGAGTTGGGGACATTACTAGTAATAGGAAATAAAATTAGAAAAAAAAATATTCGAAAAAGGTAAAAGGGCCCCCACATACTACTCAAACCACACTGCACCAAATTACATTTGGATAAAAAACATTTACATTGTTTTATATTTCTATAAACTATTAAAAATGAAATAACGTACAATTTCTACTATTATAATTACTCTATTCAACTGAAAAGATTACAACAGTTTTTGGGTCAAAACTGTTTATTAAATTTGATAAGAAATTGGATAAAAAAATACAACCATTCAAATCATACCATCATCTGTAGCATGTAAACATCACACACGAGTTAATTTCTATTCCCGAGGGAACAAAGCACTCCTCTGAGTTTCCTGAGCAGCAGAGTCGATTCTGTCGTCTCTTCTGGAGCCGGATCAGAGCTGTGGAATTTAATGTCAGTATTATTTGTTCTATATTCAGGACACATGTTGAGATACAGGGGTTGTACAATGAAACTGAAACACCTGGTTTTAGAGCACAATAATGTATTGTTCTGACGGACAGTTCTGGTGGAAACAGGAGAGTTGAGGTGCACATTGAATTCTGCCGTGATTTGATCACCTGTGGTTTTATGTTTTTTGGATACAATCCGGGTTATCACCCGAACATCCCTTTCAGACAACTTCCTCTTACAGCGTCCACAGTTAATCCTGTTGGATGTGGTTGGTTCTTCTTGGTGGTATGCTGACATTAACCTGGATACTGTGACTCTTGATGCATCACAAAGATTCACTGTCTTGGTCACAGATGCTCCAGCAAGACGTGCACCAACAATTTGTCCTCTTTTGAACTCTGGTATGTCACCCATAATGTTGTGTTTATTGTAATATTTTGAGCAGAACTGTGATCTTATTCTGCTAATTGAACCTTCACACTCTTACAGCTCTTACTGGTGCAATGTGCAATTAATGAAGATTGAACACCAGGCTGCTCCAATTTAGCCATGAAACCTCCCACACTAAAATGACACTGTAAGGGTGCAGACTGTGGCTGGGCAACCTGCTATGCCACCCCCAGCCACCAGAGGGAAACCCAGAACCACTGCACCCTGATTACAGGCAATTAGCAACACCTGGTCCTCTCCTATTTAAGGAGAGCCAACCCCTAGCCCTGTGCTCAGTCTTGAGTTTGCCTGATACGCACAAGTCTCTCTCGAGTGTTCTCCTTGAATCTCTTGCTCTTTGCTATTGTGTATCCCAGACCTACCCTTCTGAGGTTTCCTCTCAGGGTTTCTCTGGAAACTCTCCTTTCCAAAAAAAAAAAAAAAAAAAAAAAAAAAAAAGTGAAAGGGAAAGAAATAGTTTTCCCTCTAAGCATTTTGAGTTTGTTTATTTGTTTGGGAAGTTTAGTCTTGGATTTTCTTTGCTCTGTGATATTTGAGCTGGCCAGCCTTCCCCTGGCAGTCTAAGTTGTCCCTTTGGTCCAAATCACTTATTTAACTCCTCCAGCAGTGCAGTGCATTTTCATTTGTTTTACTAAGCAGAGGTTGGGTTTTTTCCCTCTGTAAAGCAACTTTTCATTTTCTATTTAAAATACATATATCCCTTGTTAACCCTTATCTCAGTTCCACTCTGCACTTGGGTCTCTCTATAAATAATTCAGTTGGTAGCTCACTTAGTTTACTCTTGTCCCCCACCCATAAGGTTGGTGGTTAAAATCCACCTTTAGGTGAGCTACCACGTTACAGCAAGACTGAGCCAGTCATGGACCCAGCAGAGTTATCAGACATGGAGCAGGTCAAGGGAGCCATAATCAACCAGGGTGCTGCAATTGGCAGACACGAGCAGGCTCTCCAGCAGATCTTGTCACAGTTGCAGACCCTAACAACAGCCTTACAGGCTGAATCTCCTGTGGCTACAGCTGCCCCTCCCATCCCACCTGCACCAGTCCCTGAACCTGTTCCACGGGTTGAGCCACACTTACCCCCACCAGAGAGATTTGATGGGGATCCTGGACGCTGTCGTGGCTTTCTGCTCCAATGCTCTCTGGCATTTGAACAGCAGCCGTCTCGTTTCCCTACTGAGAGAGCTAAAGTGGCTTATATAATTTCCCTGCTCACAGGTCGTGCCCTTGCTTGGGCCACTCCAGTATGGGAGAATCAACCTGGTGTGTGTACCTCTGCAGACTTGTTCACAGCCTCTATGCGTCAAGCTTTTGATCATCCTGTCTGTGGAGGAGAAACTGGGCCCCGTCTCCTACGCATACGACAAGGGAAAAGATCAGTGGCTGATTATGCGATAGAGTTTCGCACTCTGGCTGCTGAGAGTGGCTGGAACTCCTCTGCATTAATGGCAGCGTTTCAGCAAGGGTTGAGTGAGGAACTTAAAGATGAGTTAGCCCCACGTGATCCTCCTTCTTCCCTCGAGGAGCTGATATCAGTAACCCTCAAATTGGATAACCGGTTAAGGGAGCGCCGTAGGGTCCGAGATACAGGCTTTTCCACACAACGACATCAGGGTTTCTTTCCTGTGCCTCCCACTTCTCACTCGCTTCCAGTCTCACCTGAGGAGGGTGAACAGCCCATGCAATTGGGACATACTCGCCTGTCTCGCCAAGAGCGTGAGTCCCGTATGCGGGAGGGCAGATGCCTTTATTGTGGACAATCTGGACATATGCGTCCATCATGCCCAGAATTGTCGGGGAAAGCCAAAGTCCGTCACAGGACTGGAGACCTGTGACGGACCCCAATACATCTCCTTATACTTCTGGGGTATTTCTCAATGCTGCCATTTCCTGGGGACCAGAACAAGAGAAACACCTCAGAGTGTTTGTAGACTCAGGTGCTGCTGGCAATTTCATTGACTCCACTGTAGCTAGGACTTTGGGATTGCCATTGGTGTCTATGGAACATCCTCTTCCAATATCTGCCATAGACGGGCGGTCTCTTGAGCCAGGAGTGGTCTCACAGCAGACCCAACCACTTTTATTACACATCGGCCAACACAGGGAACAAATAACCTTTTTCGTGATTAGTGCCCCCCAGCTGCAGTTGGTTTTGGGGTTCCCCTGGTTGCAACGCCACAACCCCCACATTGACTGGCTAACACGATCCATAACAGCCTGGGGGCCACAATGCAAGGGGTCTTGTTTGGTAGTCCACCCCATCCAACATACAACCTCCCCATCCCTCCCTGGTATCCCTGACCTATCTCGAGTCCCTTCTGAATACTTTGACTTGAGGGAGGTCTTCAGTAAACAGAAGGCCCAGATCCTACCAGCCCACCGGTCCTTTGACTGTGCAATTAACCTTCTTCCAGGTACAAGTCCTCCTCGTGGTAGGCTGTTTTCCCTGTCTGGCCCGGAGAAGAAAGCCATGGAGGACTACATACAAGAGGCACTTGCTTTAGGCTTTATCCGGCCTTCAACCTCCCCTGCAGGAGCCGGATTTTTCTTTGTAGGGAAGAAGGATGGGGGCCTTCGTCCCTGCATAGACTACCGGGGGTTAAACAAAATTACAGTCAAAGACCACTACCCTCTGCCCCTCAT
The DNA here is from genome assembly GCF_023375975.1 of Astyanax mexicanus. NCBI lineage: Eukaryota > Metazoa > Chordata > Actinopteri > Characiformes > Acestrorhamphidae > Astyanax > Astyanax mexicanus. Next base: position 7,606,933 of record NC_064428.1, on the reverse strand, counting down.
GACCTCAGCCTTCGAGGCGCTGCAGCAGGCTTCAGTTTTTACCAAACTGGATCTGCGCAGCGCCTACAATCTTATTCGAGTTAGAGAAGGTGATGAATGGAAGACGGCCTTCATTACTCCATCAGGCCACTACGAGTACCTTGTTATGCCTTTTGGTTTGATGAATGCACCGGCCGTCTTCCAAAGATACATCAATGAGGTCCTGAGGGAGGCCCTGGACTCCTATGCTTTTGTCTATTTGGATGATATCCTCATCTACAGCAATTCCATGGAGGAGCATATGGGTCATGTGAGGAGGATTCTCCAGCTTCTCCTGGAAAACCATCTTTATGTTAAGCTGGATAAGTCCCTCTTCCATGTCCCATCTGTCTCCTTCCTTGGATTTGTAGTGTCCAAGGGGCAGCTGAGCATGGATCCAGCCAAGACAAAATCTATTAAAAACTGGCCTCGTCCCACGTCTCTTCGGCTGCTTCAACGCTTTTTAGGCTTTGCAAATTTTTTTCGGAGATTTATCCGAAATTTTAGCACGATCGCTGCTCCGCTAACCTCCCTAACAAAGAAAACTATGGGGCGGTTTCAATGGACAGATGCTGCCCAGAAAGCCTTTGAAAAACTCAAACATTGTTTAGTCACGGCTCCAGTGCTACAGCTTCCAGACCCTGAGGCTTCTTTTTTAGTAGAAGTGGATGCTTCTGATATAGGTGTTGGGGCGGTACTATCACAGCGCTCTGGTCCTCACAAAAAGCTGCACCCCTGTGCTTTCTTTTCGCACCGCCTCACACCCACAGAGCGAAATTATGATGTTGGTGACAGGGAGCTTTTGGCAGTAAAACTAGCGTTGGAGGAATGGAGACACTGGCTGGAGGGGGCCAAACATCAGTTCCTGGTCTGGACGGATCACAAGAACTTGGCTTATGTTCAACAAGCCAAGCGTCTAAATCCCCGTCAGGCCAGGTGGGCACTATTCTTTGCCCGGTTTGATTTTGTTCTTTCATATCGGCCAGGCTCGAAAAATGCTAAGCCCGATGCCCTCTCCAGGCAGTGGGATCCTCCATCATCAGATCAGCCACCAAAACCTATCATCCCTGAGACTCGGATTGTGGCTCCTCTACGCTGGGGAGTAGAGACTGCAGTCCAAAATGCCCTCCGAAGTGAGCCTGACCCAGGAGGGGGGCCTCCAGGGAGGCTTTATGTCCCTACTTCTGTCAGGCCCCAAGTACTCCAGTGGGGTCATGCATCACCCCTTACAGCCCATCCAGGAATCACCCGTACCCTGGAGTTTTTGCAAAGGCGATTTTGGTGGCCCAAAATGGACCAAGATGTTAGGGCCTATATAGCTGCCTGCCAGGTTTGTGCCCAGAACAAGGAGCCTAGGACACGACCATCAGGCTTGCTCCACCCCTTGCCGATTCCTTCACGCCCATGGTCCCATCTCTCCTTAGACTTTGTCACAGGGTTGCCCGTGTCTCAGGGCAACACTGTAATCTTAGTCGTAGTCGACAGGTTCTCCAAAGCCTGTAAATTTATTGCACTGCCCAAACTACCCTCAGCCAGGGAGACGGCAAAATTACTTCTGCAGCATGTGGTCAGGGTCCATGGGCTGCCAGTGGATTTGGTCTCAGATCGAGGCCCTCAGTTTGCCAGTAGATTCTGGAAGGCTTTTTGTCAGTTACTGGGTGCCTCAGTGAGCCTATCATCAGGCTTTCACCCGCAATCCAATGGCCAGACAGAGAGGGTCAACCAGGACTTAGGTAGGACCCTCCGCTGTCTGGCATCTTCTAATCCCTCCACTTGGGCTGATCACCTGCTCTGGGCTGAGTATGCCCATAATACCTTGTGGCACTCATCCTTGGGCATGTCCCCTTTTGAGTGCCAATTCGGGTACGCTCCCCCTATGTTTCCAGAGCAGGAAGATGAAGTGGGGGTCCCAGCAGCAGAGCATTTAGTTCGGAGATGTCGTCGGGCCTGGCGAAAGGCCAGAGCTGCTCTGCAAGTTGCCTCAGCAGCTCAGAAACGAGCTGTAGACAGGAAACGACAGCCTGGGCCAACCTTACGGCCAGGACAGCGGGTCTGGCTTTCCACCAAAGATTTACCTCTTCGAGTGGAGTCCCGGAAATTGGCCCCTCGTTATGTGGGTCCATTTAAGGTAATTCGCAGAGTAAACCCAGTCACATATCACTTGCTTCTCCCGCGCTCTATGCGCATTAACCCCACATTCCACGTGTCACGCCTGAAGCCCGTACTCTGCAGTACCCTTACCTCAGTCCCTGCTCCCCCAGCCCCACTCTTGGTGGATGGTTCACCTGCCTACACTGTCCGGCGCCTCTTGGACTCACGGCGGGTCCGGGGCAGCACCCAATATCTGGTGGACTGGGAAGGGTACGGGCCTGAGGAGCGCTCTTGGGTCCCTGCTCGTAACATTCTGGACCCTGAGCTCATTCGTGCATTCAGGCGTGACCGTGCTGCGGGGTTAGGAACGTCGGGTGCCGTTCCTAGGAGGGGGGGTCCTGTAAGGGTGCAGACTGTGGCTGGGCAACCTGCTATGCCACCCCCAGCCACCAGAGGGAAACCCAGAACCACTGCACCCTGATTACAGGCAATTAGCAACACCTGGTCCTCTCCTATTTAAGGAGAGCCAACCCCTAGCCCTGTGCTCAGTCTTGAGTTTGCCTGATACGCACAAGTCTCTCTCGAGTGTTCTCCTTGAATCTCTTGCTCTTTGCTATTGTGTATCCCAGACCTACCCTTCTGAGGTTTCCTCTCAGGGTTTCTCTGGAAACTCTCCTTTCCAAAAAAAAAAAAAAAAAAAAAAAAAAAAAGTGAAAGGGAAAGAAATAGTTTTCCCTCTAAGCATTTTGAGTTTGTTTATTTGTTTGGGAAGTTTAGTCTTGGATTTTCTTTGCTCTGTGATATTTGAGCTGGCCAGCCTTCCCCTGGCAGTCTAAGTTGTCCCTTTGGTCCAAATCACTTATTTAACTCCTCCAGCAGTGCAGTGCATTTTCATTTGTTTTACTAAGCAGAGGTTGGGTTTTTTCCCTCTGTAAAGCAACTTTTCATTTTCTATTTAAAATACATATATCCCTTGTTAACCCTTATCTCAGTTCCACTCTGCACTTGGGTCTCTCTATAAATAATTCAGTTGGTAGCTCACTTAGTTTACTCTTGTCCCCCACCCATAAGGTTGGTGGTTAAAATCCACCTTTAGGTGAGCTACCACGTTACAGACACGTGTTTCAGTTTCATTGTCCAACCCCTGTATGTGCTTATGCTGCATGTGTGCAGTATGTCATTTTCTCCTGCATGTGTTTCAGTCATGCAGAGCGTGTGGGGTGAGACTTTCCCAGAGAAACAGATCAGAGGGAAACAGTGCAGGGGAGAGAGTGATACAGTTATACAGCTACAGGACTCTGGATGTGTTCTCCGAGTCTGAGGGGGGATGAACTCCGTTACCCTGATGTTTCAGGACCTCCAGTGAGCGCTCCTCCGGCTGGCACAGTGTCTGCAGACGCTGGGAGATAAAAGAAAGATATAAAAGTTTATTTTTGATTTTAGTGTCAGAATTAAGTCAATTAAAGTGTCAAAGACAGGCCTGAAGATGAGAAGGCGATATTTTTTATTTAGATATTAAATGTAATTTTAATATTTTATTTATTGTATTTTTGGATAAATGTTTTTAAGGAATTATATCTATTAAGAATGATTTATTTATGGACTTATCTGTTTTTTTTTTGTGAAAAATAAATGATCAATTTCTTTATTGTACCGTTGTTATGTGCATATCTCACTGTCAAACACAATTTATAACGGCATAAAAATAAAAGCCGGTGAGGTAAGCTGAATGTTTCAGTGAGGTTAGCTGGATGTTTGATGAGTTTGGTTGCATGTTTTGGTGAGGTTTTGCTAGAGGTTATTGGTAAGTTTGGCTAAGAGGTTGGCTAGAGGTTTTGGTAAGACTGTATGTTTTAGTGAGGTTAGCTGGATGTTTGGTAAGGCTGGCTGGATGTTTTGGTGAGGTAGACTGTATGTTTTAAAGAGAGATTAGTTGCATGTTTTGGTGAGGTTAGCTGGATTTTTTGGTGAGGTTGACTGGATGTTTTGGTGAGGTTAGCTGGATTTTTTGGTGAGGTTGACTGGATGTTTTGGTGAGGTTAGCTGGATTTTTTGGTGAGGTTGACTGGATGTTTTGGTGAGGTTAGCTGGATTTTGGTGAGGTTGGTTGAATGTTTTTTGGTGAGGCTGGCTGGATGTTTTGATGAGGTTAGCTGGATTTTGGTGAGGTTGGTTGAATGTTTTTTGGTGAGGCTGGCTGGATGTTTTGATGAAGTTAACTGGATGTTTTGCTAAGGTTAGCTAGATGTTTTGGTAAGGTTAGCTGGATGTTTTGGAGAAGTTAACTGGATGTCTCGGTCAGATTAGCTAGATGTTTTGGTGAGGTTAGCTGGAGGTTTTTGCTGAGGTTAGATGGATGTCTCGGTCAGGTTAGCTGGATGCTTTGTTAAAGTTAGTTGGATGTTTTTGCTGAGGTTAGCTGGATGTTTTGGTGAGGTTAGCTGGATGTTTTGGAGAATTTAACTGGATGTCTTGGTCAGGTTAACTAGAGTCTTTGGTAAGGTTAGCTGGATGTTTTTGCTGAGGTTAGATGGATGTCTCGGTCAGGTTAGCTAAATGTTTTGGTGAGGTTAGCTGGATGTTTTTGTTAAAGTTAACTGGATGTCTTGGTCAGGTTAGCTGGATGCTTTGTTAAGGTTAGATGGATGTCTCGGTCAGGTTAGCTAAATGTTTTGGTGAGGTTAGCTGGATGTTTTTGTTAAAGTTAACTGGATGTCTCAGTCAGGTTAGCTGGATGCTTTGTTAAGGTTAGTTGGATGTTTTTGCTGAGGTTAGCTAGATGTTTTGGTGAGGCTGGCTGGATGTTTAGGTTAGGTTAGTTGTATGTTTCAGTCAAGTTAGCTGGATGTTTGGGCAAGGTTAGCTAAATATTTTGGTGAGGTTAGTTGGATGTTTTTGGTAAGGTTGCCTGCATACTTAGCATAAGAGTCTCTTAAAGGGACAGTGTACACATTACTGAATACTGGCGGTCACATATTTTCCCCAGGCCATTTAAAGAGTCATCCCCCCATTGTGAGAATGTGTTCAATACTGCAATACCAAACACTTCCTGAGACTTTCATACTGTAAATCCTTTCAACCAAGCTGAAATGTTTGGCTTTATCTCCCCTCAAACATGTACATAGTATTTTTTTATTAAACAGAACTAATATAAATATAATCACATTTTACAGTTCTTACAATAATTATTTTATTAACATTTAATTTACATTCACTTTGTGCTATTGTCGTGATTAAGTAGAATAAATCGACCAACTGTTTAGCCATAACCATGACTAACCTGGAGCAAAGTGCCGGGAGTGTTTATCAAAGCGTAGATGGACCAGAGTGGCAGAAGAGACACCGACGACAACGCCAGCAGCCAACCCAGAGCTGTAGCCCACGCTGGGGCCTCCACACCCTTCCCCAGCCTCAGGGGCGTCCATCTCACCAGAGAAAACACGAACGTGCCCTGAGGAACCAGAGAAACAAGCAGTTCAGGGGCTCCTGAAAATCTCTGAGCCAATCCTGACACAATGCAGATGTTCAGTGTTAAAAGTGAAGGTCCCGAGAGCGACCTGCTCCTACCGTGCACACAGCTGGGGTGAGGTAGCGCCAGCACAGTGTGAAGGTGGACGGTGGCGGGTAACCGATCATGCTTTTGATGTTGCTGCTGAAGCGGTCTGGCCCTGGATGAAAGGAAAGTGTGTGAAAAGCAGCAACTGGCTTGGATTTCTAAAAGACAAAAAACTAAACATGGACAGTATTGACGTTTGGTAACAGAACACTTTTCAAAGCTCCCTCAGAGTCCTCCACCCTGAACCTGAACACTGAATACAAACTTCAGACCAAGGATTAATCCAAATAAGCTGTAAGGGATCTTGTGTGACCTAATTTTTGGTTTTTGGCTTTGTTTTAGGCTCTGAGATGATCGGGAGATCGCTGGTTCGAATCCTGGTCATGCAGCTTGCCGGAGCCCAGAAAGAGCACAATTGGCCTTGCTCTCTCTGGGTGGGTACAGTAGATGGTGCTCTTTCCCCTCATCACTCCTAGGGTGATGTGGATCAGCACAAGGCTGCATCTGTGAGCTAATGTATCAGAACCGAGTCGCTGCACTTTACTCCGAACGCGCTGTGATGCTACTCAGCAATGCTGCATCAGCAAAAAGAGGATTAGGCATGTGCTAGTCTTCACCCTCCTGGTGTTGTGGAAACACTAGTAATAGGGGGGTAATAGTGGGTTGGGTAATTGGTCTTGTAGATTGGAGAGAAAATGGGATAAAAATGATAAAAAAATGTATGTAAATATTTAATTATAATACTACAATAATTATATATTTAATAATAATAATACTATAATGCAATTGTCATGCTTTCCAATTCCTCTACAGACTTTTCCTCCGTCACAAACTCCAATTCCTAACATGCACTTTTTTTTAGTAATGTCTCTCAGACAGCATCAGCTTGGCAGATCAGCCTCACCTGTATTTTGATTCCTTTCACCTGTTTTCCCATGTATAAATAGCGGTCTTTTTGTTCTGCCTCTTGCAAAGCATTGCCCCTTTCATTTTAGCTGCAGACCAAGCGTTATTCCTATGATTTATATTTCTGTTTATTACCTATTTTTTGTCTGATTTTGTCTTGGTTTCTGATCCTTTTTGTCTATTGTTTATCTTTTATTGATTTTATTTATCTCTGATGTTTTGGTTAGGCATGTCTATGTTTTTTTATCTTTGCTTGTGCGTTGACTACATTTGTTGGTTAAAGGTAGCTCCAGAAATACATTTGTGTTGGTCAAAATGTACAATTTTAAGATAGAACATATTGAACCAACACCAGCAGATGACAGACATGTTTCTCCAAACCATCACTGATTGGTGGAAACTTCACACTAGACCTCGAGCAGCTTGGACTGTGTGTCTCTCCACTCTTCCTCCAGACTCTGCTCCCTTGATTTACAAATGAAATGTAAAATTTACTGATGATCAGTGATGGTTTGGAGAGACATGTCATCTGCTGGTGTTGATCCACTGTGTTTTATTATCAAGTCTAAAGTCAGTGCAGTTTTGTTTTCCCACAAAGTCTTACAGCACTTCATATCTTACAGCTTCCCTCTGCTGAGAAAAACTTTTATAAAGATGTGGATTTCATTTTCCAGCAGGACTTGGCACACTGCCCACACTGTTAATAGTACCAATTGGTCTTATATATTATATTAATTTCTGAGACACTGATTTTGGGGTTTTCATTGGCTGTAAGCCATAATCATCAACAATAAAAGAAATAAACGCTTAAAATAGATCACTCTGTGTGTAATACATCTATATAATATATGAGTTTTACATTTTAAACTGAATTACTGAAATAAAGTCACTTTTTAATGATATATATTTTTTTATGTCTGATTAATAAATGGTATATACAAATTCTACACTGAAGAAGGAATTGTAAAGTACAGCACAGTAGTGATAGTAGTAGTGGTAGTATTATTAGAGCTAGGAAAGAAGTGGTCCATAGTTAAGACTCATTCCTGAGGCGACACAATGATTGAAACTGAAGCATTCCTTTGCCTTTAGGGAGCTATAAAACCCCTGGAATATTTCTGCTCCAGAGGCCACTGTCCCGCAGTTTAACAGCCCAGATAGCAGAATCCCCAATTTAACAAAAGACCACCAGAAAACAGCCAGGAGCACCAGCGTTTAGGTTATTTGCTACAGCCAATAGACGCTTAATAGACTGGGAAACATTAGGTTCCCACTAGTATTTCATTTTAACTGCTCTGAGGATTTTGGTGGCTGATGTCTGGTAGATATCTCAACAGTGGTGGACTAAGAACCCAAACCATGTATTTGAGTTAAAGGTGAATCAGATTTAGACCTCCACTACAGATAAAGTAAACATGTATTTACCTTTAGATGTAATTAAGTACCGGAAAACAACAACAACAACAACAACAACAACAACAACAACAACAACAACAACAACGTGATCACACTTATCTAATTAATCAAAACTCTAATCCTGTTTTATTGACATAGTGGGAGAAACTATATAGTGGGTAGGGCAACTACCAAACTTTGGAGTTAAACACCACTGATTAAGACTGTTTATTCTGAGTGGTATGATGACAGAGGGAAGCATGAAGTGCTGTAAGATTTTGTGGGAAAACAAAACTGCACTGACTTTAGACTTGATAATAAAACACAGTGGATCAACACCAGCAGATGACAGATATGTCTATTTTTATCAAACCATCACTGATCATCAGTAAATTTGACATTTCATTTGTAAATCAAGGGAGCAGAGTCTGGAGGAAGAGTGGAGAGACACACAGTCCAAACTGCTCAAAGTCTAGTGTGAAGTTTCCACCAATCAGTGATGGTTTGGAGAGACATGTCATCTGCTGGTGTTGATCCACTGTGTTTTATTATCAAGTCTAAAGTGCAGTTTTGTTTTCCTGCAAAATCTTACAGCACTTCATGCTTCTTCCCTCTGCTACTGACAACTTTTATGGAGATGCGGATTTCATTTTCCAGCAGGAACTGGCACACTGCCAAAAGTACCCATTGGTCTTATGTAATATTCTACATTTCTGAGATGCACTAGTACTTTGTCCACCAATTACATTTACTATTTTATAACTCTTTTAGTTGGGTGTGCAGAATGTACAGGTTTTTGATCAGTACTATCTGAACTTTTGGGGATGAGTATAAGTTTGCATTTTATCAAAATAGATAAAAGGCTCTAGGTCTATATTTCTTTCTCAAAGCTGCAGTTTACAGTACATATCCGAGCAAGGCTGTGGATCTCAGACAGAGACAGCAGGAGGTTTAAATGATGGATAAAGAGGATAAAGAAAAGCACAGAGCAAAACAGAGAGCTGCTTGTGTGTGTGTGTGTGTGTGTGTGTGTGTGTGAGTGTGTGTGCTAAAACACTCTTGAGACACTTACACTGTAAGCCCGGATAAGTTGAATTTACTTTAAAAAATTGAGGAAACTGGTTGCCTTAAAAAAGTTAAGTAATGGATAATAAAAACTTGAGTTAGCATAACTAAGAACATCAAGTTATTACAACTAAAGGGGAAGTTGATTTATTTGTAAGGTAGCGCAGAGGGAATCACTACACACTGATGGTGAGTGTTAGTCAGAAACTGTTGGACACACCCAGTATGCATAGATTGTGACAGAAGCCAATGGAAAAGAAGCTGTTAATGGAAACAGACTAAACTCTGTTATTATAAATTGGTTCAACTCAAAGATCTCAGTTTGAATAGTACAGTAGTTGTTCAACTAACTCAGAATAGTTGAGAATTGTTTAGAAATCTCCAATTTTATGTAAAACAGATTTAAATAATGTAAGTTTAAACCACTTCTGTCTTTATAACCAAACAGATCCTATTTTGTCCTCCTTTTTAACTCAAAATCTTTTAATAAACAGTGATAATGGAACTGTGGTATAATCACAATAATACACCCGAGGTTTGTGCTGTAACCGCAGCACAGCAGTGCCAATATTACACATTATAGCACAAACCTCGATTGCTTAAGTACTATAATGGGAGGGTTTAAAGCAAGAGTGTGTTGTCTGTGTTTTTACCATAGACCCAGCCTATGGCCACAGACTGGAAGATGGAGAGCATCAGCAGACTGGCTCCACTGCAGGAGAAGTGATCATACAGCTGAAACACATACAGTCCTCCCTGCAGAGAGAGAGAGAGAGAGAGAGAGAGTCTTTATGAGTCAGACATTTTAAATCTTCATTATGTGACAAATCTCCCTGTCTCGGTGATATAAAGATCAAAAAGGTGGATAAAGGGAAAGAAGATGTTTTGTGTAAAATGAAAAAAGCAGTAACAGACAAAGAGAAAACACAAGGCGAGAAATCACAGAGTGAAAGTGAGAGAGAAAGAGAGAGAGAGAGAGAGAGAGAGAGAGAGAGAGAGACAGAGAGAGAGTTTAAAGAGAGAGTTTTTAGAAAGGTGAAAAGTATAAAGTGAAAAATGTAACTTTTAACACTGTTGAACACTGTTGTGCATTATTTAGGTATAGATCCTTTACCAAAAACAATCCAGATCTTTTTTCGTGACCTTTTTATTCTAACTTACAGCTCCAGAAAACATTAATAGATCTCTGAAATGTAATTAAGAGGAAGGAACTGAACTGCTTGAATTTTGGCACCAGGAGTGACATAAAGTCACCCAAAAGCAGTGTGTAAGACTGGTGGAGGAGAGCATGCCAAGACCAAATATTCTCACCAAATATTATAATAATATTACATGAACTTTTCCTAAGTTAAAACATTAATAATGTTGTTTCTAAATTAAAATGAAACTTATTTTTTTTTGCATTATTTAAAGTGACACATTTACCAATATCATTTATTTTACTCAGTATTAATATCCTGAAATGTAGGACCACTGCGACAGAAATCCAGCAAAAAGCCTGTAATTCTTAATCACAATACCTCATTTTTCAGACTATAACGCGCATCAGACTATAAGGTGCATTAAGCGAAACTAGTAAGGATGCCTACATCGAAGTGAGCAAAGGTGTTGCCATGTTTCCCTTCTAATAGGGAAGCTGGGGGAAGTGGGGAAGTAAACAAAACTGTAATTCTTAAAAAAAAAAAACATTTTCTTTTAAAGTCAAACGAGCGCTGGCTGGTAATCTACACAGATTTATCTGCTGAAAACTGTTTAGTTAGGAGAGTAATGCGCTTCTGTTTATTTACATTAAGCTTAGATTTCCAATATTTTGTCTAAGGGTGAGTTTTCAGTGAAGTTTCTCCAGCACTAAGGCTGGGTGCAGCAGCATTAGCATTAGCCGCTTACCACAGCATTAGTGGGGCTTTAATGCGACCCGATAGCACTAGACTGAGGAACCCTGGGTATTCTGGTAACCGAGGGCACTTTCACCTTGTGGTTCTTCACACGCAGTTTGTTTAAACACAGTAAACACGCAGCCTAATATACGCACCTCTGAACAGTAAAAGAGCTAGTTCTGTGGTCAGCAGCTAATGCTAATGCTGCTGCACCCAGCCTTAGTGCTGGAGAAACTTTACCGAAAAACTCACCCTTATAATGCTCTACTTCAGCAGAGTGGCTTTACTGCTCCTTAATACCTGACTGGTAGAAGTCATACAAAAGATGCACTGTGGATTTTTGGGAAAGCCTTATTGTCTAAAAAAATATAGTATATATTGTTTGTTTTTTTCCAGTATCTTGCGTTGTTAATTTACACAAAATCACACAAGTGCAGTTTTCTTTTTTTCTGAAGATGAACTCAGCTGATATCACTCACCGGTGTGACCATGACCAGTCCAACCAGGAAGCAGACCATGCATACCATCAACAGCAGCAGCTCACGCCGTCGACCTTTACGAATGACCCTTGGGTAAAGGTCAGTCAACGAAGTCATTAGAGCCTCCAGACTGACAAACTGAATGTGCACAGACAGACATGTATAGAAAGAGAGTTCAGAATTCAGAACAATCAGTTAATATTAATTAGTTTATGGTTGTGTTGTATGTACAGTAAATGCAGTCTAACCCAGTATTTCAATAGGCTATCCATCCATCCATCCATCCATCCATCCATCCATCCATCCATCCATCCATCCATCCATTCCTCCATCCCTCCATCCATGCATCCATCCATGCATCCATTCCTCCATCCATCCATCCATCCATCCATCCATCTATGCTTCCATTCCTCCATCCATCCGTCCATCCATCCATCCATCCATCCATCCATCCATCTATCTATGCTTCCATCCATCCATTCCTCCATCCATCCATCCATCCATCCATCCATCCATCCATCCATCCATCCATCCATCCATCCATCCATCCATCCATCCAACTTATTCTACCTTCTGTCTTTTCACTGTGGGTATAATCTATATTAATGGTCCACTGCACCAAACCCTTTGTCATCACAGAATAAGGAGTTTAGGACAACGTTAATAGACTTTGGTATTGGTGTAGAGGGCATGGGCTGGGAATTAAAACCCAGAGGGGAAGATAGTAGTCTTAATCAACAACTACAGATGCTATTATAAATACAATATGTACACTAGTATATGTGTCACATGTCTATGGATACCCATTTATTAGTGAATGCATTAAGCTACTTAAAGTTGCATCCATTGCTGAACCTGATGAACAGTTTAAGAAGGCAGCACCCTGAGATTTAGCTAATGCTACAGCTTGTAAACAGTGGATTTTAATAAACTTCTTGTGCAAAGTTATTAAGGCCCCGTTTTAAATGTCAGGGCTCTCCAGATTCTGAAGTGTGGAGCTACTTTGAGCCTGAATAATGGTGTAAAAACGTAATGTATCTGCAGGAGCAAGAATTTGCCCCATATCACCCAGTCTGAAGGGTGTTTGGACAAACAGAATAAAACTGCTGGATTTTGGAAAGCTGTGGAAGAGCGGTAGTGTGCTAGTCAACAATGGTCTTTATCATGTTTTACTACATCCAAAGTCAATTTCACACCAGAGTTCTCCTTTAATATCTGTGGTTTTACTTTTGCCATACAGTGTATTTCTTTGGATTTGTGTGTGTGTGTGTGTTTTATTTGTTAGTGTGTCTGTCTTGCCTGTGTGTCCAGCCCCAGCATGATGATCATAAGGAAGAAGCAAACGGCCCAGAGCTGAGGAAGAGGCATCATGGACACTGCCCTCGGGAAAGCTATGAAGGCCAGACCAGGACCTAAAAACAAAACATCCATCAGCACCTGTTGTGTACATTCGTTCATTACAGAATCAAAATCTCTTTATTTTATAGGCTCTGCAGTTCTATTTCCACACCACAGGTTGCAAGGTATAGAACACCTTAGAACCCAGAAGGACTACAAGACGGAAGCGTAGTTGCTAATTTTTTTTCTGGAGAAGTAATGTTTACTAGCTGAAGGTAATTTAAGGTTAACGCAAACACACTGAATTATAATAAAGAGATTATAATGTACCTGACTGTGCCACTTCAGAGATATGAACGCCCTGCTCTTGTGCCATGAAGCCCAACACTGTGAAAATGGCAAAACCTGCTATAAAACTGGTACCACTGTTCAGCAAACACAGCAGGAACGTGTCCCTGAATAACACACAGACACAGTTAAAGTAACACTTTCTATGAATGAGATCTCTATAAGACTCTATAAACATACTCATAACGCATTATAATATACAACCCATCATATCCATGTTTGTTATGCATCATGAATTGTGATCGTAATACATTAATAGCTGTGTTTATAACATGTTTACGCCAATACCAAGAAACTCAATAGTCCCAGCTTGCATAATTATGCATTATGACTAAAAAAGCTGCCAACTTCTAAACACACCCTCAATAATACTCTAATTATTTTAAATCACTCATGAATTATACTTGTCTTACAGCAGTTTATAATGTTTTATTACAGGTCTTTGTGTGCTCCGAGTAAAGTGACATACTTTCACTGTGGGGCTAGATAATTATATTAATGATAGATATATTTTAACTATTTTAACATACTTATTATAGAACCAGCTTATAATGTATTATGATCACAGGGCTATAATGGGTTATGCCTTTTTATACATTTTTATAAATACATTTATAGCCATGTTTATATTGCCTTATTAATGCATTTTAGTATGTTATGAATGGGTTTGAGGAGTCTTTTGTAGATTTTTTTAATAGAAAACATGATAAAATACATTTTTATAATATTAAGTTACAAAACAGTACAAAACACATTCAGTTCTACACTTCAGTGGAAAGATACAGGGGTTGGACAATGAAACTGAAATACCTGTCATTTTAGTGTGGGAGGTTTCATGGCTAAATTGGAGCAGCCTGGTGGTCAGTCTTCATTAATTACACATTATTGCACCAGTAAGAGCAGAGTGTGAAGGTTCAATTAGCAGGGTAAGAGCACAGTTCTGCTCTAAATATTGCAATAAACACAACATTATGGGTGACGTACCAGAGTTCAAAAGAGGACAAATTGTTGGTGCACGTCTTGCTGGAGCATCTGTGACCAAGACAGAAAGTCTTTGTGATGCATCAAGAGCCACGGTATCCAGGGTAATGTCAGCATACCACCAAGAAGGACCAACCACATCCAACAGGATTAACTGTGGACGCTGTAAGAGGAAGCTGTCTGAAAGGGATGTTCGGGTGCTAACCCGGATTGTATCCAAAAAACATAAAACCACGGCTGATCAAATCAAGGCAGAATTCAATGTGCACCTCAACTCTCCTGTTTCCACCAGAACTGTCCGTCACCACAATCAATTATTGTGCTCTAAAACCAGGTGTTTCTGTTTCATTGTCCAACCCCTGTAGACCTAAATGCTTAATGTTCCAAATAATGTGGCCAACAATTGTATAAAACATTAATTCAAAGAGTAACATTCCATAATTATCTGTATAACACCAGCAGTTCATTGTTTTCCAGCAGCAATTCTGTCCTTAGAGCACAAATGTACAAAATCCACAATCCCAGAAACAGCATTTAAAGTCACATATAGAACCCCCAGAACATCAGAGCTGACTCTGGATCAGACAGATTAGGTGTGAGTTTACTGAAGCAGTCTGGGAAGTATACATGAACTGCAGGGTTTAGTAGGTGTGTTACGCTGTTATTAGACATCCTGCGAGGGTCCAAGTATGGTTCTTAAATCCAGCTGCTTGCTGATTGGGCCTTTCAGAGCTGAACTTCAAAAGACTTCTTATAAAAAGAAATAAATAACGGTGAGACGTCTGAGAACATTCCCGAGTTCCACATAAAACACAACTCAAAAAAATCTAACAACTCAAACAGTGCGCTGTGAGAAAGTGAGACTGATCCCCATGGCTGTTAATCTGAATCTTTAGCTTATTTCTACACTGGGAAAAAAAGATGAGTAAAATTTACTTTAAAAAACTTTCTGCATTTGCTTTTTTTAAAAAAGTAAATTAAATAATTTCAACTCGGTTTCAAGACTTAAATGTTACATAGAGTAAATAAGTGAACTGAACTTCAGTCAATCCTTTCTTTTAGTAAACTTTACTTCATTTATTTTTTACTGAATCAATCCTTTCTTTTAGAAAACTTTACTTCATTTTTGCATATAATATTACCTAATTTCAATTACTTAATTTATACAATATTACTAAAATAATTTATGATACATAATATATTATAATTCCTGAAATGTAAATATTTTTTGTTAAAACACACATTCAAATATTTACATAATCTTAAAGATTTATTTTGTAAAAAGATCAAGTCTCACTGTCTCAACACATGGACGGTATGTAATACATTCTTTTTAGTATACTTACATTTCAATGCCATCCATGTGTTGAGACAGTGTAATATGTGTGTTTTAACTAAAATATTTACATTTCAGGAATTATAATATAATAAGTATCATAAATAATTTGAGCAATATTGTATAAATTAAGTAATTGTAATTAGGTAATATTGTATGCAGAAATTAAGTAAAGTTTACTAAAAGAAAGGATTGATTCAGCAAAAATAAAATAAGTAAAGTTACTAAAAGAAAGGATTGATTCAGTAAAAATAAATGAAGTAAAGTTTACTAAAAGAAAGGATTGATTCAGTAAAAATAAATGAAGTGAAGTTTACTAAAAGAAAGGATTGACTGAATTTCAGTTCACTTATTTTCTCTATGTAACTCTATTTAAGTCTTAAAACCGAGTTAAAGTTACTTAAATTGATCTAAAATTAAATTTACTTAAAAAACGCAAATGCAGAAAGTTGTGAAACTTTTTTAAAGTAAATTTTTGCATCATTTTTTTCAGTGTACTGTGTCAGAGTTAGAGTTCTGTGCTGTACCTGTAACAGTCATTGTTGAATTTATTGTAGCTTCCCAGAGCCGTGAGACTTCCCAAACAAATCCCGTACGAGAAGAAGATCTGAGTCCCAGCGTCCATCCACACCTTTACAGACGCAGAGACCAGGAGAGAGAGAGTCAGAACCTATACAAACCTGTCAGCTGATCCTGTGCTGGTGTTTCTTAAACAAAATATAAAGTAATTATGCAGTGTTGTAGCTACTTGGCTAAGAACATCTGTCTTTGTTAAGTTGTAAATGGGTTTAGTTTGAGTTCAGGGTATAGTGACACACTATTGCGTGAGAACATGCTTTTACACTCAACTTCACTCAGTCCAAACGTGCTGTCTAATCTTCTTTAGGTAAAGTTTCTTTAAAATAAATGAAGCTTACTTAATTAAGCTTAACTAACTAACTAGGAAACAACAAACACATTTATAACATGCATTAGAAGCAGTGGTGCAAATAAATAAGACACAAGTTTTTATAGATTTATAGATATTTAAATGTAAATAAAGGAATGTATGTAATGCAATTATATTTATATTAGTGATGTCAATTAAAATTCTAGTATATACTTGTATGTTTGAGAGTAGATAAAACCAACGTGCAAGAAAAAAATGCACATTGGACAGGGGCGGGGTAGATTATTATAAATGTCATGTCTGGTGCTGAAAGCACGTCTGAGTCTCCCACATCCAGCTCTATCTGCGATTCCCACAGTAACAACTACAATACCCAGAACGCACCACTCCATGACACAACACACACTCCCGATCACATGACACATCACATGACGCCACCAGGAAGCCCCGAGTACTGATGATCCTCAGTATTTAAGGACCATGCTCACGCTCACACCTCGCCGAGTATCTGTTTGGTAATTCCTGCAATACAAAGCGTTTCTCTTGCCCTTGCCGTTATCCGTGTATGATCTTGTTTTTGTTTGCTACCGACGTTGATTTTTGCCTGCTCCCTTGTGTTGGATATTCGTGTATGACCTGGACTGTTTATAGTACTTTGGATTTTTGCCTACCCTGTTATACTGCCTACCCGTGTATGAACTCTGGACTGTCTTCCGGTTATGGTATGGTTTCTCTACACTGTGTATTATTGGTACTGACCCTGTTTCTGTTGACTACCCCTGTCTGCTCTATAACTTTTAATAAAGTTATTTTATTGTATCTGCACCAGTCTCATTCCTGTCTGGCCCTGACAATAAAAGATGGGGTCAAACTTGGTGGCGTAATTAATTTGCTTACGAAAACACGTTACTGATTCCAAACAAATATGTGTTAATGCTTTTAAATTGACAGCCGTAATTTGAAGGTATTTTAAGTAGGTTTTAAGGAGACAGTTTGGGAATGAATGTAAGAAATGTAAAATGCAATTATGTTTATATTAGTGGTGTCTAGTATTAAAATACTAGTGTATTTATATTTATGTTTGAGGGGAGATAAGGCCGTAGCGTGGGGCGCTGGAATAAAGAAGAATGCATGATAAATTGAATAGAGGAAGCTTTTTTTACTTTATTATAAACATCTCAGCTTGATTGTAAGGATTTCTGAATTCGATCTTTAGAATTAGCTGAGTGTAAAAGAGAGTTTTTACACCTGTAGTTGTGAAAGTTTCTATGATCTGGATCAGTTGATGAATATGTTTATTTGAAGCGTTTCTTCCTTTGTTTGGTTTGGTTTCACACAGGCATAGAAACCTAAAAGCACCAAACAAATTGCGTACCAATAAACCGCATGAGCTCAACGTCTCCTCTGATTGGTCAGAGCTGTCTGGCGTGGGAGCGAGAGTGTTGCTGCTGTGAGCGGTGAACGCTGCACATTCTGCGCTTTTAGTGTGTAAACAGCATGAAGCAGCAGAGACAGCATTTGATCATAGCAGTATATTATCTGGCTAATATATCAGATTAAACTGGGCTTTATCAGGAGTTTAGCTCAATTAAAAAGAGGTATAATTGATAGCTGGTTCAGATTAAGACCAGATTATGTTCTCACCACAAGGAAACTTCTCCGGATGGGGCAGATTACGGTGGAAGTTAAAGTGGTTAAACTTGGTGACGTAATTTATTAAAACTTTAACATTGACCGCCCTAATTAAAAAGGTAGTTAAGTAGGTTTTAAAGGACCAGTTTGGTGAAAAATCTAATGAACCTAATTCATCACATATCCCAGAAGCAGTCAAATATAATCAAATACAACATGTATGGTAAGTTCTGTTTGCTTCTTTTGTTGGTCCCATAAATGCTCGACTTGCGATAAATCTGGTAGCCAGGAAGACCAAGGAATTTATGCTATTTTGGGAAGACATGCCTGGGAAGCTTTAACTGTGTTTGGATGAGCATTATCTTGCTGAATAATGACAGTTGACCCTGTTATTAGAGGCAACATATGCGGCAATAAGTTCTGCGTATATTGCAAATCGGTTAATGTCCTGACCATCAGCAGTTGGGAATTCTTCACTAAAAATATATATAATTCTACGAGTCTCTTCAAAATTTTCAAAAGTTTCAAATTTATGATACCACTGCAAACCAAGAGCACCGGCTGCCTGATGAAGTTGTTGATACCGAACTGTTTTCCTCAGTCCAATGATGCGCCCAGACTCAGACAGTAAACTGGGCAAAAAGAGTCATAGAGGCATCTCTAGCAGTCAACGACCTCTTAACAAGAAATATGGGTAACACTTTCAATGAATGTCATCTCTATTAGACTCTATAACCACATTCATAACATATTATAATGCATTCACAAGACATTATAAACATGGATATAAATATTTATAAACATGCATAACCCATTATAGCCATGTTTATAAAGCCTTATGACGTTATAAGCTGTATAGTTAATAATATAGTCCCACAATGAAAGTCTGGCACTTTACTTAGAGCGCACAAAGACCTGTTATAATACATCATAATTGACTATAATTAATATTATGTTCAAGGCAAGAATAAGTTATCAGTGGTTGAAAATATATTTACTGAGGGTGTGTTTATAAGTTGGAAGCTGTTTTAGTCATGATACAAGTTTGCAAGCTGGGACTGAGTTTCTTGGTATTGACTTATAACATGTTATAAACACAGCTATTGATGCATTATAATCACAGTTCATGATACATAATAACCATGTCTATGATGAATTATACATTTTTATAAATATGTATAGCCATGTTTATAATGCCTTGTGAATGCATTATAATGTGTTATGAGTATGTTTATAGAGTCTTATAGAGATGACATTTATAGAGCGTGTTACCGAAATATGCTTTCTAAAAGTATCTTCTGAGAGCCTTTTCATAGGTTAGTGGGGGAAGTCCTTTTTTTCCTCTCTCATGGCAAGACCCAGCATCAAAATCAGGCCACACTGTAATCATTTACATATCTGCCTGGGACATAACTGCATGCAGAGTTACAGGTTATAGACCAAATGTATAGGCTTTCCATTGTCAGTACAGATTAATACTGCCATCCTACCACCTTTATAAGACTCTGTATTTGGGATCTTAAAGCTACAATAAACTTTACTTAAAGCTCCACTAGGTAGGATTGAGATTTTGTGCTCGTGGGCTCCCCCTACAGTTGTAGAGTGTAATAAATGTTTCAGGGGGATTAGTTTCTCTTTCTCGTTTTCTGGCTTTCACAGACATATTCAGTCTCTTTCCAGCTTCTTCCAGAGTGTCTGTATGTTAGTTTGTAAAGAATGAACCAGTAGTCCTTGTAGAACTGTTAGAACTAAAGGTCGGAAAGCAGGTCGCAGTTCTCGCGAGCGTTGGTCGCGGCCGCCTCAGAAAACGTACAGAGTCTGGTTTGAGCTCGGAGGAGCTCCGGCACAGACACGAGAGCACCGCTATTCCTCCTATTACACCTCAATGCAGCGCTGCAGTGAGTTTCAAGCTGTAATTTTACTTCTTTAAAAAGATCAAAAAATCAAGAAAATCCTACCTAGTGGGGCTTTAAGTCACAGCAATGTTTTTAATAGACCTGGCTTTCCCTTTGTTGATTGTTTGGTGCTGTTGACCCATTTATAATGAAATATGCACAATAAGAAAAGGGCAGCAGTAGAAAAGAGCAGGACAGTGTTTTATTACTGTGGAGAAAGTTTATTAAATCTGTAATTCTACACTCGAGTGTATATTGGTCATGCTGTTTTACCTGAGGGTCGGTGAGGCGGGTGGGATCAGGTTTGAGGTAGTAGATGATTCCCTCTACAGCACCAGGAAGAGTTACACCTCTGATCAGCAGAACCAGCAGCATGACGTACGGGAAGGTAGCTGTGAGGTAGACTACCTGAACACACACAAACACACACACACACACACACACACACACACACACAAACACACACGGACGTAACATTTCCAAATGTGTTTTATAATCTACACATATTGACAAGAACTGATTGTTGAAATAGAATGAAGCCTTATATGTGTGAATGTCAAGATGATAGTACACATTTATATATGTTTAAATAGCAACTATACTTGTAAATTATTGCTATCTTGGCAATGGCAAGCGCAGGTGCACCAATGACTGAGTACAACCTAGACAGACCTCAACAGATGTCAGATGTTTATTGCTATCCTGGCAACACAGATGCGCTGTGTGTACACCGCCACTCATTACACACTCACACCTGGACCCACAGCAGTGCACAAACCCAACTTTTACACTTTAACAATACACAGAATACAAAATAAAATAACATTACTGTTCCTGTAAATTACCTGCTTATGTACCTTCACAGTATAAACAAGCAGGTCAATTTCCATTGCTAAGAAGTACAGAAGCACTGTGGCGTGTGCGTTGTGTGTTTCGAGCTGCATAAGGTGTCCTTTTCCCATCGTTATGATAGCAAAGACACACTGACACGCCCTGAATGAAGCTGTGTGGTTCACGGTTAACAGTTTTAGTGATCTATAGACCACTAAAATAGGACCCAATATATCTAAGTGATTCCAATATTAGAATGAAAGTTTTGGGAGAAACTGTACAGTTAAACAGATGCTTAAGTACCCTCTTTCTTGAGCGCCTCTAGCCTGGATACAAGGTAAGAAAAGATTGGTCATAAAGCATTAACCTGATAAATATTACCAATTGGAAACTCTGCCATGTCAGGCAACCCATGCTAAGCTGTAACACTGTATCTTCTCTGATCTTCCCAGATCAGGTCGCCATACTCTTCTAACCCGACCATTGTTGGATCCCAAACAGAATCCAGATCCATTGCCAATGATGATAAGCTTCCAGTCTTTAGCAGTATAGGTTTTTTTTTATTGGTGGCTGACTCATTAATGGTTAGATGGCCTCAAGTGCATCATATTGGCATGGTTAGCAGTCAACAATCTCTCACCAAGAGGGACACTACCCAAAAGTAGCTTTTGAGAGCCTTCAAGGGAAGCAAATAAGGCCCCTTGAGGTAAGAACCAGTGTTTAATCAGAGCACACCTGTAATCAGTTACGTATCGATAGATAGATAGATAGATAGATAGATAGATAGATAGATAGATAGATAGATAGATAGATAGATAGATAGATAGATAGATAGATAGATAGATAGATAGATTTTGGAAATCTGCGTGAGACATACAGTAACTCTAAGTTTGTTTATGAGAGTGAATTTTTTCCTATTCACCTTTCCAGTGGATTTGACCCCTTTCCACACACAGAAGTAGCAGACCACCCAGACCACCAGCAGACACAGAGCCAGCCTCCAGTGTATAGACCCCAACTCTCCAACTGTATCCGACACGTTCAGCACCTCCCGCCTGGTGAAACAACATACACACACCTTACATCTTACAGGCGTGTCGTGATGCTCATTGCTATCTTATCCCCCCATCAACTGACTATTTTCTCACCTTACATGTGCTTCGTTAAAATAGCAATGAGATTTATATATATATATACACACTGATAAGCGTGGTGGCCTGGAAGTGAGAAGTATTCATGTAAATTTCTGGCATATTGCTATCTTGGTAGTGGAAAACACAGGTGCACCACTGACTGATCTGAACACTGACAACACTCACCCTAGCTCGTTACACACACACACACACACATAGACATGCAGCAGTGCTCAAACCTAACTTTTACATCAACAATTAACAGAATAAACAATAACATAACATTGCTGTTTCTGTAAATGACCTGCTTATGTACCTTCACAGCATGAACAAGAAAGAGCTGCGTCATTAAAATAGCAATACGACAAAATCAGTGTGCATCTCTGATGGGAATGGCAAGTGACTCGCTGATTGGTTTATTTCTTGTTACGGCCAAAATTAATCACACCCATGATTAATTAAGAGAATTAATATTTGCCTTTATGCATTTTGAGCTGTGCAAGGCATACTTTTCCAGTCATTACGATAGCAAAGACACACTGACTCTAAATCAAGCTGTATGGTGCACAGTTGACGGCTTATCTATAGATCGCTAAAACAGAGCCTCATATCTGTAATCTATATGAATTATTCTGATACTGTATCAACATACTGTAAGCTTTATTTGGTTAAAAAATAGTTTTTTTTTTACATGCAGTGTATGTACACAAACTGCTATACTTACTCCCAGAACTCTGTAACGGGTGAAGTCATATTGAGAGGAAGTCCACTGATGTTCTTACCCTCCAACACTGTACAGTTATCTACAACATACAAGCAAAAAACAGGTTCATCTTACCATCCTAGCAAGATAGAACCTAGCATAACCAGAGAGAACCAATAGAAATATCTAAAGATATCTAATGTTTCAGAGATGGACTATATTGTGAGATATTTGTGTTAATAATACTTGAATTTTTTGGAAAACAAAAAAGTGTAGGTCTTAGAACCACCTAGAGGTCAAACATAATATACTGTAAATATCCATCAATTGATAGATATGGAAATCACCTCTATTTTGCTCCCATATGTCCATAAAACATTGTTGCCAATATTTTACTGTAATTCTACATCTATCCACAAACAGGTATTTAGTGGTTCTTTGAGTGAAGAACAACTTTTATATTATGTAAATGTTTTTTTTTAACAATTTAAGTTCTCCACCTGTGTTTGAAGCCAGAGACTTTAGTATAAGAATTTGAATCTGCAATGAATGAGCAACTTTGACAAAAGTCAAATCAAATCAAATGTATTAAAATGGCTTGCACAAACGTATTCACACCCCTTGAGCTTTTTCACTTTTTTCCCCAAACGACAGCAAACTTAAATATCCTGGAAGAAACCCTGTTGGAAGCTGCGAAAGACTTGAGACTGGGAAGGAGATTCACCTTCCAGCAAGACGATGACCCTAAACATACAGCCAGAGCTACAGTGGAATGATTTAGATCAAAGAATAATTATGTGTTAGAATGATCCAGTCAAAGTCCTGCTGACCTAAATACCACAGATGGTCTTCATCCAACCTGACTGAGCTTCAGCTGTTTAATAAAGCAGAATGGGCCAAAAATCTCTCTAGATTGTCTCTAGATGCACAAAGCTGGTAGAGACAAACCAGACAACAATTTATTTATTAATTAAACATTTTGGCAACCATGTTTCATTTCGGTCAACTTTATAATTTTCTGTGCTACTTTGTGCTGGTCTATCACTTAAAATCTTAATAAAATACATTTAAGTTGTATATTTGGTTGTAAGTTGACAAAATATGAAAAAAGGATAAGTACTTTTGCAAGCTACTGTATGTAACGCTTTCTACAACTCATCTTGTCTTGAAATATGATATCAGACAAATTATTGAATATACAACACAAAACCTGAAGAAAAAAGCTAAAGGAGGAAGAAACTATCACATATATAACCTAATATATAAGGGGTGCCAATCCTCCTTTGGTCAGAGAACTAATAAATGAATGTTAAAAGTCTTTATACATCTAAAAAAGATCTAATGTGTAATTGTTAGAAGAAAGTGAGCAACTAGTCCATGGCTGTTGGGATAAACTGGCTAAAAAGCTAAATTGCAATATTGGCTTAATGGTTGGACGAGATAATCCTCTGAATGTTGGGTTTTGTGGGGTGTTTCTGGTTTGCATTGTGTGTAAAGACTAATCTGTCTGAATTGCTGAATCTTATATTTTATTTTATTTATCTTCTGATATATAAGCAGTATGTGTCTGGATGAGGTTCAGCGCTGTTACTTGTGTTCCAGGTGTTGCTACAGTGGGCCCACGGAAGTTCAGCCTGGAAGCTGCTGCACAGGTAGAACAGAGCCCAGGCCAGAATAACGATGTAATAAACACAACCATGCAGGATCATCACCTGACTGGCATAGCCCAGACCTGCAACACACATATATACAAACATATACAGTATCAGTCAAAAGATTGGACACCCTTGCTCTGGAGATCCCTGGTTCAAATCCTGGTCATGCAGCTTGCCATCAGCAGCTGGAGCCCTGATAGAACACAATTGTCTTTGCCCTGTTTGGGTGGGTACAGTAGGTGGCTCTCTTTCCACTCATCACTTCTAAGGTGATGTTGATCAGCACAAGGCTGCGTCTGTGAGCTGATGTATCAGAACCGAGTCGCTGCGCTTTCCTCCGAGCATTAGCGTTGTGATGCTACTCGACAATACTGCATCAGCAGCAGTTTAAAAAGAGGTGGAGTCTGATTTCATAAATAATAAAGTATACAGTAAAGTATACTAAAGTAAAAAAAGTATACAGAGAAACAGATACAGAACTACAGTCTGTCATCAACAAAGACTGTTATTAACTGTTATTACTACCTTATAACTTTTAATGTATTCATATAGATTAAAAAAAAATGATTTGATGAAAAATAAAGTTTAAAAACATCGATGTTTTGTTGGAAGGCCTTTCTTTTTGGACCACAAACAAAATAGTTTGAAATCATCTTCAACAAGGTTAAGGAATGTGAGGAATGTGTAGGAACAGTCTGTTTATCTGCTGCAGATGAAGCTCTCGACAGCCGCTCAGCATGACTCGGCTCTTTCATGGAAGAGTGCCTCCATCTCTGGCAGCGTTCACACTGAAGAGTTTCTGAATCTGATAAAAGCTCACGCCTCGCTGCCTGTTCACAGACTCTGATGTAAAAGCCGTGGATTACAGCTGTAGATGTATAAAGTCTACGTGGGAATGCATGTATATACTGTAAACCAGTGTGACTGACGGCACGTACGAGTATGTGAAGGTGTGATGTACCTCCAAACAACGGACAGATGCTTCTCCAGGCACTGACTCCTCCCAGACTAGTGTACTGACCGAGTGCTGTCTCCAAGAGGAAGAGTGGGATTCCACAAAGCACCAGGAAAAGAAGATACGGGATGAAGAAAACACCTGCAGAAAAACGCACAAAGCTGTTTTTTGTGTTCTTTTGGGACCTCATGGATGAGTTGTCCTTGCCCTTTTGGAGTAATTTTGATCGGCTTGAATTTTGACCACTCCTGGGAAGGTTCACCAGTGTTTCAGGTTTTCTCCATTAGTGAATAGTAGATCTCACTGTGGTTCCCTGGAGTCCCAAAGCTTTAGAAATGACTTTATAACCTTTATAAGCAGACTGATAGATGATCAATGACTTTTTAATTGTTTTCTCATCTGTTTTTGAAGTTCTTCAGATCTCCGCATAATGTGCTGCTTTTTGAGATCTTTATCTGCTTCATGTTGTCAGACAGGTTCTATTTAAGTGATTTCTTGATTCTACAGGTTTGGCAGTAATCAGGAAGGGTTGTGATTAGTAGTGAAATTGAACTGTGAAAAAACTTAAAAAAAAAATGTAATCAAAGTTAATTTCTTTATCTTTTTCACATAAAACCAGTTTGTTTGGATAGCTTTTTTTCCATAATAAATGAAATAATTGGCTGGGTGGGATTGGATGGGTGGGACGTGACCCAATATTACAAATAGGTTTTTTTGTCCCCAAAAAATTAAAAAGCAGAAATTGTTTTAAACTTAATCTGCACCCCCGCAATGAAAAACACCCCTTCTCGGGAGCGCATTTTTAATAAAGGTTAACTAAAGAAATTATCTTCACTTTTATCAAGAAGATGATGCATGCGCACTTCCAAGTGGGGGGTGCTTTTCATGGCGGGGGTGCCGAATTTGGCACCATAGTAGGACCTAAATCTGCATTACCAGGAAAAGCAGGTGAGGTTCCTTAGAACAGTATCTTGGGTATTTCCATTTTCTAAGTAAAGTTAAAGCCAAGAAGACGTAGGCACGTGCTCCCGAGAGGAGATGCTTTTCATTGCGGGGGTGCAGATTTCGGCATGCTTTCAAAATAAAAGTTTATGTGTATTTGTCATATGTATATAATTTGGACAGTAAATGTAACGTGGAGTAACATGTTTAGGTTGTAAAGTCATCTTTGGTTAAATTTTACCAATAATAGCACTCCTGCCATGTGCCATGTTGGAACTTTCAGTCAGCAGTATGAGAGAGTGTGAGATCTGTACTACAAAACTGAACACACCCTACAGAGCTCCCTGAGCACACCTGAGCCCTAGTAACACTAACCAGTGCTCAGTTTGGACATTACGGGGCTTAATTAATTACACTTAGGGGTGCACTCACTTTTGTTGGCGGTTGTTTAGACATTAATGGCTGTATATTGAGTTATTTTGAGGGAAGAATAAATTTACACTGTTCTATAAGCTGCACACAGACTCACTGACTTTTCATTGTGTCAAAGTGTCTTTTTGTCAGTGTTGATCCATAAAAAGATAAACTTAAATATCTGCAGAAATGTGAGGGGTGTACTCACTTTTGTGACACACTGTACAGGG
Organism: Astyanax mexicanus; assembly: GCF_023375975.1. Classification (NCBI taxonomy): domain Eukaryota; kingdom Metazoa; phylum Chordata; class Actinopteri; order Characiformes; family Acestrorhamphidae; genus Astyanax; species Astyanax mexicanus. Next base: position 7,580,264 of record NC_064428.1, on the reverse strand, counting down.
GATGGTCAATGAAACTGAAACACCTGGGTTTAGAGCACAATAATGTATTGTTCTGACGGACAGTTCTGGTGGAAACAGGAGAGTTGAGGTGCAGATTGAATTCTGCCGTGATTTGATCAGCCGTGGTTTTATGTTTTTTGGATACAATCCGGGTTAGCACCCGAACATCCCTTTCAGACAGCTTCCTCTTACAGCGTCCACAGTTAATCCTGTTGGATGTGGTTGGTCCTTCTTGGTGGTATGCTGACATTACCCTGGATACAGTGGCTCTTGATGCATCACAAAGACTTGCTGTCTTGGTCACAGATGCTCCAGCAAGACGTGCACCAACAATTTGTCCTCTTTTGAACTCTGGTATGTCACCCATAATGTTGTGTGCATTGCAATATTTTTAGTAAAACTGTGCTCTTACCCTGCTAATTGAACCTTCACACTCTTACAGCTCTTACTGGTGCAATAATGTGCAATTAATGAAGATTGGCCACCAGGCTGCTCCAATTTAGCCATGAAACCTCCCACACTAAAATGATGACAGGTTTCAGTTTCACTGTCCAAACCCTGTGTACTATATAATGCAGGATTGAATAAAGCTGCTCACCTCCTCCATTTTTGTAGCACAGGTACGGAAAGCGCCAGACGTTTCCCAGGCCGATGATCTGTCCGGCTACAGCCAGCAGGAATTCAGCCTTGCTGGCCCACTGACCGCGATCCTGCAGCTTTTCCTCCTGGCCTGCTGTCTTTTCTACAGCTTTCTCCAGCAGACTGCTATCTTTAAACACCACCGTTTCCTGCAGCACACTGGTCTGGCCCACCATGACAGACTCCGGCACAGGCATACACACTCACACACACTCATACACACACACACACACTCACCTGCACACACAATACGCAGTGTCAAAGCAGGAGTTTAAACAGTGCAACCGTCTAAACACCAACCCTACAACGTCACACACTGGAAAACATGCCGTCTCACATCACACCATACCGTCCAGTTCCACATGGCTGGCTGAGCTGTGTAAACTTATCTGCTCAGACGCGGCTACAGAACGGGTGTGTATGAGCGTTATCTAATTCTGTCAGCCACTGCAAGGCCTAAATAGCGGTTAGTGAAGGAGGAGGGGGTTGGTCAGCTAAAACAGCTCCGATTACATCAAAGAGCGGACTTTGCTACTGGGTCTGAAACCGTTCTGCATACTGTACACTTCAATTTATTAGCTAGAGGTGTGTACAGTGACTTTGTCATACTGATATTTTTCAGATTATCAAACAAACTCGAATATCAGACAAAAATAACCTGAGTAAATATCATGGCTGTCCAATGAAAAACAAGTATCTCCATTTTTCTTAATTTTTAGTTTGCTACATACAGGGGTTGGACAATGAAACTGAAACACCTGTCATTTTAGTGTGGGAGGTTTCATGGCTAAATTGGAGCAGCCTGGTGGTCAATCTTCATTAATTGCTCATTGCACCAGTAAGAGCAGAGTGTGAAGGTTCAATTATCAGGGTAAGAGCACAGTTCTGCTCTAAATATTGCAATGCACACAACATTATGGGTGACATACCAGAGTTCAAAAGAGGACAAATTGTTGGTGCATGTCTTGCTGGCGCATCTGTGACCAAGACAGCAAGTCTTTGTGATGCATCAAGAGCCACGGTATCCAGGGTAATGTCAGCATACCACCGAGAAGGACCAACCACATCCAACAGGATTAACTGTGGACGCTGTAAGAGCTGATCAAATCAAGGCAGAATTATTGTGGTCTTAAACCCGTTGTTTCAGTTTCATTGTCCAACCCCTGTATATATGTTTTGTTGGGTCTTACTTCTGGAAAGAACGAGTGAGATGAATGGATAACAATTGTGCATGTGAGTAATATTCTCTAAATAAACCTATACGATTATATTTAGACATGTGTTTAAAGATCTAATCATTTGTAAAGGTACATTGTCAGAATCTGAAACTTTAAAAACAACCATTCAGACCTAAAGTATTTCCTAACTGAAATGAAGCCAGTTTCTGATGGAGCTAATTAGCCCATGGCTAGGTCTAATGTTCTGCCACGGTTAAGTGAGTGTTTTCTGCAGGTGAGGCCAAAAAAGAAATAGAGCAGGAGGAAAAAAAAAAAAAAACGAATGGAGAACATAAAGAGGAAAGAATTCACTTCCACGCTGGAGAGTAAGCTGCTTTTATAAGTCACTTCTGTTTTGGAAAATTACAGCCGGGTTCATACTTTCCTACACCTTCCTTACTAATCCTGAGAGGGTGAGAAGTACAGGGGGAGGGTGGGAGAACTGGAGTAACAGGGTCCCTTATAGGACTAGCCTGAGAGCTCAGACTACTGAACTACATGCATTTTAATTTATTAATGTAGTGTACCATGTTTAATGTTGTGTGCAAATGTTTAGATGCCCATGATAGAATAAATATCCTTATTATATCTTGGACAAGCATGACCAGCAAGACCAAGCTGGTCAACAGTGAGACTAGATACAGTAAAACCAATCCCATTGACTAGCATGGAAATTGAGACCAAGTCCATTGGACAGCATGACCATCGCTGGTTGATGACCTTGACCCGATCAGCATAATTAAACCCATAGACCAGCCAAACATGGCCAAGATCAAATATGATATACACTATACTAGTCAAGATATGGTTTACCAGCTAGCTTGCCAGAATAAAGTATGACAGAATGCTTTATAATACTTATAATAGTTTACTTTACTTATGGTGTAACCAGGAACAAGAGTGTAACAACTAGGTAACTTTATGAAACTTTCCCTGTACTTTCCAACACTTTCCAACACTGTTCTCTGTGAATCAGTAAATACAAAATATTTACTACTTGTACTTAAATGTAGGTATAAATAAAGAATATTAGAACCTGCAATATTTATACACTTGTGGTTTTCATATAAAATAATATATAATCATTGTGCAATATATTCATGGCAGTTATAAAGGCTTCATTCCAGTCACACTCCAGAAATTACAGTATTATTATTTTAATAATTTCATAGAGTATTCATAGAGTTTGAAAAAGAAGATGAGAATTTGATTTAGGCTTTCAAAACTGTCAAGTGAGGAGCAGCTAAAAACACTCAGGGTGGAGTAGAGTAGGAAGAAAACATATAGTTTGTAATATTAAGACTAAAATACAATAATATTTATATATCTTCAATAACACAATCAGGAATGCTGAGATTTTAAAGATCATTTATTCATGAATACACAGAAACCACAAGGTTTTATATTAATGGTTAGTAAACTCACACATCACCTGCTTTTTACTGTTCTTACTATAAGAACACTATAAGTACACAGTATTTACTCAGTAATTACTCAGAAACAACAGGGTGTGGGCTGTATTATGTAGTGTACAGTGTTTTACTGTTCTTATTCTGTAAGTACGCAGTATTTACCCCTAAAACACAGGCTGTATTATAAAGCGTTATCAATACGTTTTCACCTTGTTGACCAGCATTTCAACCACCTTAACCATCAGAGACCATCTTATATATACTGAAACCAGCTACATGCAAAAGCTGCTGTCGAGCAATATTGTAAATAGAAATGTCATTACAGATGTTAGGCTAAAAGCTAACCTTAGACTAGCAGTATTCCATAAGGTCCATACAGATATCCAGACTACCCAGCCAGCATGCTGATATGAGGCTCACATTGGTGGAACATGCGCTAGGTGGGTTTCAGGTGGGTTTGTACAAGTGTTGTTACTGGAACTGAGTTGGACTTCCCAAATGGGACCCATCATTACATCCCACCTTAATCTCACATGGGTCCATAGGGACAATCCAGATGGGACCCATGTTTAACCCCTCCTGGGCTGAGTTGAAATCTGTGGACGAAATGATCCGGTTCCCAGTTGGGCTACTCATACAGGCCCACATGGACATGTTATATTTGGGTAATTGGCCAACTGGATAGCATCACTGTCAATGTATTTTACTGTAAACCAGTCAATTAGTGCATAGCTCGTTAAATTATTCATAAAAAATTCTCCACCTGGATTTAATTAAGTAAATGATGTGGGGTTGGTTGATGCTGCAGTTGGTCTGCAGGTTTAGGTTCAGCAACAGTATGTGCTGAAAGAACGAGGTCAGCTGACCTCAATACCTGAATATACTGAATATAGACCAGGTTATTCCATCAATGGATTTTTTCTTCTCTGATGGCACGGCCATATTCCAAGATAAGACAATAACAGGATCCATGGAGCTGGAATAGTGAAAGAGTTCAGGGTTCAGGGAGCATGAGATCATCATTTTCACACATGGATTGAGAGAGAGAGTTCACCACAGAGTCCAGACCTTAACCTTATTGAGAATCTTTGGGATGTGCTGGATGGAGAAGAGCTGCTTTGAGCAGCGGTCAGACTCTACCATCATCAATACTGCTGCAAGATCTTGATTAAAAATTAATGAAACACTAGTTTGAAATAAATCTTGTGACATTGCAGAAGCTCATTGAAACAGTGCCACAGTGAATGCGTGCAGCAATTAAAGATAAAGACGATCCAACCAAATATTAGAGAGTGTGACCTTTTTTTCTTGGCCAGCAACTGTAGTACAGGGGTATCTAAAACGGCATTTTTGGACAAACAATTCACATAGCTTCTATAAAACACATGGAAAGATCATAATTTGAACAGAGGTGTCCAACCTTGGCATATGACTGCATAATATTTATACATTAATTCTGTTGTGCATTAAATAATATTGCTGTGACACTAGACCCCAAAAAGTTGTCTGTGGCTTGTATAATATCAATGCTATAGTTACCAGAATATGCATGAACGGTGTATAAACCAAAACAACCTATAAACCAAACCAGAACTAGGCAACCAAACTTAAAATTGACAAAACTCATAATGCAGAGAGCCATAAACAAACATTTGAAACACAAAACAATAGTTCGCAAAGAGTAAGACAAACCTGAAGGGTATTTATACACGTAGGTAATTTGGCACAGAGGGAACTTATAGTATAGATTTAGTATAATTATCTGACCCAGACCATGGGAACAGTTCATTTTTAGCTAAATGTGAGTGTGAGAGAAACTGTGAGAGGTGGAGTATGGGAATTGTAGTTGTTGGAATCAACTGAGACTGAGTAGAAAAGCCTGAAAACACAGATTCTGAAACTTGAATAACACATTTGGGACAAAAAGAACTCTGCATCCAACTTCTGGTGCAATTAAATTGGAAGGTATTTGTATAAAAGGGCTGTAATTTCATTATGACCCTTTTAATTCAATTTTCACTTTAATATGGTCCAGAATGGCACCAAAACAGTAACAACAGCAGGAAATGTCACTGTCCAATGACTTATGAGCTGCACTTTCTCATTTCAGTGGTTTACACTCTCAGTGGCCTTTTCCTGGCAAGAGTTCACCACGGCTCGGCCTGCGAGTCTCACCATACGATCTCACCAGTAAACAGAATCAACTTTTCCCAGCTTGGAAATCGCTCAGGCATCACGTTTCAGGAATTTGCACCTTGTCCAAAACCTGGAGGTGAACTCCTGTGTACACACGACTCCGCCAGGCCGGGCTGTGCTTTGTTTGCCTTTGAGCGACTCATTTAACTCCGTTTAACTCCAGTTAACTCCATCTCGCTCCTCCCCGACCCGACCCAGCACAGAAACACCACGTCCCTGCCTGCCGAGGGTCCCGTCTCACACTGTCAGCCCCTGTTTCTGCTCTTATTACAGTTATTATGACATCCTTCAATACTGTGTCACACACTGCTTACGCTTTATCATCATCCGACACCGGTTCCACGCAGACGTGACGGCAGAGATCAGGACTTTTGTGCTTGACGGGTTTAATTAACGGACACTGGCGTAAAATCCTCCAGCTAAAAGAACAGCACAGCTGGATGTGATTGAAGTACAGTGTGTTTTTCTCTGTTCTCTGCTGGTTTGTGTGCAGGAGCTTTGATGCTGTTGGAGCGGTGGCAGAGGGTTTGGCAGGAACGTGCAGTGCTCCTGTCGAGAGCACCTGAGGGCCCTGTTCACAAGACCAGAAACATTCACACGCTCATGATGCTCTGCTCAAAGATTCAATTAAATACAGTATATGGGTGGATGACATATTTGGCCAAAAAAAATATATATATATATCTACATATATATATATATATATATTTGGAAATATAAGAGTTGGTAGAATATACTAAGCCAATTAACACATTTTGATGAAATAATGTATAAATAAATTAATAAATGTAAATTTCAAGAAAAAATAATCATATATATATATATATATATATATATATATATATATATATATATATACTATGGCAAGCCAAACAGGACATATATAATAAGAGCCGATCTATATAATGAACTCTGATATATATATATATATATATATATATATATATATATATATATATATATATATAGAAAGCTGATATATGTATATATATAATGAACCCTGATTATATATATATATATATATATATATATATATATATATATATATATATATATATATATATATATATATATATTATGGCAAGCCAAACAGGAAATATATAATAAAAGCTGATATATATAATGAAAGTCGTTATATATATAATGAAAGCCGATATATATATATATATATATATAATGAACTCTGATGTGGCTTTATGCTAGCATCATAAAACCATGCCAACTACAACATAACAATATAGTTTTAAAGGTAATATTGAATGAAAAGTAATTTCCTTTGGGCATTTTTGTATAAAATGTGTCCCGCTGTATGACAAAATTCAAAATACAAAATGCAGCTGAAGCAGGAGTTCTAGATATACTTGTTTTTTCTGAAAGAATAATAAAAAAAAAGAGATGTTGTTCTTCCTCCTGAAAGAAAGAAAGACCCCCACTCCCTAAAGGTCTCCAAACAATTGCCCGTTTAATAAAGGAGCATGACGTCACACCACATTATATACATTTTTGGGACAAAATGTTTTAGTTAATGGTGGCTTTAAAATGTTATTTCTAAACTTTTAGCCAGGCAGATTAATATATGATTGATTTAACAGAAAATAAATTAATTTACGTGAAATGGATTGGGATAGTCACCCCATATGAGCTTTTTCTGGTTTGATTGAAGTTTGTGAAAAAATTTAATGTTAATCTCATGAATGCTCTGTAAGTTGATATAAAACAGCACTTTCTAAACAATATCATCACAGTTTTTGATATATCATATTCTTCTATAATTTACATTTATTTGACGCACTGGACCAAAAAAAAAAAGCCCACGTCATGTCCCACCACTCATATGTGAACGTAATGATGATATATGTAAGCGCTTCCGTCGATATTAGAGTGAAATCAGACGTTTATCACAGGAAAAACTGAGTAGAAGTAGAAGGCTGGTATCTGGGCTAGAGGCTCCAACAGGATTCTTATAGAGCTTAATTTCAATACTGTACAGTTGTATCAATAAAGTATTCATTTTTTGTCATTACATCTGTTATAATCAGATACATTGAAGAAAGCTTCAGGTCAGTTCGTGTTAAATATATCCTCCTGGGACCCGAACGTTTGCTTGCTGTGCATTTTTAATTTATCATATCTATAATAAATCATTACGGGATCAGTAGGACCGAACAAGTTTAAAAACTAAATTTTGTCTTTGTGCAGAAAGTCGTTTTTTTGCTAATACCATTGTTCTTATAAGGAGACAAAAGTTAAAAATGATCCTTGCAATTTGGGATCCAACGAACCTAATTAGTCCAAAAATAAAATTTGAGCTTTCTACAGTAAGTAAATAAACTAGTTTCAAACATAAAAAATGGATGAGAATTTTTACCTGGCCCATGTCTCTGTCTGGACTGGCTGTAGAAACATGTGACTGGGATTCTCGCCATCTTTTTTTTTTTTTTTAATCAATTGAGAGTAATGTAGTTATGCACCACCAGATGGTACAGGCAGTGTCTCTATATGAGAACGAAGGGTTAACATTTTTTTGATTTTTTTTTTTTCTGCAGAAATGCAGAAATGTAATGTCCACATAAGAGGACAAATGGTCTCTAGAGGATATGTAAAGGTACCAGCTTACCAACAACCTAAAGGAAGCTAATGAGCTAATGAGCAAAACACTCATGTATTCAATCGTTAAGGTGAACATACTCAGTCTGGGGCTTGTATACATACACACACACACACACACATAAATCGGCTACACACCCACCAGGCTCCTGCCTTGCTATAAAACACGGTCATAAGAGTTTCTGCACACACAGTCACTATTGTTCTTGCGGGTCAGACGTGGAGTCGCAGCTAAACGGTGGCACCAGAGCTTTAATTCAGCACAGGCTTTTCCTCCAGCCTCAGGAATCTTTATCACCCAGAGCGGATCTAGATGCAGCGAGCGTTCAGTGATTCCAGAGCAGCCTGCCCACATTAAACATCCCAATAACCGCGCTGGCCCACGCTCCGCTCCCAGATGTGCTGGAAGTGCCATCTCAACCAACTGCTGTCTGACTCCACAACAACCTTCAATTAAGAGTCTTAATGACAGATTTAATAACAGGTTCTTCGGTGTATCTACAGTATATTTGGCAGCAAAACAACTGACCTGGTTCTGCACACTCAGCACTAAAGGAAAAACACAGACAGAAGAGAGAAAATGTTCTTAGCAACGAATGAAATAAACTGTAAACTGTAGACTTGTTGGGATGGGAAAATGCATCCAGTAGGAACTTTTTTAATGGCTTAAACTTTTATGATTGGTTTGTACTAGTGCATCTCAAAAATACCTAAAAAAAAAAATATATATATATATATATTTTATTGTTGATGATTATGGTTATGGTTTACAGCCAATGACAACCCAAAAATCAGTGTCTCAGATCATTAGAATATTATATAAGACCAATTGGTACTTTTGGCCAGTGTGCCAAGTCCTGCTGGAAAATGAAATCCACATCTCCATAAAAGTTGCCAGCTAACTTTGGACTTGATAATAAAACACAGTGGATCAACACCAGCAGATGACAGACATGTCTCTCCAAACCATCACTGATCATCAGTAAATTGTACTTATTTCATTTGTAAATCAAGGGATCAGAGTCTGGAGGAAGAGTGGAGAGACACACAGTCCAAACTGCTCGAGGTCTAGTGTGAAGTTTCCACCAATCAGTGATGGTTTAGAGAGACATGTCTGTCATCTGCTGGTGTTGATCCACTGTGTTTTATTAGCAAGTCTAAAGTGCAGTTTTGTTTTCCCACAAAATCTTACAGCTCTTCATGCTTCTCTCTGCTACTGACAACTTTTATGGAGATGCAGATTTCATTTTCCAGCAGGACTTGGCACACAAAAGTTTCCACAAAAAATGAATACTTTCACTCATATATAGTAAACACTTACAGTACATAAACTCTATATTTACACATTGTATAAATCACAGTGTATCGACTTCGTCCTCACACTGTTGCTTCCTCTTACCTGGCCGTGAACTCTGACTTCTGGCTGGACTCCAGTCTGTTGGATGTGGCGGCTTCATTGGGAAAAGCTTCCTAAAAACAAACTCCACACATTCCTGTGGGCTGCCCCTCCATGTCAAGCTCACTATTAGAAAAGCATTAGCAGGACATTCCACTGACGTTTACCCTCACTGAAGTTCTCCTATAACTGAGGGGCTGTGTTTATTACTAGTGTGAGTGATGCTAGCATGCTTATAACTTTATGCTAACAAGTGTTTAAACTAGTGCAGTCAGCGATAATGCATGGATCGATGAGGTTAATCTGGAAAATTGTAAAACTGTTATTTTTCATAGACAAATGAATATTTACAGACATCCCAAGTTGCAAAAGTTGATTTCAGGGAGGTTACCTCCTCTGCTTCCCTTTTTTTTTTTTTTTTTGGAAAAAAAGCCTTTATTTGACAAAAAAATGACAGTTACAATATCACAAAAAAATGCACAACATCAAAAACATTTCATGTCATGTTACAATAATTATTAATATTGCCTCCGCCATGATCTGCTTTCTCTCACTCACTGAACAAATCCCATCCGGGAGGGGGGGAAAGACACTGCCCGCCCACACTAAATACTGATTGGCTGTCTCACAGACTCTTTGCAGAGAACAGGCCAATCAGAACCCTCTCTGTTTTCTCTCTCTCCTTCCCACACGTGATTAGAGAATAAAAGTCTGTGGCCTGTGTGCAGTGCGTTTGGGGCACTCGTTCTGAATTCTGGGAGATTATATGTGACTCGCGGGCATCAGGGAGCCGCTACCGAAATGCGGGAGACTCCCGCAGCTTCAGGGAGACTTGGTTTGTCTGTAATTATACCAACTTTGGTGCAACTTTTCTTCTGCAATTCACTTTTCTTACAGAGCCAGGTGATGTATTAGTGACTTTATTTAGCTGTGTAAACACAGCATTACTACTGTCAAGTTCGGAAGATAAAAATGATTAAACTCTCTCCCACAGGTGTGCACAATCACAAACAGCTTAAATTCATATTATATTTACATTTAAATATCCACTATTAAATGCTTTAATCTAAAAAAGAACAAAAAAAAATAGAATGTTGTTGTGATTAATTCATTATTTATTTTATTGATTCACACCACTAGTTAAACGTATGCTACAAGAAGAATTGGAAGAAAATGGAAGAAAATACCTGAATTAATTGTTGTAATATTTTTATGTAAAACTTAGTTGATCTGCTTAAAAGTTTGTGAAGAAAAAAAGCTTCATCAGATTTTTGCACACATCCTAAAACTAGATCCAATTAAACAAATGAGACAAAGATATTATACAGCTCTGGAGAAAAAAAGAGAGCACTTCAGTTTCTGAATCAGTTTCTCTGATTTTGCTATTTATAGGTTTATGTTTGAGTAACATTAACATGGTTGTTTCATTCTATAAACTACAGACAACATTTCTACCAAATTCCAAATAAAAATATTCTCATTTAGAGCATTTATTTGCAGAAAATGAGAAATGGCTGAAATAACAAACAAAAAAAAGATGCAGAGCTTTCAGACCTCAAATAATGCAAATAAAACAAGTTCATATTAATAAAGTTTTAAGAGTTCAGAAATCAATATTTGATGGAATAACCCTGTTTTAACCAGTTTTTCATGCATCTTGGCATCATGTTCTCCTCCACCAGTCTTACACACTGCTTTTGGATAACTTTATGCTGCTTTACTCCTGGTGCAAAAATTCAAGCAGTTCAGTTTGGTTTGATGGCTTGTGATCATCCATCTTCCTGTGTTTGTCTATTGTTGTGACTTAGATGAAGATTAGAATATATTTAATCACCAATTTATCCAGAAATCCAAATAATCCCAAAGGAATCACATACACTGTAAACTCATACGCTGCTTGAACTCAAATGATTTGAGTCTGTTTTACCTAAAATTGGAGATTTCTAAACTATAAAAAACTATTTTGAGTTGGTTGAACATTTGTGGGCACAGATACTGTACTATTCAAACTGAGGTCTTTGAGTTGAAACAACTTATAATAACTGAGTTTAGTCTGTTGTCATTAACAGCTTCTTTTCTATTGGCTTCTGTCACAATCTATTTGCATACTGGGTGTGTCCAACAGTTTCTGACTAACACTCACCATCAGTGTGTAGTGATTCCCCCTGGGCTACCTTACAAATAACTCAACTTCCCCTTTAGTTGTAATAACTTGATGTTTTAATTTATGCTAACTCAAGTTTTCATTACGCATTACTTAAAAAAGTTAAGTAAACTCAACTTATCCGGTCTTACAGTATAACAAAAATAAAAGTTCCCCTTTAGTTGTAATAACTTGATGTTTTAATGTATGCTAACTAAAAAGTTTTTTTTACCCATTACTTAATTTTTTTAAGGCAACCGGTTTCCTCATTTTTTTTAAGTAAATTAAATTTATCCGGTCTTACAATATAAAAAAAAAAAAAAAAAAAAAAACTTAAATCAACTTTTTCTTTAGTTGTAATAACTTAATGTTCTAAGTTATGCTAACGTAAGTTTTCATTACCCATTACCTTAACGCCTGTTGTTGCAAATATGCGACTAACCGTTTGATTCAATCAACCTGCCAAGATAGCGCCTGCATTCCCCCAATGCCTGTTAGTGCATATTCGCCACGGACCTAGGAACCTTTGACAATTTACAATTCAAATGAATCTAGAATTCAAATTAATGAAATGTTTCCTGTAATATTTGTGTATATTGTGTCGGTGACAGTAATTGGTGTTATTTATTATTGAATGCCTGCTGTTGGGTGCATAAATAAAACATTGATTTTTCACTGTTATATTACTCTGTTATTGTTATCTTAGTATGGACCATTATGTCTGCTGTAGCAAATTTGCAACATACCAAATTTACCCCAAATAGACCATATTGCCTGTTGTTGCAAATTTGCAACATACCAAAATTTCTATTTATTTTTGTGCAAAAGTGAAATTAATAATCTCAACAATATTTACTATCTACTTGAAACATTTTTTCATATACAGCTACATTAATTCAGGCGTTAAGGGGTTAAGGCAACCGGTTTACAACCAAATACAATTCTAAAGGGTTTACAAGCTTTTAAGCAACACTGTAAACAGAATTTATAGAAAGTGGTAACAAACCTCGTTCTCTTATAATGGATTTCGTTCTTTTCACACTGGAAAGGAAGCAGAAACTCTGCTGACCTGAAAGATGTGTTATTTGAGTTGATAAGCCAGTGATCCGTTTTATGTCCCATTACTAAACAAGTGTGCTTGGCTGCTCCTGCAGGATCCAATAGCAGCGAGAGCAGGGCCGGGGGTCAGACGCTTTAATGAGTCCAGACTAATCAGACCCAGAACTGTGGTAAATGTGGGTGACTCCTAATTAACCCGGCCAAGTAGAGCACAGGGAGGTGCGAGAGCGGGAGGCATCAGCAGGAACCAGACTTAGCAAGTGACCTGCAGGTTGATTTATGGAGTTGGACTTGAGCATGAGGTTAATGGGAAAAATCTGAAAGTGTTCTACATTTATCCTCGAGTTTGACAACACCCACAATGTTCTAGAGTAAACATTTACTGCACTGTAAAAAAAAAAAAAAAAACAGCTGAGCTTACTTAAAGAAAGCATGCAAATGAAGAAATGCTTAAAAAATTAAGGAGAATAAGTATTATATGTTATATTAACCAACTGTCATCCAGTAAACTTTAAAAAACTATAAACTTCTTAAAAATGTACTTTAAATATTTGGTCCCACTTTATAATGCGTCCCTAAGTACTTTGTAGTTGGGACATTCCAGGATTTTGGTACATTTCCTGTCCCACCATTTAAATTTTAAATGTACATTTCCAAAATATCTAAATGACTATTTTTTATGAAAAATGTACTTGTTACAAGACAAACTGTAAAATATGGTGGAAAAATAAGCTCCTTAGATATTATTCAAAAGACCGAATACCTTTGGACCACCTCAAAAAATGGCCGTTTTCTCTTGTCCCACTCATTGGGTGACCAACTTCTTTTTAACAAATTTAACAATTAAAATAAGCTGTAAATAAATGACTTCCTCTTGTGTATTGTTGATCTGCATCTCCTTTACTTATGAAAACAACTTCTTTGGTCTACATTGTTTTGCATGTTACAGTTTTTATGCTATTAAGTTGTGTCCCACAACATGCGCTCAATCCTGTTACCATAAGGAATTTTACCTGCAGAGAAAGAGTTAAAAATATTTGTCTACTGGCACAAAGGAAGTGACATCACAAGGACATTTTCTGCCCACATGGCAAGACCAAGAGTAAGTGCTCTAAAGTTTTTTTTTTAAATATGTTTGTCCAAGTTGTGTGTGTCACTCAGTGAACACAACCCTGTTACTCATACTGTAAGACTAATAATGAGTAGAGTAAAAATTTACTTTATATACTTATATAACCATGTTTGTCCTTGATCTTGTATACATAGCTAAATTTTACAGTTAGCATCTGTTCCTGGGGTAAACCACAACTTAGCCTAGATTTACAACCCTGTTACTCGCCACCCTGTTACTGTAAGTTACCAAATATATTGTATAATCTAATAAAAAAAACTGCTTTGATACCTGAGCTTGACGAATCAAACTTTTTGATAGTCTATTACCTGTATTTAATAAATATATGACTAAAAATGATCAAATTGAAGATCAAATTTTCAGAAGTGACCACCCCTGAAATGTACCAAATCCTGGAATGTCCCAAATACAAGGTAACAATCTATGTAACTACAGTGGAACTACCAATGAAGAACGCATTGTTACAGATTAATTACACAGATACAGGTTATGTAATTACACATGTGTCTTAAGGTTAATTTTGACTTGTGTAAGTACACATGTGTGGGTCAGTGGGTCAATGGGTCAGCGTACTCATGCAGTACAGGCCAAAGGTTTGGACACACCTTCTCTTTTTCGATGCATTTTCTTTATTTTCATGACTATTTACATTGTAGATTCTCACTGAAGCATCAAACCTATGAATGAACACATGTGGAGTTTTATACTTAACAAAAAATGAGCTGAACCTCCACAGTCACCGGACCTGAACCCAATCCAGATTTGAGGTTTGGGGTGAGCTGGAGCACAGAGTGAAGAAGGCAAAGGAGCCACAAGTGCTAATAAACACCTCTGGGAACTCCTTCCTTCCTTCAAGACTGTTGGAAAACTTTTCATTTCAGGTGACCACCTCTTTTAGAGAAGCTCATTGAGAGAATGATGTAAAAAGTGTGCAAAGCAGTAATCAGAGCAAACGGGGATATTTTGAAGAAACTAGAAAAACTATGAAACATGTTTTTAGTTATTTCACCTTTTTTTTGGTTGAGTACATAAAACTCCACATGTGTTCATTCATAGTTTTGATGCTTCAGTGAGAATCTACAATGTAAACAGTTGTATCTCTAAGAAAAACTATTAACTATTATTTTGTATTACCTAGACCTTGCAGAATATTTAGTCTGTCTTCCCATGATAATATCTAAATACTGATTTTTAGTATTCAAAACACTCAATCAGCTCAAATAACTGTTGGAGAAGTTTATACTCAACTTATCACATACTCTATTACACATGTGTAAGTACACACACTTTGTTACACAGTTCTTTTGGTGGAAAAGCGCTATGTACTGTATGTAGGAACTGTATAAATTCAGCTAACAAATTTGCATCCTGTTTAAACCCTAAAATCCTGACTTTCTGAGTTTCTGAGCTTCATGCCTATTTGTTTACACCTATATAAAAGAACATCACTGCTGTGTTCAGAACACTGAACTCATCTGTCAGTGACCCGTCCTTTTACAGCACTAGAATCCCCGTGAGACTGAAGAACGGCTATGATAGCTGCAGACAGCACTAAACATGCAGCCTTAAAGCTTTCTGAAGAGGCTCTGGAGACACTCCACCCCCCCAACACACACTCTCTTCAGCTCCAGTCCCGGCCTGTCCAACCTTCTCCTTCAGACCTTGATCTGTTCTGTCATGTATCAGAGAAGAATGCTGGAAAACAGATTATCTGTCTATTGAAACTAAACGCTCAGAGATGCTGCTGGAGAGCATTCATTTCCTCACAGTGGAAACTGCAGCTGAAATCTCTGAGATTATTCAGCTTTTTCCATCCTTCCTCTAAACCATGATGTTGAACAATCTTAGATTTTAGGTCATTTAAGAGTTTGAGAGCTTTGTTTTGAGGCTCCCACGTTGCCACTCTTTAGAAAAGATGAGAAAAAGAGGAGAAAATCTTGCAATTGGCTCCTTTAACCCTTTCTCATAATTCTCAGGATTTACCTCTGTGTGTAGGTCAATGGTTAATGAGCTTCCCAAACTAATTTTGTGTTTCATTAATTAATGCTAAACGTATTCAAATCAATAAAACCACAATTTGGTGCCCAAATTTATTCACCTGTCTAATTCGGTTTATAGAATTATTGCACACTTTCTGTAAATCCTATAAACTTCATTTCACTTCTTAAATATCACTGTGTTCATCTGCTATATGATATATATAACTGAAATGGCTGATTTAACCCTTGTTGTGGTGTTCATATTTTTGTTACTCGTTTACTTTGTTACTTGTATTTAATTCAGCAAAATTAAGCAATTCTACATTAAAATGCTTTATACATGCTCGCTTCACCTAAATTGCAACAATATAAACAGCTTACATGGTTAATATTTGCCCTTTACCTTTCTTACGTTACATTTCTTTTAAAAACTGCTACTCTTTTTTTATTACTGCTTTGCACACTCTTGGCATCATTCTCTCAATGAGCTTTAAAAGGTGGCCGCCTGAAATGAAAAGTTTTGAAGGAAGGAGTTCCCAGAGGTGTTTATTAGCACTTGTTGCTCCTTTGCCTTCTTCACTCTGTGCTCCAGCTCACCTCAAACCTCAAATCTGGATTGGGTTCAGGTCCGGTGACTGTGGAGGTTCAGCTCATTTTTTGTTAAGTGCATAAAACTCCACATGTGTTCATTCATAGTTTTGATGCTTCAGTGAGAATCTACAATGTAAATAGTCATGAAAATAAAATAATAAAGAAAACGCATTGAAAAAGAGAAGGTGTGTCCAAACTTTTGGCCTTTAGTGTACATATATAAGTTTTAGGCACCAAAGCAAATTACACTATTCCATTTATCTCAACAATAGAGTGTTTTTACCTAACAAAAAAACACCACATTTGAGGAGATGCAAATAAACATACATACAGTAAAATATAACAAGACATTCTTATTTTTAACTAAGTTAAAAAGTTATATATAGAAATAGAAAACGAAACAGGCGGAAAGACTAGACGGTCGGAAACAGAAGGAACAGAAAAGGAAACACACAAAACAAATAGGCACACAAAGGCTGTGACAAGTGTGACAGTTTATTATATTTAACCCTTGTGTGGTGTTCATATTTTTGTTACTCGTTTACTTTGTTACTTGTATTTAATTCAGCAAAATTAAGCAATTTTACATTAAAATGCTTTACACATGCTCGCTTCACCTAAATTGCAAGCAATATAAACAGCTTACATGGTTAATATTTACCCTTTACCTTTCTTATGTTACATTTCTTTTAAAAAGTGCTACTCTTTTTTTATTAGTTTTTTAATAAAATGTAAAAGAAAATGAATTAAACTCAAGATATGAGTAGAAAATTTGTTTAGTTTCAAATTTACAAATGAAGCAATGTTTATTAACCCTTGGCCAAACATACTGTATGTAATATAAATGTGTAGGGGGGGGGTAGTCTGGGGGTGGACAGTGTGTGTTTATCGAAAATGTGTTTTGATATATGTTTTTCACCAAAAATGAGCCAATGCCAATGAGTTTGAGTTAGAAAAAATATTTTTTTAGTATCATTTGATGAAAAATGAAAACGACCCGAACACCACACAAGAGTTAATATATTTATTATCTAATATTTAATCATTTTTATGCTTTGTGACAATGTGACAATGCTCCCATGAAAGGTTAAGGTTTTGGGATTTGTTCTTTTCTGGCAGTAGGAGCACTAAAAAAAAAAAAAAAAAAAAACGTTAATGGATTAATTCCTGCCACCCCTATTGCCATTAAAAAATAAAATAAAATCAAAAATCAGATTGTTTATTATTATGTAATATATATTGGTATTAAAAAGCAATTTTTGGATGATATTAAGGGCTTAATGTGGTAAAGAGAGAAAGCTAATATACGCTTTGTTGAGTGAGTGTGTTTCTGGGGTTGTGTGCTCGCTCCAGTTTACACGGCTCACATTCCTTGAATGCCCCATTCATCTGTTTCTGTGCCAGAGCTGAAATTGAGGTTAAGCACCTTGGTCAAGAGCTCCTCAGCAGTGGTCCGTGTGGGATTTAGAAAGCCCCTCGGTCTCCACGGTCAGCTCTGAAACAACAGCGTACCTTCAGCAGAGCTCCTCCACTCCCCCGGAGACGCTGAAAAAAACACTAAACGATCAAATGTTTGTTCACCCACTTAGTAAAGTCCAGCGGCTTAAAGCGGTCAGACTGGTCAAGGGTGAACTTCAACTTCCCCTTTAACACAAACCACCACTTAAACACAAACATGCAGATATCAGACATTCAGGAAGCAGCGCTGAGAAGAACAGGGAGCAGGAGAAACCTTACCTTCAAAGCTTTACTGAGGGTGGAATAATGTGGACAAAATATTAGTATTGCAAATATAACTGAAACACCTGGTTTTAGAGCACAATAATTTATTGTGGTGACGGACAGTTCTGGTGGAAACAGGAGAGTTGAGGTGCACATTCTGAGGTGAATTCTGCCGTGATTTGATCAGCCGTGGTTTTATGTTTTTTGGATACAATCCGGGTTAGCACCCGAACATCCCTTTCAGACAGCTTCCTCTTACAGCGTCCACAGTTAATCCTGTTGGATGTGGTTGGTCCTTCTTGGTGGTATGCTGACGTTACCCTGGATACCGTGGCTCTTGATGCATCACAAAGACTTGCTGTCTTGGTCACAGATGAGGCAGCAAGACGTGCACCAACAATTTGTCCTCTTTTGAACTCTGGTATGTCATCCATAATGTTATAGTGAGCATTACTATATTTAGAGTAAAACTGTGCTCTTACCCTGCTAATTGAACCTTCACACTCTTTCTGCTCTTACTGGTGTAATGTGTAATTAATGAAGATTGAACACCAGGCTGCTCCAATTTAGCCATGAAACCTCCCACACTAAAATGACAGGTGTTTCAGTTTCATTGTCCAACCCCTGTACAGTACCAGTCATTTTTTTCCTACATTGTAAATGAATAGTAAAGTGATCCAGACTATGAAGAAACATAAGGAATCATGTAATAACTTAAAAGTGTTAAACAAAGAAAATTAATTATTGGGCAGTGGGGCAGTCCTAATGAGTGCCAGTTTTATCATACTTTCCAAGTTTGTTTTTTAAGTATTTATTTTTCTTTACTTAGTTGAGTAGTTGTTGCTTCTCATTATATGGATTATAACATTACTCAAATATTCACTATTCACTGTATACCTGTAACTCTACCTCTTCACTACTTTACAACTGATGCTCTCAGACACTTTATTAAGAGACAAGAAATTCAAGTAATTAACTCTTGATGAGTTCAGCACAGCTGTTAACTGAAAGTCTGAATTCCAGGTGACTCTTCCTTATAAATCTGAAAATCCAGCCAATTTGTGCAAAACTGTCATCTAAGCAAGAGGTGCTATTTTCAAAAATCGAAAATATAAAACATATTCCGGTTTCTTCATAGTTTGGATGACTTAAGTATTAATCTACAATGCAGAAAAGGATAAAATAATACAAATTATGTGGTTTCCTGGGAAATCCTTGCTGTGTTTTGGCGAGTATTGTCCTGCTGAAAAATACCAATCATTTTGCTATCTTACACCACATCAACAATCTACTTTCACACCTTGTTAGCTGTTTTTCTATTTTGTAGTTGGAAAACACAGGAGCTCCACTGACTGATTAAAACCCTGACAACAGTCAATCATCAGAGTTCATTTCTATCGGTGCTCCCAGCACTGCAGAGCACAAACCAGACTTTTAATTCAACAATAAACAGAATAAAGAATAAAATAACATTACTGTTCCCTTAAATGAGCTGCTGGCATATCGTCAGGTCAGTATCCTCTGCTGAGACGCACAAAAGCGCTGTGCTGTTAAGATACGAACACGCCAAAGTCAGAGCTCACCTGACTCTTAAAGGGAACCATAACTGACACACTGATTGGTTTATTTTAACGTTACGCCCAAAATTAACCACACCCATGATTAATTAAGAGAATTAGTACACTCCTTTTGTGTGTTTTGAGATGCTCAATACTAAACATATTTTTTGCACCGTCATGATGCCAAAAACACATGGACACACCCTAAATCTGGTCTAAAGTAGAGCCCATAGTGATTAAGTGATTAAGGGTTGGGGGCCATGCTAATCATGCAAATAAATGAGGGTACAAGCCAAAAAGAAAAACATGTAATGTCTGTGTAGTTTACTACAGACATATTAGGTGGATATTACCTTATTTTACTGTGTCTCAGCTGCAGAATTTAAGTAATATTTACTCAAAATATGGAGTGAACTTTACCTATGAAAAGAGAGATTGCAAGTTGATGCTTCAATTGCAACAAAGCAGTAAAGATGAATCAACAGCAGAAGTGTTAAACACCTTATGAATGAACTAATGCAATATTACACTGTTAAAGTTTATCCCTGAACCCAAGTTGCACTCTAACTTCCAGAATAAACTCAAAAAATCAAACAATTTCACACTTTTTTCTTGGTAACTCCAGATTATCCAGCTCCAGAGATTGGCTGGGTATGTGTGGGATCTACCACCGTAAGTGTTTTCCATCAGGGAAAGACCGAGGCGTCCAACCAAAAGAAACAGAATTAAACACAATGTCATGGATAAAGAATGGCAGGGGTGAACCCATTACTCCAGGACTTGAGCCGCTCTGGAAAGAAAACATCTTTGGAAGACCTATTTCGGTTCTGGCCCTTGATCATCCTACGCCTTGATGACTTGTGGAATATCTGAGGACAGTTGAAGCCAAGAAGCTGCATCAGCAATGTAGCTACAACCAGAAAAAAGGAGGTTAACTCATCTGAAATCAAACAACTGCGGTTTTCTTTGGCCTGCAGTGCCCCGAAATGAAACACATGTGCTGAAGTGGGGATTACATCAACATATGGCAAGCCAGAGGGGGCAAAGCTCTCTGGGTGAATCATCTCCATTCAGTAAATGACATGCCTAATGTAGATTCAAGATGGACTGTAATTTGCAGCAGGGGATTCTAATACAGCGGAGGGAAAGGCTGGGGGCATGTGCACGAGTTCATAAGCCGTTTTTTTTGGGGGCTTCATTACATTTCGTAGGATAAATTGCTTATGTGCTGAAATTGATACTCGTGACCTTTCATGTGACTTTGGGAGAAAAGGAGAACATAAACTTTTAGAGTGGAAAAACCATGAATAAAAAGTAAAGTATGAAAGTATGATTTCTGCATTATATTTTTAAATCACGTTTCAAACTATTCAAAGTATTTTTTCTCTAATAGACACTGAAACACATTCGATTTGCAGTCCCTGAACTTAAAAGTCCAACTCTAATGAGACATCTATGGTATTAGACATAAAAAGTTTGTGTCTGAAAAGAAAGTGCCTGAAAAGCAGTGGCGTGCAGTGAATATAGTGGGTACCCCATTCTGCAACCACCCCCCCATAACCCCTCCACCCCTATCCCCCCACCCCACCGCCGGCCGACCGACACATAGATAAATATTACAATAACTACATACTCTCTCTCTCTTGACTTAGTTATATTAACTTAATATAAAATCAACAGCCCACAAATACAGCTACAAACTACAAAAGTGTACAATAGACCCAACAATACATGCTTAATTTGCCGTTCAACAAAGATCACTCATTTGTATGTCTACAGTACGCCAGGGCAGCCAAAACATTAAGTACACATAAAAACTCACCAGTCAGGAGGCCTATTATTGTGATTTAGTTGCACATTGAAGGACAGCCTTTAAAAAGGCTATTTAATATGATGTGAAACAATATTTGTCTCATTTACCGTCGCAATTCCATTATAGTCAACTAACTACTGAATTAATCCAGCAGCCAGCGCTCCATTTATGACTTAGCAATGCGTAACACCTTCACACAGCACTGAGAAGGGGTTAGACAGCCGTGGCCCCGCCCCCGTAGTGAAAATCATGAATCTGATTGGTTAGATTGTCCTATGACTTTTCTGATACACTCATTACTACACCCTTCTCAAAATCAGGAGAAGGGTCACGCAGAAGCCACTTTAAAAGTTTTGATTGGTTAAAACCGCTGTCAGTCAGATAAGAGTCCTGTAGCAACTGAAAAACACAGACTAATGCTTTAAATTAGTTGCTGTTTTTTATTTTAGTTCATTTATAAAATTAATTCTTACACTTACAATAGCTATGATATATATTTCCTGATTAAAATGAGGTAATTATTTACATGCACTTATTGTCACCCCTTCTCTAAAGAGTTAGAAGGGCCTCACTGCACACCACTGTTTAAAAGTAAAGCCAATGAGAGGAATCTTTTTTAAACATCCAGATAAAGATTCTGCAGATAAGATAAGTTGATGACATTAAGGTAGATAGCATGTGATAAGAGTTTTGGAAATGATAAATAAGGCATGATGCTTTGTATCTCATGGTGCACCGCTGGCATCTATGAACTCTAAGATTTAATTGACTAGATTTAGTTTACTGTAGTTACTGCTCTTAATGTAGTTAAAGGGGTATAGTTGTCTTTTTCCACTTTTTTCATTCATTTTAAAATGTCTAGTTGTGGTCTCTAGTATGAATGAATGCCCTATGAGCTGTGTTTTTGGGAAAAAAGGGCTCGGGTTGTTTTTTTTACTTTCTGGACCTGGACTACCCGTCTTTGTGTGTAACTTTAATAGGTTTAAATAGGACCTCCGGTGGATTTTGTGTTTTACAGAAACTTAGCAGGGCATTACACATGTTGTAAAGTAACATATGACATTGCAAAGACTGTTATTAGTGTAAAAATGTCTTTATTTTAAAATATTGCCAATAGATTTATAGATTTTATTGGCGATGCTTCTCTACAGGAAAACCTCAATACGTTTTATACTTTAGATTCTTCTAAATAAGTATCACATTTCTCTTTGAGGACAGATCTGCACACACTTGGTATTTTAATCTCAGGGTCTTCATGAGGGAGAGTCACCTGGAATAGTTTTCTCAGCATCTTGAAGGAAGGAGTTCCTGGAGGTGCTGACCAATAGCTGCTGCTTTTCCTTCATGCTTTAGCCTTATTTTTTTTTTATACAGCTCTGAATAAACGTTATGAGTTTCTTTGATTTTACCAAATTAAAAATCTCTGGAATATAATCAAGAGGAAGATGGATGATCACAAGCCATCAAACCAAACTGAACTGCTTAAATTTTTGCACCAGGAGTAAAGCAGCATAAAGCAGTGTGTAAGACTGGTGGAGGAGAACATGATGCCAAGATGCATGAAAACTGTGATTCAAAAAACAGTGTTATTCCACCAAATATAGATTATTTCTGAACTCTTAAAACTTTATGAATATGAACTTTCTCTTTTTTCTTTGCATTATTTGAGGTCTATCTCTGCATCTTTTTTTGTTATTTCAGACATTTTCTGCAAATAAATGCTCTAAATGACAATATTTTTATTTTAGAATCTGGGAGAAATGTTGTCTGTAGTCTGTAGAAAAACAATGTTCATTTTACTCAAACACAAACCTACAAATAGCAAAATCAGAGAAAAAGCACTACTAGAACAAAGATGGGCAGATTCACCAATATACAAAAAAAAAAAAAAAACTCCATCACAAAACTACATAAAAAAATTTGATTTTTTTTTTTCAATGTAAACCTACTTAGAACTGCTTATTAAAAAAAGCTTGATTTTAAAAGTAACAACCCTGGTTAAACAAAAATATATACTTATTTGTACTTAAAACATATTGAGAAATATCTATAACAGATTACTTACTTACTTACTTACTTAAAATATATTACAAATACATTAATATTATGCTTTCATCAAATATTTAAAAGTAAACTTTGATCATCCTTTTTATAAAGTAAAATATATTGTACTTTTTTTAAATAGACGGTACCACTTTAAAATAAGACTACCTTTATAAAGGGTTTGTAAATGATTTACAATAAGTTTATTAATTAATAGTTACTAATTAGGTTGCAAATGCCTTAAAAATCATTAATAATCAGTTATAACACATACGTAGAAAGAGCAACAATGACCTGTTGTTTGTCAAATAGTGAACCCACAGCCATCTATACTGTTGCCCTTTCTACGTATGTGTTATAACTGATTAGTAATGATTTTTAAGGCATTTACAACTTAATTAGTAACCATTAATAAACTAATTGTAAACCAGTTATAAACCCTTTATAAAGGTAGTCTTATTTCAAAGTGGTACCAAATAGACTAATATGAACTACACTTTTAGTCAAGTCAAGTCAAGTCATTATCAACCGCTTCATCCATTAAGGGTCGCGGGGGGGTGCTGGAGCCTATCCCAGCCGGCATCGGGCGGAAGGCAGGATACACCCTGGACAGGCCGCCAATCCATCGCAGGGCAGACAGACACAGACAGACAAACAGACACATTCACTCACACACTCACACCTAGGGGGCAATTTTGTATCCGACATCCAATTAGCCTGAACGTGCCGTCTTTGGACTGCGGGAGGAAACCGGAGAACCCGGAGGAAACCCACGCAGACACGGGGAGAACGTGCAAACTCCACACAGAAAGACCCGGTCGCCCCAGCTGGGAATCGTACCCAGGCCGTCTTGCTGTGAGGCGGAAGTGCTACCCACTGCGCCACCGTGCCGCCCACTACACTTTTAGTTTAATTTAATTCAATATACTTCTAAAATACTTATTTCCAAATATACTTTTGTACATTTTTAGCAAAGTGTGTTAAAAACATCTGTTACAGTAGTTCACTTAAAGTACAATGTATTATGTAACTTTTTAGAAAGTAAATTAAATTACGATATTGGTAAAAACATATATATTTTAAACATATATTTAGGTATTACATTAACATAACCGTTAAAATGTAGTTCAATGCTTAGTAATTATAATTAGAAAAAAGTAAATATAAGCAAATTATAAGATACAGTGTTAAATGAGACATTTAAATGTTAAATAAAGAATTTAGGAATTTTTTTATCACGCTAAAAAGTGTAGTACAGTATATTAAAATATATTTTTATACCAACGAAGTATACTAGAAGTGTGCTACTTACAAAAGACAGAAAGAATAAGCATATGTATTGTACTATAAATATATTAAACATCAGTTCTTAGCACATTTCTGATATACCTGGTGTATAATAAATAGTGATGCAGATGTAATACTCACTATTAAATGTATTATAATTGTACTGTAAGCATATTTAAATGTTTGAGTTACTTACATGAAGTAGTTTAAATGTTTAAATGTTACTTAAGTATATTTAAAATAGTTCAATTTAAGTACAGTTAAGTACACTTAGCACAATTTACGGAAAACCTTTATACTATTTTATACTATAATTAAAGTTTAATAAGTACAAAAAATGTTTCCATTTTAGCAGTTAACTCTTGAAATATTCTAATTAATAATATATGGCTACAAGTTCACTTTAGTGCACTATAGCACTATAAGAATGCTTAGTATACTTTAATCTTAGCACCCGAACATCCCTTTCAGACAGCGTCCTCTTGCATCCACAGTTAATCCTGTTGGATGTGGTTGGTCCTTTAAAGTAATCTTACTTTAAACTTTGTTTTCACTAGGGAAATCTTGCTTTTCTTCCTTTTTTCCTTTCTGTTATCTTCTCAGAGATCAGAGCATGTACAGAGTTGTAAAGTAAGCTCTCAGGAAGACACTACAAAGTGAAAATGATGCACAGACAGGAAAAGTAAGACTAGATAGAGCTGATATCTTATTTATCTGAATGAGAGCATGTGCTGGTAATGTGCTGGTAAGTTTAACGTATTCTCCTGGTATTTCCTCCCAGCAACACATCAGATAGCGCTGATGGTCCAACATCTCCAATGGCCATCTGACACTAGATCGGTCGAGTCAGCCTCGGTCCCTTGATGGGCGAGTGTTTATACATTTGCTGGAATTCCTGAAGATATAGGTCTGGGCTTTGCGTTTTAAGTTGCTAGCTTTTAGGTTTCATGTTCCTTCAAAGCCTCCAGCCAAAGATAAGAGCAGTTAAAGAGCTCAGCCACAAGAGCAAGCTAGTAAAACAGGACATGTCATCACTTAACCATAAAAAAAACACACAAATCTGTGGCCTGGATGAGAATCAGTGGAGTTGGAAGTCGGTTTAGTGTAAATAAACATATAAATAACATTTTTAGGATGAAGGATCTGAGCAGGATGGAGCTCCAACAGATGTATCCCTTTATTTTTATTTTATTTTTTACTTTTTAAATAAAAAATAAACATTATTCAGACTCTTAGTAATTTAACATCAATATATCAGTGACGTAGCAGCATCTCAACATTCAATACAGTCATATGAAAAAGTTTGGG
Source organism: Astyanax mexicanus (assembly GCF_023375975.1). Lineage (NCBI taxonomy): Eukaryota > Metazoa > Chordata > Actinopteri > Characiformes > Acestrorhamphidae > Astyanax > Astyanax mexicanus. The sequence continues at coordinate 7,554,161 of NC_064428.1, read as the reverse complement.
CACCCCATTAATCTTAATCATTTTTAGTTGTAAATATTTGGGTGTTTGTAACAGCCATTTCAGTTTGATATATCTAATAACTGATGGACACAGTAATATTTCAGGATTGAAATGAGGTTTATTGTACTTACAGAAAATGTGCAATATGCATTAAACCAAAATTTGACCGGTGCAAAAGTATATGCACCCTTATCATTTCATTGATTTGGATACTCCTAACTACTTTTTACTGACTTACTGAAGCACAAAATTGGTTTGGTAACCTCATTGAGCTTTGAACTTCATAGCCAGGTGTATCCAATCATGAGAAAAGGTATTTAAGGTGCCCAATTGCAAGTTGTTCTCCTATTTGAATCTCCTCTGAAGAGTGGCATCATGGGCTCATCAAAACAACTCTCAAATGATCTAAAAACAAAGATTGTTCAACATAGTTGTTCAGGGGAAGGATACAAAAAGTTGCCTCAGAGATTTAACCTGTCAGTTTCCACTGTGAGGAACATAGTAAGGAAATGGAAGACCACAGGGACAGTTCTTGTTAAGTCCAGAAGTGGCAGGCCAAGAAAAATATCAGAAAGGCAGAGAAGAAGAATGGTGAGAACAGTCAAGCACAATCCACAGACCACCTTCAAAGAGCTGCAGCATCATCTTGCTGCAGATGGTGTCACTGTGCATCGGTCAACAATACAGCGCACTTTACACAAGGAGAAGCTGTATTGGAGAGTGATGAGAAAGAAGCCATTTCTGCAAGCACGCCACAAACAGAGTCGCCTGAGGTGTGCTTTTGCAAGAAGTGTCCCTGTGGTCTTCAAAGCTCAATGAGGTTACCAAACCAATTTTGTGCTTCAGTAAGTCAGTAAAACGTAGTTAGGAGTATTCAAATCAATAAAATGATAAGGGTGCTCATACTTTTGCACCAGTCAAATTTTGGTTTAATGCATATTGCACATTTTCTGTTAGTACAATAAACCTAATTTCAATCCTGAAATATTACTGTGTCCATCAGTTATTAGATATATCAAACTGAAATGGCTGTTGCAAACACCCAAATATTTAGAACTAAAATGATTAAGATTAATAGGGGTGCCCAAACTTTTTCATATGACTGTACATCATCAACAGACTTTTACTGAAGAATAAAACTAATTTTAGTTGTGTTTTTAATTTATTAAAAGTTTTTTCATCTTAATATTTGTAGATATTCACCTGATAAATCACTGATTTATCACTGAGTTCTAAAACACATCCTTTAAACTTCTCCGACAAGCTGTTACAGATCTGCTCTAAGATCAACAATTTTCCTTTATAAATCCTTGGTTGTTCAGTTAAGTAATTTCAGTTAAATACAGTATATCATATAACATAAGAATGCAGTGTTATATAAAAAATTATACAACAGTTACTTCTGACCTCACAATCTGATTGGTTGAGAAGTGTTCTAGCCGTGCTGATATATGTGATAACATATAACATTCTCACACTAAACTTGTATCACTCCGCCGACGCGTTGCCGAGTAACGGCGTATATACACAGGACACCCACAGCAGCGTTAGCTTAGCACAGGCTAGCGCTCAGCCGCGGCACGTTCTCCCGCATCGCTGACTCATCTTTTGTGGAAAAACACCACAGATTTACAATAATATTCAGGTCTGAGGACTGAGATGATCTGAGATGATCTGAGATGATCATTCCACAATGTTGTACTTCTTGTTCCTCTGTATGAATGATTTTTGTTCTCAAAAATCTGCTGATATTGACTGGAATCCATGAGACCCTCAACTTAAACAAGATTCCCAGTTCCTGCACTGATCAGACAGCCCCACAGGATGATGAACCACCACCAGATTTTACGTGTTTTTTTTACACATTTTAAGTGTTTGTGACCCCATCTGCAGTAAGATGATGTTGGGTGATGTCTGCAGCACAGGGCGTCTGTGAGCTGATGTATCAGAACTGAGTTGCTGCAATTTCCTCAGAGCGCACTGGTTCCTTGGCAATGCTACAGCATCAGCATCAGCTCGAAAAGAGGCGGTGGCTGACTTCACATGTATCGGAGGAAGCATGTATCGTTAGTCTTCACCCCCCTACTGGTGTGTTGGGGCACTAATAGTGATAGGGGGAGTCCTTATGAGTGGGTTGGGTAATTGGCAGTGTAAATTGGGAAGAAAATGGGAAAAATTAGAAATAAAATGATATAAAAAAAGAATTATTGCACACTTTCTGCAAATCCTATAAACTTCATTTCACTTCTCAACTATCACTGTGTTCTTCTGCTATAATATATTTGCTATAATATATATTTAACAGAAATTGCTGATCTGAACAACCAATGATTTCAAGGAAGATCATGAAAGTTATCATGCAAACTTTACATACTACTGTAAGTTGAAAAGGATATGCAAATAGATAGATAGATAGATAGATAGATAGATAGATAGATAGATAGATAGATAGATACTTTGTTTATCCCAAAGGAAATTTGGGATTCATCATTGTATTCATCCCAACTTCATTAGAATTGGGGTTTTATCTTGGGGTTATATTCTATGTTATACACTTTTTTGACCTCTTGGACAAGCTGCTTTTCTCCAACCTCGAAAAAAAGAAAAACCCCACACATTTCACCTGCTGTCTGAGAGCAGCTGTGGTGGATATCTCATTTGTTATGGCTGCTGATTGGCAGCTGCTGGGTCTGTTGATTAGAATGTAGGGGTGTTATTCGGACAGGGCAGGGCGGTCTCTGGGTGATGCTGTGGAGGTTGAAGATCTGCTCTGAGGGCACAACCTTTCTCACCCCGTTCTTCTCTTCCTGCCTTAAGGCTGTGCTTATAAATCAGACTGTTCCCGGCACATTCCGCCTGCTGCGAGGTGAAGCTCTTCATTCTCACGCCGAGCTCCTCTGAAACTTTATCACTTCCACCTCATTAGCATGAGGAGAAGAATGCCTGGCTCTAGGCTGGAGTTATTTTTCCTCTCTGGGTTTTGTTGTGAAATATGTTAGCTTGTACCAACAGCTCTCAGAACCTGTCAGAGTCACATTAAGAGACGCAGGTGTCAGAACATGTCTCCTGGCACCTTAATTACAGGATGCAACAGGACTGTAGGAGGACACTTGCCAGTCCTTATGATTCTGCTTAGTCTTTTTTACATTTTGTCACCTTAAATCTACAAAATAAATGTATTTTATTGAGATTTTAACCCTTAGAACCACACAGATAGATTTTCTGTCCAAAATCTCTCCTTGTGTTCTCAGCTTAACTACTCAGGAATCCCTTCACACATAAACATAATCCATATATGAATAAAAAGGGCGGAACTTACTCTTTCTAAAAAAATAGTGATCACATTCCATTGAGAAAACACTTACAAAAGTAAGATCTTCTTCCTTAACCAATATTATTTACCTTTAGTGCTTCAAACATATTTATATGATGTTTTTAAACCCAATAATATCAGTAAATAAAGACTCAAAAGTGTCCACAGAAAAAGTGTGAAACTACCTTTAGCTTTACTCAAACTAAAACTAGGTATGTTGTGCGCACTACTTTATTATTAGTTTTTATTTTATTTCGCACATTTTTACTAAGTAGTTATTTCGCACTAAACATTTTTATTTATTTAGACTAATAAGTTTACATTTTTCTTTACGTTTTCTTTGTGTTTCCTTATTAAAATACTGAAAGGTATAGGCTGCTCTGAGTGTCAGGTTTTTAGTATCTACATGTATCCTAGAGGTGTGATTATTGATTATCAAGAACAATAACTCCCCCTGATGCTCTCCATGTATATAGTTCCAATGAACTATCAATATTAATATTCTTATGCTTTCAACTCATAAAAACTCTAGTCTAACCATTTTTGAAAAGATATCTTAGGTGCGAATATATTTAAAGTCAATACATTCAAAAATAAGTAAAAAAAACATGATCAGTTCCAGGAAAATATAACAATTCTGCTTCCTTTTACATTTTAAATTATTATATTTTTGAGCAGCCGTATGTCTTCTGGAGTAAAAGAGATGGAACAGTGGCAGGAAGAATGAGACCAATGATGAACATTCTGTCCTAAATCTAAAGCGCTATGTGTGGCAGAAAAGTAACACTGCTCATGCCATCCCCACTGTGAAGCATGGTGGTGGCAGCATCATGCTGTGGGGATGCTTTTCTTTTCAGCAGGGACAAAGTTGGGAAGCTGATCAGAGTTGATGGGAATGTGGATGGAGATAAATACAGGACAATCCTGAAGAAAACCTGTTGGAAGCTGCAAAAGACTTGAGACTGGGAAGGAGATTCACCTTCCAGCAAGACAATGACCCTAAACATACAGCCAGAGCTACAGTGGAATGATCAGAAAATATTCATGTGTTAGAATGGACCAGTCAAAGTCCTAAAAGACCTAAATCCCACTGAGCTTCTGTGGCAAATGGTGGCTCTACCAAACATTGCTATAGGGGAGCTAAATACTTTTGCATGTCACACTTTCAGATTTTTGTTTGATTAAACTTGTTTGACGAAAACCATGTATCATTTTCATTCCACTTCACAATTATGTGCTACTTTGTGTTGATCTATCACTTAAAATCTCAATAAAATACATTTGATTTGTGGTTTTAAGGTGACAGAATGTGAAAAAGTGCCATTGTAAAAAAACCTTGCTGAAAAAAACGGCATGGTTCAACGCAAGCATCAGTAAGATGGTTAAACAGCATTGTTGCATTGTCGCATTGTATGGCTTCGGTAAGCTGGATGGTATTAATTATGTATTGTATGACAGCAGTTGCATGGATATTATAGAAGAAGACAAGATGGTCTGTGAGACTTACACAAACCACTAAGAGCAAGAACCCATGATTACAGACATTCAGTGATCAAGGATGCCTTCCATAAGTCATTATGTTAGTCCCAGCACCACTGGCAGACGGCTGCATGACACAGGACAGTACACACTCTGGCCAAACAAAGCATCAAGTGGCTATAACACCAAGTCAACGGTGCCAAAGACTGCAATGGTGCTGTGCCACACTTTCAGAGGAGATCCCTTAAGAACATAAGGAGTACATTAGGAACCTCTACAACTCCATGCTGAGACGCTTGGTGTGTTACGCGCTACTTCTAATCTTGTACAAAATATGCAACTAAATTAGTACAGCTAAATATTGATACTGCTCAATAAAAGTATGTACATTTATTGAGCAGCGATGCCCTCCATGAGTTATTATGTTAGTGCCAGCACCACTGGCAGATGGCTGCATGACACAGGACGACAGTGCACACACTGACCAAACAAAGCATCAAGTGGCTATAACACCAAGTCAACAGTGCCAAAGACTGCAATTATGTATACAATAAATAAATATACATACTTTTTATGCATATTTTAATAAAGACGAGGCAGGAAAGATAAATATATACTCTTTTACAAATAATTATTTTACATTTTAAGTTCAAGTTTTTTCACCAGTGTGAGCTGAAGGATGATACAGCTATAGCTGTTATTATTGAAGATGTTTTTGACTTCCTGCAGAAGTTTTATTGAAGTTGGAGTGTATGTGGAAGCTAGCTAGTGAGTGTGAGACAGCCTCACACTTGTGCGCTGTAAATGGCACCCTGGTGGGGCTGCAGTGCGGCCAGACAATGATACACAGGAACAAAATCTGTTTTTGTCCAGACTGATCTTCTTCCTGTAAACAACACGTAAACATGTTTTCCAGCATCTTCAGTACTCTGGTGATTTTCAATCAATAATCAATCAGTGCTATATATAATGTTCTTGACGATGTGTAACATTCTTCCTTAAAACAGTATCTTTTTCAGTTACACCTTTTTATTCAACGTTTGTAAGCAATATTGTAAATGAAGTTCTCCTATAAAGACTATGAAGGAACATAATATAAAGTAATAAACGTGTAATAAAGTGTTAATAAATTGTTAAACATACCAAAATACTCTGTAAAGAAGCATTTAAGTGCTCTTATCTGGGGAGCTGAGGCTGGTAACTCTGATGAACTTATCCTGTATGTCACCGGGGAAAAGGACGCACACCAAATGACAAAAGAAACTTTTTCGGGTATTTTATTCTGATTAAATTGTAACAATAAAAATAAAAATGAATACACTGTAAAAACCCCAACTTAGAACACAGTACAGTATTTGGTAGTGGCACTAATTACAGAAAATAGATAAATAACATTAATACCACCTTAATACCATTAACAGAGCTCTTTTAATATTTGTTTTTAAGCTCACCTCGATTTACTCAGCTTTACTCAACAAGATTTGAGCATTTCTTTAAGAGAACTTGGACAAACAGCTTCTGTAACCCAGAAAAATACAAGGCTTGACCACGAGGAGCACACTACCCCACTGAAACAATGCCATCTGCCCGCATCTGGTTGTGATTCATCCAAAATACATGTTTAAAAAGGCAATATAGGCATCTACTACTGTTATAGGCCAACTAAACCTTATATTGTTCAGTATTTCCTGATTTTTACCTCTTATTTCATTAGGATGGCTCTGGATGGATCCTAAAATGGAGCACCACCATTCACTGCAGCTTGAGCCTCCTTCTCTACCATGCTCTTAGCTCCACCCTTTCCTCTCTCAGGGTGACAACACTTCTGATTGTGTTTCTTAAAGTTACAGACACACATTTTAAAGGTGTATACTCAATGCACCACCTGGCTACATGTACAACAGAGGAAACTCTCGCTCTTCCTTTCCAGGGGTGGTCCTGATGAGAGCCAGTTCCATCATAATGTTTTTGATGAAAGTCTTTGCGATTGCACTTAAGGATACTTTCTTGAAGACCTCTTAAAATATATCAGATTGACGGATCTTCATTACTTAAAGTCATTTTTATCTTTATTTAGTTGAGTAGTTCTTGCCATAATATGGATTAGAACATTACTCAAATGTGCAGAAATGGGCAGAAATATAGAAAAAACTCTTCGCAAACATTCAAGCACCACTGTAGCCCAAGACACGAGACTCCCACCACCATGTTTTACAGATTAGGTGGTTTAATTTGAATCATAATGCAGGCCTCATACAGTTGGCTACATGTTCATACCTTTTGCCAACTCTTATTATCTGTTTAGTGGTTTGTATCTTGCAGAGTAGCCTCTGTATTTTCATCTTCTGCAGTTAGTAGTCTCTGACAAAAAGACACACAACCTTATGGCTGTTTCTGATCAACAATTGAGGATTTTTTTTTCATCATAGTCAAGATTGCTCTGCCATTAGCTCTGAATTACTGGCTAAAGTATATAAACACTGATGTGTTATTCGCACAAATAACACAGGAATGAACTGCATGCTCTTCCTAGCGCTGTTAGCTCTTATCTGACGAGACGGCTTCGCTGCCCGGCTTCAGCTCTGCCTCTGGGTGGTCCCGAGCCAAGGTGGGCGGGGCTATGAATACTAGCTAATTCACGGGTTGATGTAGACATGGTGCTTTTCCTGATCGACTCGTTTTTCTGAATATTTTCTTTTACTAACTACTGCAGACAATGGAGTATGAGAAATAGTTTCATATGCAGCATCCATAGACAAAAAAAGTAGATTTTAGCAGAAAGACACCTTTAAAAACAAAATCCAACTTAAATTTGGTTGTCATTTGCCAACATCGATAACATTTTTGGTTTTATCACTATAGACCAGAATTGAATGGAATGGATCATTGATTTTGTGACAGTAAGTGTGACTAATAAAAGATGCATGAAAACAAAAGCAATTCTGTGATTCATATTTTACAGGAGCTTTGCGTGTCTGGCTGTTATATTACATGACGAATTACACATTACTGATTTACACTAAGCGCTAATGAATTTAGCCACTTATTAAACTCACAAACCACATCAGTGCAGCGTTTCCTTTATTCAGCATGAAGAATATTACATATTTAATATTTCCTCACTCACTTCCGCAGCCACATAATTAACCGATCACTCGCTGGTGGTTTAGTTAGATTATAGTTTAATTAGCCTGAATTATATTGAGATGTATTACTGTAAGACCTGGAGAGATCTTTCCTGGATATGAAGGCCGATGTTTCCAGGAGCTCCGCAGAGCGAGTGTTTTCTGGATGGGTCTGGATGAGTGTTGTCAATATAAAAAGAATGTACAGATGAAGTGCTACATTTGGAATTCGCTTGTTCCGTCTCCACCCAGAGATTACATAAGTGCTTTGAACAACGGGATCACGCTTCACTGCGCTTAGCTGCAAACATTAAGGTCTGTCAGGCAGGAACCGCTTCATTTTCGCTTTCATCTGATTCCCGTTTCCATGTGATTCCAGTATGATTTAATGCCTATGCTTCATTGTCCTCTTAGCGAACCAAATCGCTTAAAAGCCTCTTTTTTGCGTTCAAAATTAAATCAAATACATCATTCTTCAAAGAATCCAGACACTGCCTCTCTCAAACATTTGAGATTGCACATATACCGGTTTGGGGGTGTAAAATGATGGTTTCAATCCTAACACTCCCACCCACTTCTATCCACTTTTACAGTGGAAACAACTAAAACAGCTTTACATACCACTTGGAAGTTTTCATATTTTGTCAACCTTACAGCCACAAACTCAAACACAAACCTTTACTGTGAAACATGGTGGTGGTAGCATCATGCAGTGGGGATGCTCTTCTTCAGCAGGCACAGAGAAGCTTGTCAGAGCTGATAGGTGGAGCTAAATTACAAACCAAATATTTTAATAGTGGATTTTTTGGGGGGACGTTTAAAATCAAATCATGTACATCATTCTTCAATGAATCCAGACACTGTCTCTCTCAAATATTTGAGATTGCACATACTGTATACCGGTTTAAGGGGAGGTGGTGTAAATTGATGGTTTAATTCCTAACACTCCCACCCACTCCTATCCACTTTTACAGGGGATACAACTGGAAGAGCTTTACATACCACTTTAATTTTTTCACATTTTGTCAACCATACAGCCACAAACTCTTCACTGTGAAACATGGTGGTGGAAGCATCATGCTTTGGGAATGCTTTTCTTCAGCAGGGACAAGGAAGCTGGTCAGAGTTGATGAAAAAATGGATTGAGATGAATGGAAGGACGAATAGACAGATAGATAGATAGATAGATAGATAGATAGATAGATAGATAGATAGATAGATAGATAGATAGATAGATAGAGCCCTATCCGGACAGGATTAGTTTCTCAGGGGGTGGTGGGGTAATTTTCTCTTTTATGGGGGTCCTCTGTGATTTTATTCCTGTTCGAAACGACCATGTATGCGTCCTCAGAGCGTCAGACGTCCTCTGATAAAATTACAGGCTGAATAGTCTACTGTTTTTTTGCTAAACTCCGTGGTCCTCCGGTAATTTTAGTCCTGTCCGGACGCACATCTCTGAGTTTCGTCACCTTGCATTTAATAAAGTAGCTATTTGTCCACTGCTACGCACCGTAATTACACTTTGGGCGCTCGTTTCCACAGAGATCCACTTTATAAACACAACAGTGAGTGGAAATGGAGGAGCTACTGAACGCGATGTCATGTGATTGAGAAAAAAGCCTAAAAAAAAAACTCACTGGTCCTCCTGGTTTTTCAATTGCAGTCCGGATGCAGGAGTTTTATCACTGAGTAGAAGTGTAAAATATTTTTCACAGACGTCCCCCTGAGAAACTAATCCCGTCCAGATAGGGCTATAGACATCACTGACAAAACTTTACAGAACTTTAAGGAACTGATTGTGGTTGTAGTTCCTGAAGAATCCTTAAGCGCAGGGGTGTTCAAATTTTTTTTGTTGGAGGCCAGAAGGAGAAATATATTTGAAGTCACGGGCCACAGACTCTATAATAAAACAAATAATGAAATACATATTTTCCTGATTATTTCATTTACACACCATTTTACTTGACTTACTATCTTTATCTCTGACAGTTTTGTTTAAACTAAGATTTTTCAAATTGATGTTTCATTTCATGATGTCTCTTAATATTAAACTCCTTCATTACGGCAACTTTTAGACTCTAGAAATGCGCACTCTCTCTGCTTTTAGACTCTTTGGCCCGTTTTTCTGCGCTAGAAATGCGCACCCTCTCTGCTTTTAGACTCTTTGGCCCATTTTTCTGGGCTAGAAATGCGCACTCTCTCCGCTTTTAGACTCTTTGGCCCGTTTTTCTGCGCTAGAAATGTGCACTCTCTGCTTTTAGACTCTTTGGCCCGTTTTTCTGCGCTAGAAATGCGCACTCTCTGCTTTTAGACTCTTTGGCCCATTTTTCTGCGCTAGAAATGAGCACCCTCTCCGCTTTTAGACTCTTTGGCCCGTTTCTGACACCTAGCGTTCAGACTTTGAATCTCACATTATAAAAACCTGCTTAACAGCGGGCCAACTTTCATTCTATTTCTAAAATACCTCGCGGGCCGCTCCAAAAAAGGAAAAGGGCCGCAAATGGCCTGCGGGCCGTAGTTTGGACACCCCTGCTTTAGCGGATGGATTTTAAAGAACCATGCCTCCAAATTACAGTATATGGGTGATTGTGGAGTTCTCCATATCATGTAAACATCTTGCAGCTTATGCTTCCAGATTTCCTGTGTTGGTTCAGGGCGTCCACTTCCTCTTGGCTGAGCCTGTGCCCCCCTGAGGCTTCAGTGAGGTTAGTCATTCCTCTGTGTTTTGACCGATTAGGTTACAGCAAGTGCTCGTGTCAGAACTTTACCCAGCTCAGGACCAGGGAAGCAGCGGGGCAGCGGCTGCAGAGGGGCGTAATGAACAGGGCTGGTGGGGAAGTTTGGTTTTTTATGTGGGTTTCATTGTGAATCTGTCTGCCAATGTTCCTCATCAGCCTGGCTCAAAACAGGCGCTTAAAAAAATAAAAAGCTCCCCGAAGCTTTAGCTTTACAATCCACAGAGGGAAGAGCAGCATGTGCGTGTGTTTACGCCGTTTCACTGCGTGATGAAGAATTTCATATTACACCAAATCTCCCGCCGTCCAACTCATTACATCAGCGCACACACACTCCGCTCACCCAGCCCTACCATGACCGGAGGGCCTGAGCCGGGTCCACACCATCGACACTCACACCATGTTATTACTCCATTAGCGTTTAGCATAGATCCAACACCCTTTGCGTCAGCCCTGCAGAACGCTCCAACGCTGCCAGATGATGCAGGATAACATAATCCACCAAATCAGCCAATAGCATCAGAGCTGGAGATGCACAGCTGGCTATGGTGAGTTCATACTTACTTACCCTGCTAAGTTCATGCAGCGGCACTTAGCAACACTTCCCAGATGAAGATTAGATACCGAGAAAATATGGAGGATATGGATTTTTGGGCTTTTGCATTTTAACATACGCAAAATAGCCATAGTGCTAATACCCTGTCTATGATATTTATTTTATCATTTGTCTGAACAGTTCTCGCTTCATGTGAAGATTCGGTTTCATCACAGGTGCTATCAAAGAATTGCAACTAAACTGACATATTTTGTAGTAACATGCTCACTTCTTTGGTTGTATCTTTGGTTTCTATAAACTTATAACATTTCACTTTTTGTTTTTTATATTATTTTAATGTTTATGTAGTTTTCCCTTGTGCCATGAATACAGCAGCTTCTGTGCTACAGTAGCTCTTCTTTGGGATTGCTGGCCCATTTTTAATTTTTGTCCATTTTAACCTTTCTGGAAATATAACTACGTGTCGTGTGACACGGACAGACGGAGCTGTGATTGGTCTGCTGGGCATCATGTTCCCCGCCCCCACATTCCCGCCTTCACAGTTTAAACTGCAGAGCGACGCAGAGCCGCTGATACGCGAACGCATAAGTATAAACAGGCTTCGCTGCCTAGCGCACTCTCACTTTATATGCATAGGTTCGACGTAGAACTATAAATTGGCCTTTAGCTAGCTCTGCTATGTTGCTTTGCTAATAGAGCTAAAAGAGTTATAAAAGCACTCTGCACTCTAGAGAGGTTTATCTGGTTGGTGGTATCTTTTTTCCTACATGAGATGTGTTAGTCTTACACATTCTACAAATATTGGATATGAGTTTGAGTCAGAAATGACAAAATGACGGGGTGTCGAGTGGTCCAGCGGTCTAAAGCGCTGCCACTATGAGCGGGAGGTTGCAGGTTCGAACCCCAGCTCATGCAGCTTTGCCATCAGCTTAGAGCAAAATTGGCCCTGCTCTCTCTGGGTGGGTACAGTAGATGACGCTTCCTTCCCTCATCACTCCTAGGGTGATGTCTGCAGCACAGGGCATCTGTGAGCTGATGCATCAGAACCAAGTTGCTGCGCTGTCCTCCAAGATGGTCCAAGCTTCATCTAGTGGCTGAATGAGAAGCTGCAGCTTCATATAGACAAGGAGCCTCACACAGAGCTGCTGTAATCCTTGGCTAAAAATCGACAGATAATGACACATCGAAGATTGATCTTTTTATCACTATTACTTAAATTTTTCTCACAATCTTGCTGATATAGTCGTGTCTAATGTAAACACGTCACAGACCTACTGTACACAGTCTGTTGTCTATGTAGAATATGGTCACGTCCTGCAGCAGAATGATGAACGATCTTTGCAGCGCTGCTGGAATTCTGAAAACATTTATGTGAACTTCATCAACCCATAGAATGAAATCACGCAAGCTGTGTGACAGATGTGTGTGTGTGTGTGTGTGTGCTGCATTTAGATCAGTGTTGAATGATGTGCGTATACGTGTGTGTGTGTGTGTGTGTGTGTGAGAATGCACAGATGTGATTACTCTCTCTGGTGCACTTCTGTCTGTCCCACCCTGTGACCACATGTGCCACTGGCTGTATCTGTATTACAGCTGAGACCATCCCTGAACACTGTTCAGTGTGGGCGTGACACCACAGACCTGACCAGACGTGAGTGTAGCTACACAGCAAAATCGTAACACATGTAGAATGCTATTTTAGCGATCTGTAGGGGAGTTGTTTACTGTACACAGTGCAGCTTGGTTTAAGGCGTGTCTGTGTGTCTTTGCTATCGTAACGACGGGAAAAGTACACCTTGTGCAGCCCAAAATACACAAAAAGGCGTGTACTAATTCTCTTAATTAATCATGGGTGTGTTTTGGTTGTAACCTGCTATCCTTTACACTTTTATACTTTTTGTACTTATATAGTTTTTGTATTTATATATTCTTGAATATATTCTTTGACTACTGTAGTAGGTAAGATACTTACCTAAAGTTACAGCATTTTTTATTTATATATATATTTTATATCTTAAAAGGTATAGTTAATTTTTCCAGACTCAGTAAGAATCTTATATAGTCTCTTACTGTGCTTTTTTACTGTACCTCCCCTATTATTGTTGTTTGTTTCTACTGTGTTTTGTTGTCTATCTATCTATCTATCTATCTGCTCTGACTTTTGCAGATTGTTATTTTAATGGCGCAGCATTTCTGCATTCTCTTTCTAAGCAGAGCAAACTGACTTCCTCTTCCACATTGTTTATAATAGATGTAAAAGTTGGGTTTGTGCACCGCTGTCTGTCCTTATGTGTGTGTTTGCGTGTAATAACCAGGGGGTGGCACATTACTATGTTGGCCTGTGTTGCCAAGATAGCAATGAAGTTCTGAATGTTTACTGTTTTTAGGGTTTAATTCAGTCAGTGGTGCACCTGTGTTTTCCGATGTCAAGATAGCAATTTGCAGGACTCCGAGGGTGTTTTGCTCTCTCTGAGTGGGTAGAGTAGATGGCACTCTTTCCCGTCATCACTCCTAGGGTGATGTGGATCAGCAAAAGGCTGCATCTGTGAGCTGATGTATCAGAACCGTGGCGCTGCGTTTTCCTCCGAGCGTTAACGCTGTGATGCTCAGCAGTTCAAAAAGAGGCGAAGTCTGACCTCACATGTATTGGAGGAGGCATGTGCTAGTGTTCATCCTCCTGGTGTTGGGGCATCACTAGTGATAGGGGGAGTCCTAATGAGTCATCTGGGTAATTGGATGTGTAATTTGGGAAGAAAATGGGATACAAAAAAAAGACTGTTGGTGGGGTGTAAGATAGTAATGAGCATCATGTCGCACCTTGCAAAGGATGTAAAATAGGGACCTTTAACAGGATTACAGTTACATTTCACTATATACTTTTCCCCAATACACTTTAATCCCTTTACTCTAATATTATAATCACTTACATATATCATCAATACATTCACACATACAGTATAAAACTCCATTCCAACAATCAACTTTTAGTGTTTTATTTTGCTTTTTTAATTCTAATTCATTTAAAACTAAATGCCGCTATTTGGTGTCAAACAGAGGGAGACTACCGCTTTATTTTTTTTCAATAACTGAAGACTTATCTCTTTCATAAACACTAATATTAAAGCATCCAGAGGCTTCAAACAATGAAGAAGTGAAGCAATGACTCACCTAGAGGAAAGTTCTGGCACTGCTCTACTGTAGCTCATAAATACATCTTTTCTGCTCTTCAGAGTCTTTATGGCGGAATTTAATGACATCATCCTTCAGAACTCTTCATAAGGCGACGCCAAAAGCCATTTATCACACATCCACAGTCGTCCTCTGTGTTACAATCGCCCATATCTCTCAATGAAAACAGCAGATTTTGCACACAATGGGTCCATTGAGTGCAGTGTACAGATACTGCTGTCTCCTCCTGGTTGCTTCCGTCAAAGCTCTTCCATTCTGACCGGTTTTCAAGTAGAAGCCTGTTGATTGAGGTCACCCGCGCTGAAAGACAGTGACCCTGGCAGAAAGACAAGCCCAATTTGGCAGATGATGAAATCACTTGTCTCTACAAGCTGGAGCAGAAGCGAGGGAGCAGTGAGGAGGACGTTGGGCAACTGTCAAAAACCTCGTTCAGAAAGTCGTTCAGCTTCTTTGGAAAGACACCTCACCTCAGAGCTTACCCACAGATATGTTGCAACCTGGTGGAGACCATTCTGGGAAACCCTTGCTGTGTGTGAGTGAGCATTGTCTTTTGGAAAAAATGCCAGTCAACAAAAAGCCCTGTCTTGAGAAGCAATGCATTTAGTGTCCCTCACATCACTACTAGGGGTGACTGACTGTTGTATGTGATGCTCTCTAGATAATCACACCAGCAGTTGGGGCAGTGCATAGCTCCACAGCTAAGGCAGGATTGAAGTGCTTACACTAAGGCCTTTATACTGAAAACAGACCATTATTTGACCTAAAACAAAACCAAAATTAATGAATGAATGAAGTTACACTTACAAGGGTTGGACAATGAAACTAAAACACCTGGTTTTAGAGCACAATCATTTATTGTGGTGACGGACAGTTCTGGTGGAAACAGGAGAGTTGAGGTGCACATTGAATTCTGCCGTGATTTGATCAGCCGTGGTTTTATGTTTTTTGGATACAATCCGGGTTAGCACCCGAACATCCCTTTCAGACAGCTTCCTCTTACAGCGTCCACAGTTAATCCTGTTGGATGTGGTTGGTCCTTCTTGATGGTATGCTGACATTACCCTGGATACCGTGGCTCTTGATACATCACACAGACTTGCTGTCTTGGTCACAGATGCGCCAGCAAGACGTGCACCAACAATTTGTCCTCTTTTGAACTCTGGTATGTCACCCATAATGTTGTGTGCATTGCAATATTTTGAGCAGAACTGTGCTCTTACTCTGCTAATTAAACCTTCACGCTCTGCTCTTACTGGTGCAATGAGCAATTAATGAAGATTGGCCACCAGGCTGCTCCAATTTAGCCATTAAACCTCCCACAAATGACAGGTGTTTCAGTTTCATTGTCTAACCCCTGTATATAGCTCCTTTCTAGGAACCCAATGATGCTTTACAATCATGTTTTTTTATACACAACCATTTATACTCATCAGAACACATCGGTGAAAAGCAGCAGCCAATCACACACAGCCTACTCTCAACTGGAAACCACATTTCACATGAGGAGTTGACCCAGAACAGAGTGTCAATTTATATTATATCTGGTCATATAGAGATCCACACATTTACATACATACTTTCACACACCAGGACAATTTAGAATATGTTATTAGTATATTAATATTAGTGGTGATATTAGTGGTAAGCACATTCGCCTCACCGCACTGGAGTCTTTGGTTCAAGTCCCTATCTGAGTGGATTTTTCATGTTCTCCCAGTGTCTGTGTGGGTTTTCTCTGGGGACTTTCAGTTTCGGCTCACCTGCGTACCAGTACCCCGAATTTGCACCAGTTAAAAACAATGCCTAAAGCGACTGAAAAGCGTAGACATACCTTGCCATCGTCGTCCCGGGCAGGCCCTTCTTCTGGTAAATAAGAAGTTAGTGATAGTGACGTGTTGTCTGCACAGTCTGCAATAGAGATTAACACTTATGTCAATTTCTTTACAGGAGTCGCACCACGAGAGAGTGCGGTGCAACGTTGGTGTTTCACATTGAACAATTATGTGGACGGTGACGTCGAAAGACTCCAGGCACTGTGTACAGAAGAGGTTTGCCATTTCGCTATAGTGGGGAAGGAGGTGGGCGAAAATGGTAAACCCCATTTGCAGGGGTACATTAATTTCCGCCAACGCCGTCGTTTCGGGCAAGTGAAAGACCTCGTTGGAGCTCGCGCTCACCTGGAAAAAGCACAAGGCACTGATCAAGACAACGAAGACTACTGTTCCAAGGGCGGTAACGTGTGTATTAAAGTCGGAGAAAAGCGTAAGAGAGGACAAAGATCTGACCTTCTGCGTGCTACTTCCTGTCTGCGCCGCACTTCCGGTAACCTGGTGACTGTGGCCCGGAAGTACCCTTCGACCTTTGTACGTTATGGGCGTGGCCTGCGTGACTACGTCAGCACGCTCCAGCTGGGAACTGTACGTTCGTTTAAGTCCCAGGTGCATGTATGGGTCGGGGAACCCGGATGTGGTAAAACTAGGGCGTGTGCGGACATGTCCGGGCTTGCCCAGAATCCGGAGAATGTTTACTTTAAACCTCGTGGCCAATGGTGGGATGGTTATGTGGGACAACAGTATGTAATATTGGATGATTTTTATGGGTGGGTACAGTATGATGAGATGTTGCGTATTTGTGATAGGTACCCCTTGAGGGTGCCTGTTAAGGGGTCTTTTGTGGAGTTTGTGGCGGGGTTTATTTTAATCACTGCAAACAAACATGTCTGGGAATGGTGGAACTTCCGGGGCTTTGAACCGGAAGCGATTATGCGTCGTGTCAATGTGTACAATGTGTATTATTCTGCTGGCGGGCGCTTTCGCCCGCTCACTGATTACCCAGAGTTGTGTATGTACAGGTACAATTATTAAATAAAGAGTCTTGAAGCATGGAATAACTTTTTTTTGTCTTTATTATGCATCACGTTACACATTCATAGGAGCGAGCCGAAGGCGAAGCGACGACCCTCACGGCTTGAGCGACACAGAACTTGCCAAGAATAGTAAATAGCGGGTAAAAAGCTAACGTTAACGGGTCAGACTATTGGGGGGAATAACTCCTGCACTGGAAATAAGGGTTATACGTATTTTAAATGCGTGGATTTTTCATGTTCTCCCAGTGTCTGTGTGGGTTTTCTCTGGGGACTTCAGTTTCCTTCAGCAGTCCAAAAACATGGAGATCAGGGAAATTGGATATCGTCGCTGTCCATTGAAAAACAAGTTTCTCCAAAACAGCAACAAAAACCTTCTAAACCTTTAATGGAAGTTAATGTAAAAAGAGTTTATTTCAGGTATTTCAAGTATTTCTATTGGTCCACTTGGCACAGTGTAAGAGACAGCTTGTATGTTAAAATTATGTAGTAAATCAAAAATCAACAAAAATGGAAATACTTGTTTTTTATTGAACAGCAACGATATCCAGTTTCCCTGATCTCCATGTTTTTGGACTGTTGGAGAAAACTGAAGTCCCTGGAGGAAACCAACATAGACATGGGGGAAACATGGAAACTCCACCCAGACAGGGACTTGAACCATAGACTCCAGTGCTGGGAGGCGAATGTGCTAGACACTAAGCCACCGTACCACCCAAACGCACATTCCGGTGAGAAACTTCAGCTAACTTTAACATTAGCATTATTCATCTCTAATTTTTTTAATATTAACTTACCAACATTAAAGACAACACACTTCCAGCCTGTATCAATCTGTATCAGTCCAGGTTTTTCGTTTTTCGACACCCCAGCAAATGAAGGCATTGATGGCTAGTGGACAGAAGGTAATTTGATGAAACAACCATGGGAGGATGGGAGGTGGAAGATGAGCTTTCTTCAGTCGCTGCAGGAAGCAGAGGAACTGCTACTAGAGGGCCTTTCTTGGTTATGGAGCTGGTGTTGAGGAACCAGGTGAGGTCAGCAACCATGTGGTTGGTTGGTTTTAGATAGAATAGAATCCCACACATTTTTAATCAGAGATAGGTCTGGTGGTGCAGCTGGTCATGGTCAGGTATAGTATCTATTTGTATTGAGCTTTGCAGCAGTTTGTGGATGAGCATTGGCCTGTTGAAACTCCTGTTGACTCGAGTGTTGATGAGTCAAATTCTGGTACAATGGAAAAATCGTAGAATAACATTTGATCTAAAATGAAAACTAATAAATCATTGGGTCACTGTGGGAAAAAACACAAATGTGGTCGGATGAGTGAAAGATTAGACTAGACGTTAACTCTACATGATTATCACTTGGATTTGTACTCCTTGATTATGATTACTGGACTTTTCACAATGATGCTTTGTGTCACTGTGCCGGCCACTGTTTGTGTCCGAACAATGCTTCATTCACGTCAGTCGTTTCTATAGCTGGCAGCCTAGAAGACAGAACAGACCGTTAATAACGTAGCGACGTGTTGGCGGCAGGCTAAGATTGCCTCAAGATTACCTCAGAATCTCAAGCACTGTTTTCTATTGTGCTGTAAGTGGAGGTCAAAGCTGGATATCGCTGAGTCAGCTGCAGGCCTAAAAAAAAAATCCTCTAAAAAACAGCCATTGAGAAAGTTCTGGGTAAACACAGCAGAGCCGCTCACATGCCGAGATCGTTCAGGCCGTCACCGGGCTAATGCTCTGACTCACTGAAGAAGACGCCTCGTTTTAGTCCTCTGCACTTCAAAACAAACTGTCATGATGATGATTACAGTTATCGCCAGGCTGCGGTGAGGAAGCCCAGATGAGATGGAGCACAGCTGATGCCGACGAGGGGAAAACATGTCAGAATAATAGTTTTCAGCTGAGAGAGAGAGAGAATTAGAGAGAGAGAGAGAAGAAAAAAAAGCAATCGAAAGAAAGGAAGAAAAACTTGAGTCTTGAGAGTGCTGGCGTGCCATTCACAGTCTGATTACTGCAGATTATCTGAGTTAGTCAGTAATTCAATCAATGCATTTACATGAACTTGGGTAGAGTTTGCAGGAGTCAGGCAATAATCAGATTTTTGTTTTACATCCAGACAATAAACTCACAGAATTAGAAGAGAGACCTAAACTTCACACTGCAGCTTTTAGTAACACATCGTGTTCTCAAAATGCACTGATCTATATTATTAAACCGGCCACAGGTTTCAAGCAATATGGGAAGGAAAAAGGATCTCTCTGCTGACAAATTCATTGAATTAAGAGAGCAGCTGCTAAAATGCCGTTACAAAACAGCAAACAGGTTTTTTTTAAGCTGCTGGAGCTTCTGAAGTCTCACAAACCTCAAGGTGTAGATCCTTCAAAGGCTTGCTGTGGTGCATAAATCTACTATTCATCCACCCCTAACCAGAGCTCCCATCTCACAAGCAGAAACAGCTACAGTGGCTCCAGACATACATAAAGACTAATTTCCAAACAGTCCTATTTACTGGTGTTTAGTGTCGTGAAACCCTGGATGATCCAGACTGATGGAGTAGTGGATGGATGGTTGGTTGATGGCCACCATGTCCCAACAAGGCTGTGACGTCAGCAAGGAGGGGACGGAGTCATGTTTTGGGCCGGAATCATGGGGAGAGAGCTGGTAGCTCCTTTAGGGTCCCTTTAGTTTCTGACTGATCACTTTATTCCATGGTACAAAAAGAACACTGCACCAAGAAGACAACTCACCATCTCATTCTGCAGAGAATACCTCTGTGTGATTGGCTGCTATGGGCATAAAAGGAGAGAAACTCATGGTGTGGCTCCATCTCAACCCTACAGAGAACCTTTGGAGTCTCATCAAGCTAAAGAACTATGAGGGTGGAGGCAGTTCACAGTTGATTTTAGTAAATTAATTTAATGCTGCAAATTAGAAAAAAAAATACAATTAAAAAGTTAAAAATATGGAACTGTACATTTAGATGTTTTGTTTATTTTTTTCTATTGCTGTTAACAGCAGGAGGTTTGTTCAATAACATTTTATTTACCATATTTTTGCACTATAAGGCTCACATAAAATCCTTTAATTTCCCCACAAATCGTCAGTACACCTTATAATCTTTTGCACCATATGTATGAATTCTACCAGTCAGGTATTAAGGAGCAATAAAGCCACTCCACTGAAGTACAGCATTAAACAGGAGTTTCAGTTTAGTTCTCCAGTAGTGGGGCTGGAGCAGCAGTATTAGCAGTACCAGCTAATTGTTATTTTCCAATTCAGAGGTGAGTATTATTGGCCTGTAGCCTGCTGCTAACCCCGGCTAGCACTGCTGGAGCAGTATTAGCATTTCTAATATTGCTAGGTAATGACCGCTAGTAGTAGTCACTATTGCTCATGCTCCAGCCTTAGTGCTGGAGAAATTTGGGAATCTAAGCTTCCTGTAAATAAACGACAGTGTTTTAATCACCAGAATAAACAGTTTTCAGGAGAGAAATCTATGTAGATTAACATCCAGCACTTTAAAAGAAACTTTAAAAGAAAGTGTTTTTTATTACAGTTTTGTTTACTTAGCTTATCTTTATTTATTTTAGTTAGCTACCCCCCACCATCACCACCTAGCAGCGAGACCTGCTGAATTAGAAGTTCCTTATAGTGTTTCTTAAAATGTGCCTTATGTATGAAAGTATATCAGAAAATAGAGGTTCATTAATAGTGCACCTTATATTGTAAAAAAAAATACTGTATACTTGGATCATGGATCATGTCTTGGAAATTAGGCTGACTGTCATTTGCATTGACGGTTAAGGAAAATCTAAGAACAATATCACTTATAATCATAATAATTTGAAACATGGTGTAAAAGTGTAAACGCCTGCACTGTAAGTCTGGATAAGTTGAATTTACTTTCAAAATTGAGGAGACCGGTTGCCTTAAAAAAAAAAGTAAAGTAATGTAATGAAAACTTGGAACATCAAGTTATAACAACTAAAGGGGAAGTTGATTTAACTTTTTTTATTTTTGTTATACTGTAAGATCGGATAAGCTGAGTTTACTTAACTTTTTTAAGGCAGCCAGTTTGCTCAACTTTTTAAGTAATGATGAATAAAAACTTGAGTTAGCATAAATTAGCATAAATAGACCAGGAGGAATCACTACACACTGATGGTGTAAACTTATTATAAGTTATTATAAGTTGGTTCAAATCAAAGATCTCAGTTTGAATAGTACAGTATATGTGCCCAGAAATGTTCAACTAACTCAAAAGAGTTGAGTATTGTTTAGAAATATCCAATTTTATGTAAAACAGACTTAAATCAGCGTTCAAACACTGCATGGGTTTACAGTGTATGGACTCTTGCAGTGATTCCCAAGCTTTGGCCTGGATTTTCCAATGCTCTGCATATTTTCTCAACCTCTAACACACTTATTTCAACTAATCAGCTAATTATCAAGCTTTCCTGAGATAAAATGACTGTGTTTGAGTAGAAAAACATTCAGGTTCTCAGGGTATGATTTTAGAACACAGCAGGGTCTGGATTTAAAACCGCTAGTCCAGGCTAAATGCGTACGTGGGTTAAATAGTGAGTCTCGGCAGTAGTGTTTGGATGTTTGAGCGTGAGCACATGTTGTGGCAGTAAATGAAGGAAGGAATGCTTTCTTCGTTCCTAAACTACAGTTTATTCTCTTTTCATCCTGTGAAATGTTGCTCTAATTGAGCGTGGATCTTATAATCATCGTAACCTCCAGACACCCTCAAACACCCTCAAACACCCATACCTAATTTAGCACCAGGTCTGCGTCTGGCTTCAGGCCTCCTGGGTACAGCAGTACCACATAAAACCTGGAATTTTCCTGAGTTCAGTCTGCTGGGTCATGATTACAGCCTTTCCTCTCCGTCTCAGAGTCACGACCGGTCCGACTCGGGAGTCCATCAACAGCTGCGTCCCCATTACCTTAATAATGTGAGCTGCAAATACGCGACCGCATAAAAATAATGATGTCCCATGCAGAGCGCTTCCCACACTTACAGGGGAATTCCAGCTACAAACTCGGATTTTCCTCAGTAGAGTACCCGATGCAGTGCTGTTCCATGGATTCCTTGGATTTACAGTTTGCTAAATTGTTGAGGGAAAAAAAAACACATAATCCAGTTCCAAAAAACGTTGGGATGATGTGTAAATTGTAGATAAATATAAATAAAATCAGAATGCAATTATTTGCTAATCTAATAGATACCAATTTTTTATTCACAATAGAACAATAGAAAGTGAAATATTTTACCTTTTCATAGATTTAGAATTAACAAGTTAACACACATCTGGTATTGAAAAATTAGCTAAATGAAAATGAAAAACAGCTAAAATATTAGAAATTGCCAATTAACACACACACACACACACACACACACACACACACATGGATACAAAATACAGCATTTTAAGGTGTTTTTACATCTAAAAGTCCAGACCAAGAGATTCCGCACCAAAGTTTGTGTCTTTGTTACATTGTATTCTGTATATTTGATTAGTGATTTGGTTAGTTTTGGTTTTACATGGTAGTTTAGTGATAGACTAAAGAATTTTACTACACTGTAAAAATAAAAAAGTTAAGAAAACTCAAATTATTAAGGCAACTTACTGCACTTCATTTTTGAGTTTTGAGACCAACTCAGTCTTTTAAAGCTCACCTTCCGTCGTTTTTTCTTTCATTTTAAAATGTCTAGTTGTGGTCTCTAGTATGAATGAATGACATGTGAGCCGTTTTTGTAAAAAAAAGTGCTCAGGTGTCTCTGTATAGCTCTTTTTTAATGGACTGTTTTAGGGGTGTGTCCAAAATGACCGGATTCCAGCTTTGCTCATGAATATTCATACATGCAAACAGCATGCAAATATCTCTCCTCTGATTGGCTAGGAGCACTGCGACGCCCCTCCACCGCTCTGCCGCTCACTGCCTCCCACCTCCTAACTGATGAGCGGTGATGTTGCGTCGCTTCAGCTCCGCCTCTGGGAGTTGCTCGAGCCAAGGTGGGCTGGTCTGTGAGTTTCTGCCTACGTAGGCAGAAAGATCATTCAAAATTCACCCGTTTTTCGGAGGGGGGGAGGGGGGATTTCTTTGCTTAGCTCCTGCAGACAATGGGGGCTGCAAAACAGTTTAATGTGCAGGTGTACA
Source organism: Astyanax mexicanus (assembly GCF_023375975.1). Classification (NCBI taxonomy): domain Eukaryota; kingdom Metazoa; phylum Chordata; class Actinopteri; order Characiformes; family Acestrorhamphidae; genus Astyanax; species Astyanax mexicanus. The sequence continues at coordinate 7,530,725 of NC_064428.1, read as the reverse complement.
CATTCAACTCGGAGAGACCTACTGTATTCCACAAAAAACAAGAAAAATCGGATTTTCGCGGAAGGTGAGCTTTAAGTTTTGAAAAAAAAAAAAAAAAACATGCAGTTGTGCCAAACAGAAATCTTTAGCCCAGATCATATGTATTAAATTCTACAAATGTGTATTGCAAGTTTTGCTGACCATCCTTTAGGACCAACTAAAAAAAATAAGTTGCACCAATAAAATGTTTTACATGAATCAAAATCATTTAGATGGTGCAGCGCTATACTTCTGTTAATTTATCATAGCAACTGGGTAATTGGAATTTATGACTATCACATTTCCACCTTATTGTCAGTTATGTAAAACTATTGCAATTAATGCAAATGTAACCAGACTGACTTGGCAACACAGAATATAGTAACCTGCTCTTACAGCTTCAACACTGAGGCCAGGCAGTTATTATTATATAACAGATATGCAAATTCAAAGAGAAGGCAGCTTGTGGAGAATGCTTACACACTGATGGTGAGTGAAAGGTAGAAGGACACGCCCAATATGCAAATAGTGTGATTAACATTGCTCCATAGACCCCAATCAAATAAAGGGTCAAACTGAGCATGTGCAGAGTAGTTGGCATGGCCTCGACTAGGGTTGACTACAATATGTAAATTTTGCCAACACAGATTATTTATTTGGACCAACTTTTAACAAGAAACTTAATAAAGTAAGTTGGGGTGATTAGTTTGCTATATTTTAGGGTGCAATTCAATATTTCTCATTTAGCTTACTTACAAATGTTTTTTACAGTGTACATCCTGTCATCATTATCAGCTATGTGGGCGGAGTCTCTCTATAATCAATATTAATTGGTTTGTAGAATGTTAATTATTATTATTATTATGTTATTATGAGTTCGGTTTTGAGTTGCTTTGCTTTTTCAGGTGTTGTGCTGAATTCTAGCTCTCTGTCAGAATCTGACTCCCCTTCCTGTTTCCAAACTTTCTCCCAGCAGCAGAATAAGAGTAATAGGTTCTCTTCTTATTAATTGTATTACTGTTTATAAATAAGGGTTAATCTACTGTTACAGTAAATAAATGAATTCCCAGTCTAAATGTGTTTGTGTTTATACTGCAGCACAATACCAGTTTTTGTTACGGTTGGGGTAGGTGTGGGATCCAAGTGCAGAGCAGATATGAAAATATAATGGATATATATATATTTATATATATATTTATATACTTACAAGGATATAGTTATATTTTGTATTATTTAGTTCTAGTTATGGATTGGGATAATAATTTTAAATGTGTTGTGCTTAGGTGAATGTTTCTCCAAGGAGACTGGAGAATGGGTGGGAAAAAATCCCCCACAAGAGGTGTGGAAAAAAAGGCGGGAAACAGAACAAAGGAAATGCCACAAAATGGCTTGTACCAACAAAAGACAGCTTTAAACTTCAAATAAACCAAACTAAAACACAACCACACTTAGAACTGGCTGAGCACCTCTCAGTCCTCTCTTTATGCTCTCTTTCAAGATATTTTCTTTTCTTTTCTTTTCTTTTGTTTCAGATCTCTTTCCTTCTTTTAAGACCTCCTTTTTCTTTTCTTTTTCTTTTTTTGCGTGGCTTTCTTTTGAGATCACCTTTTCTTTTCTTTTCTTTTCTTTTTGTGATGCTTGCTTTTCAAATCACTTTTTTCTTTTTTTTGAGATCACCTTTTATTTTATTCTCTTTTCTTATACCCTCTAGTACCGGTCACGCCTCAGTGAAGGTGCAAAAGTGAGGTCTGGTTTGACTGAGATTTAAATAGGGTAGTGCACATGTGCAGCTGGTTGACACTAATCACCACCGGGGATTCTGGGAGTTGGAGATTTGGGATCCCACTCTACTATTTCCTCCCCTATGTCTACCAGTCCCACTGCTGGCAGCCTGCAGTGCAGCACTGCCCATCACAATTCTTTTATACTCTAGTTTAAAGTTTAAAGACTGACTCAACTTCCTGTATAATTGGTCTGAAAGTCTGAACCATCTAGAAGAGTGTTTTCACACTGCAGAAGAACCGGACCATGGTTCAGCAGATCCAGACCGAGAACACCCTTTTTTAGTCGGAACGAACTCTGCTTCTTTGGTCTAGACCGTAGTTCACACCACCTTTTACACCTGCTACTTTTGGTTTAGACCCCAAACTAAAAAGCTCTAAGCTCCCTTAGATTAGCAGAATCTCTCAGAAGCAAAGAAAGAAAGAGGTTCACTAGTCTGCGAATAAATGTGGAACAATGTGATGCGAATGAAAATAAAATCTCCTTAAATCCTTGAGTGGATGAGATACTGAGCTCTGAGTTTCCTCTTCTGAAGTCTCCATTGCTCCACCTGCCGCTCGCGTTCAGTAAAACTGAGCCGGATCCTCTTTTAGAGGCTGAACCTGTGCTGTAAGTACGTAAAGAAACATGACGTGGCCAGAAGAAGAACTTCCGTGACAAGCGACCAGACACCCCAGTTTATAATATGAATATATTATTAGGCTTAGCAGGGATGGTGGTTTCAGCACACTGATACTATTAAACACAATATTTTATCCATATTCTTCTCCACTCAGAAATGCTCCTGCTGTAAGTTTAAAAACAAAATAATACGGACTGATACTTTAAAGTTTTTTCTCTTTACTTGAGTAGTTGAGTAGTTCTTGCTTCTCATAATATGAATATTAGAACATTCCTCAAATATTCACTATTCACTGTGTACCTGTAACTCTACCTCTTCACTACTTTACTTTAACTGATGCTCTCAAACACTTTATTAAGAGACAAGAAATTCAAGTAATTAACTCTTGATAAGTTCAGCACAGCTGTTAACTGAAAGCCTGAATTCCAGGTGACTCTACCTCATAAAGCGGACTGAGAAAATCTAGCAGAGATGTAAAAACCTTTGAAGAATGTAAAATATAAAACATATTCTGGTTTGTTTAACACTTTTTTGTTTATTAAATAAATATATATATATATATATATATATATATATATATATATATATATATATATATATATATATATATATATATTGTTTTCTTCATAGTTTGGATGACTTTAGTATTAATCTGCAATGCAGAAAATGTTAAAATAATGAACAAACAAAACACTGAATTTAAAATGCTTTTGACCTCAACATATTTCTAATTTTCCACTGTAAACAGCTTTTAATTGAGTTGTTGAAGCAGTTATTTGTGTGGACTCTGTGCTGAAGCTGTGCGAGGCTCTGCAGGTGGGCAGGAGCTGTATGTGATGGGAGGTGGGAGTGGGTAAAAGAGCAATTAGAGTGATATCTGTTTCACTTCAACAGCTTTCCCAGAAACACTAGCCTGTAGCGCAGAGACTCCCCCACTCCAGCTCTGCACTCAGCACCAATTACACACAGCGCTCTGTCAACAGGGTCAGTCTGCACTATTAATCACACAGCTTAACCCTGCTAAACTCAGTGTAGCGCTAAACTCAGTATAACGCAGTCTAACTGACACTCAGCTGCTGTGATATTAGCAATTAGCACTGTAGAGTCATGCTGAAGGAGATGCTGTTAGATTCACTGGGGTGAGTTATTCTACAGATAGATCCCAGTCTTACAGTCTGATTCACAAATATCTCATGACACTAGACACAAAACAACACAACTAGACATAACATAGCAGTAGCTAGGAAGCCTTTAATAAATTACATTACATTACATTACATTACATTTGGCAGACGCTTTTGTCCAAAGCGACTTACAATATTGAAGTGCAAATAATAGAAGAGGTTAAGTACAAAAATAATAGAAGTTAAAAATAAAGCATCTATAGATAGGGCCTTAAGGAGGTCAGAGGGAAATAATGGGATAGAGGAGTGAAGGAGGGGAAGAAGGAAATGAGGTTAGAATTAGTTAGTTAGTTAGAGGTGTTAGGAGAGTAAGTGCTCTTTGAAGAGCTCAGTCTTCAGGAGTTTATTAAAGATAGTGAGAGATTCTCCTGATCTGGTAGTAGAAGGTAGTTAGTTAGAGGTGTTAGGAGAGTAAGTGCTCTTTGAAGAGCTCTGTCTTCAGGAGTTTATCAAAGATAGTGAGAGATTCTCCTGATCTGGTAGTGGAAGGTAGTTTGTTAGAGGTGTTAGGAGAGGAAGTGCTCTTTGAAGAGCTCTGTCTTCAGGAGTTTATTAAAGATAGTGAGAGATTCTCCTGATCTGGTAGTAGAAGGTAGTTAGTTAGAGGTGTTAAGAGAGTAGGTGCTCTTTGAAGAGCTCTGTCTTCAGGAGTTTATTAAAGATAGTGAGAGATTCTCCTGATCTGGTAGTAGAAGATAGTTAGTTAGAGGTGTTAGGAGAGTAAGTGCTCTTTGAAGAGCTCTGTCTTCAGGAGTTTATTAAAGATAGCGAGAGATTCTCCTGATCTGGTAGTGGAGGGTAGTTTGTTTCACCATTGGGGAACTCTGTATGAGAACAGTCTGGATTGCTTTGTGTGAATGTTTGTTTGGCAAAGCGAGGCGACGTTCACTGGAGGAGCGCAGCGGCCGGGAGGTAGCGTAAGCATTCAGGAGCGAGTGCAGGTAGGAAGGAGCCTGTACTGTCATCACCTTGTAGGCGATTGTAAGAGCTTTGAATTTGATACAGTGGTAAAGCAAAAAGTTTGGGCACCCCTGATCATTTTCATGTTTTTCTTTATAAATCATTGGTTGTTCAGATCAGCAATTTCAGTTAAATATATCATACAGCAGATGAACACAGTGATATCTGAGAAAGTGAAATGAAGTTTCACTGATTTACAGAAAATGTGCAAGGTATACATACCTTCATTTGAATATTTGTACTTTTACTTAAGTATACATACTTTTACTTAAATATACATACTTTTGTACTTTTACCAAAGATTTTTTACTTTTTCTTAAACATTTGTACTTTTACTTAAATATTTGTACTTTTATTTAAGTGCATGTACTTTAATTTAAATATTTCACCTTCACCTTACTATTTGTACTTTTACTTACACATTTGTTCTTTTTATCGAAATATTTGTACTTTTACTTAAACATTTGTACTTTTAATTAAATATTTGTACTTTTACTTAAATATTTGCACTTTTTCCAATGTGTTTGTACTTTTACTGAAATATTTATACTTTTACTTAAACATTTGTCCTTTTATTAAGTATACATACTTTTACTTAAATATTTTACTTTTACTTAAGTATTTGTAATTTTACTTAAATATTTGCACTTTTTCCAATGTGTTTGTACTTTTACTTAAACATTTATACTTTTTCTTGAACATTTGTACTTTTGCTTAGGTATTTGTACTTTTACTTTAATACACTTACTTTAACTAAAGTATTTGTACTTTTCTGTAGGTATTTGTACTTTTACTTGAATATACTTATTTTAAAATATGTCTACTTGTACTGAAGTATTTGTACTTTTACTTAAATATTTGTACGTTTACTGAGGAATTTGTACTTTTACTTAAATATTTGTACTTTTACTTTAATACACTTACTTTAACTAAAGTATTTGTACTTTTCTGTAGGTATTTGTACTTTTACTTGAATATACTTATTTTAAAATATGTCTACTTTTACTTAAACATTTGTACTTTTACTTAAGTAATTGTACTTTTACTTTAATACACTTAATTTAACTTTTCTTTAGGTATTTGTACTTTTACTTGAATATACTTATTTTAAAATATGTCTACTTGTACTTAAACATTTGTACTTTTACTTAAGTAATTGTACTTTTACTTTAATACACTTAATTTAACTTTTCTTTAGGTATTTGTACTTTTACTTGAATATACTTATTTTAAAATATGTCTACTTGTACTTAAGTATTTGTACTTTTATTTAAGTATTTGTACTTTTACTTAATTATGGGACTTCTGTCATCTCTGTATATGGAGTAATAGATGACATCACAGTGTAAGTAATAAACTGTATTAATGGTAGAACTGCCGTGATTTTTTTTGTGCCTTAAGCTTAAAGATTGATCGTGAAACTTGTTTTATTCCTCAGGTGGTGAATAATTAAATAAATAACATCACGACCTACAGTTAATCACTCTTAATAAGAAGCAGAACTCCTTGTGTATGTATATATTTCTGCTATTGTTCACTAAACCTCTAACACTGTTCTTCAACCCCCCATCCACCCATACACCTCCACCCCTCAGGCTTTACTGGTTCCTTCCTGCATCATAAAAGAGTAATTAGTCAGAAGCTGCTGGTTTCTCTGTATAATGGCTGGACTCTGTTCAGGTAAAGCTGCTGGGTTTATTACAGCTTCAGAAAGTTGGTGATGAGGGTTAAGTTGAGAGCAGTATTTCTCCTGAGCGAGAGCAGATTCTGACAGGAGAACACAGCGAGACCAAGAGAACGTAATGAACAGAATATGAGAAAATGTAAAAAGAGAAAGGCAGGGCTTGATGGAACACATAAAACTGACAGCAGAGGGATTTAAGAGGAGCATGCTCTTCCTTTCTGGGCTCTACTTTCTCTCACTTTTCTCTTTTTTATGCCCAGGGCCTTTAAACGAGCTGGTGCCAAAAATATGTCAGCAGTAATTACAGTTTTCTGGTCTTCATCCAGTCATTTTCATTTGGAGTGATTATAAATAAAACACACCCTTTCTGAATCCAGCAGAACAGAATGTAATATATTATATTCTCTATTTTAAAGGAACAAAAGGCCACCTGTCACTGATTAAAATGACTATAGCTTAAGCGAAAAGGTTTTACTGGCTAAAAATATGCAAAATATACTAGTCTTAACTCTAGTAACTCTTAAAAACTTAAAACTAGTAAATTCTGGTAATGGCTCAAATAAATAAATACATAAAAAACAGTTTATTATAATTGTTACTGGTAGAAGCTCCCATGTACTAGTGATAATATCAGATCTACTGATTAATATAGTAATTCTGACGAGCCATTGATATTCTGTACAAACTCAGAATTACACCATATGCTTGTAAATGAACTCTGACTACTCCAAAAATGCAAATTAAATATACAACTCTGGAAAAAAAATAGGAGAGCACTTCAGTTTCTGAATCAGTTTCTCTGATTTTGCTATTTATAGGTTTATGTTTGAGTAAAATGAACATTGTTGTTTTATTCTATAAACTACAAAAAATGAGAAATGTCTGAAATAACAAAAACGATGCAGAGCGTTCAGATTTATATTCATAAAGTTTTAAGAGTTCAGTAATCAATATTTGGTGGAATAACCCTGTTTTTTAATCACAGTTTTTTTTCATGCATCTTGGCATCATGTTCTCTCCTCCACCAGTCTTACACACTGCTTTTGGATAACTTTATGCTGCTTAACTCCTGGTGCAAAGATTCAAGCAGTTCAGTTTGGTTTGATGTCTTGTGATCATCCATCTTCCTCTTGATTATATTTCAGAGGTTTTCAATTTGGTAAAATCAAAGAAACACATAATTTTAAGTGCTCTCATATCTTTTCCACAGCTGTATTAATCTGCATATCTCAATTTTATATCTCTATAATTAAATTTTAAGTAAGTACAATTTTTTGTGTAGAGTTTTGTCTGTCAATAGAATGTGATTGGTAATCTGAAAAATGTAAGTATGCCAAAAAAACAAAAAAAAAATATATATATATCCTCTTGAGACCCTGCGTCCTCATAGGGGGACATTACATTTAAGCTTTACTGTACCATGATAGTTTTTTAAACATTGACCCTTTGCCCTCATATGAAGAGACTGCCCGTACCCTATAGTGTCCAATGACAACATTACACTCAGTTAATTGAATACAAGGGGGCAGAAATCCCAGTCAAAAGTTTTTACAGCCAGGCCTGACAGAAACGTGGGTCAGATAATAATCTCATCCAATTTAAAATAGTTTAAAATAGTTTATTTACTTACAGTAGGAAGTTAAAATTTAATTTTTGGACTGTTAATGGGTCCTTCTTTTCCCAAATGGCAAGAATATTTTAAACGATAAAATAAACTACTGTCTCCATATGCGGAGAAAAGTCTTCCTGTACAAAAACAGTTTAATATGCTTGTTAGATCCTATTAATCACAAATTTAAGAGAAATTAAAAGTCAAAAAGTCTGGGTCTCAGGAGGATATATATATATATATTTTTTTTTTGGGGAGTAGTGGGGGGTGTAGGGATTGGAGGGGGAGGGGTGGGGTTTGGGGGGTTACATGTATCTCTGTGTTTGGGCCCCATTCAAAAGCTCCTGAGCTTCCTAGGGTGTCCCTTTTCACATGATATAAATGTTGAAGTTTGTCTTGTTGTTCTGAACATGTGTGTGTGAATAAATAAATGATGATGATATATATATATGTGTCACGTCTTAGCCCTGTCTCATGTCTCTGTGTGTCTTCCCCACGTGACCTGTGCCTCTCTGTGTCTCCTGTCAGTAGATTCCCACCATGTGTTTCTCATTTGTAGCTCCGCCCCTTCCCCAGGTGTTTCCAATTCTAGTGTGTTTTATGTTACTATAAATAGCCCTCCTCTGCCACCTTGTCCTCCGTCGGTCTTTGCACCTTCCTCTGTTGTTTTGTCATTCTCGTGTTTTCTAGCCTAGCCCTCGTTTTCTTAGCTTTAGCCCTTGTCCTTTGTTTATCTCTTGTTTAATGTTTCTAGTTTCCTGTTTATTTCCGTGTTCCCTAGTTCCTTGTATATACCCCTGCTTTGTGTTTATTAGTTTATTCCCTTGTTTATATTTCCCTGCCCTGTTTGGTTTGTTTATTATTATCGCTCGTTTGTTTTGGTTATTGGTTATTTGTGTTTCTTTGTTTAGTGTTACTCGTTCCTTGTTTCTTTGCTTATTTGTTATTTATTTATTAAATGATTATTTATTTAGTCCTTAACTGCACTTGTGTCCGCTTTCCTCGTCTCCCTGCCTGGGTCACTTCGTGACAATATGTATACAACCAGTCTTTTAGGCTTTTGTTGTGAGGTCCAATTCTGAATATATTCAGGGTTTCAGGGTCTTTAGTAGAACACAATCCTTCAGCTTTACTGACGTCCAGCCCCAGTACAGCCAGAGAGCTCCAGGAAAACGTCAGATTTTGTAAAAAGTGACAGAGTGCAGATTCCAGCCTCATCTGGACCTGAGAGAGGGAAGAGGAGGGGCGGGAGAGATCGACAGGTTATAAATCCCTCTGATTATAGTTTTCCTTGCAGAGCCTCACCAATTATAGTACATAATATTTTTCATAAAATGTAAACCATAAAAAACAAGTGAAAAAGTATAAATGAGTATGCATGCTGTGAGGTATATACTCTGAAGAAAGTGTGGAATAACAATTCTATTCAGAAAAAAAGATTAAAGTTACCAGGAACAATAAATTATTAAAAAATTAGGCCCTATTTTAGTGATATATAGTCAAGACGTTAATTGTGCATTATGCAATTGGATTTAGGGCGTGTCGGTGTGTCTTTGGTATCGTGAGGACACAAAACACGCTAAAGGCATGAACTAATTCTCTTTATTAATCTTGGGTGTGGTTAATTTTGGGCGTAATGTGAAATAAACCAATCAGGGTGCCAGTTTTCATTCCCTTTAAGAGGCAGGTGAGCTCTGACCTTGGCACATTTGTATCTTAACAGTGCAGCACTTTGCACATCTCAGCAGAGACAGATACTGAGCTGCTTGTTCACACTGTGAAGATACACCAGCAGCTCATTTAAGGAAACAGCAATGTTATTTTATTCTTTATTCTGTTTATTGATGAGTCAAAAGTCGATTTTGCAACACTTATTAATTAGTTTCACTTACAAACCATGGAAACAGCACACAAAAACCTCAACTTATCCTTTATATTTCATATAAAGTCCTTACTCACCTTAAGTTTATGTAATTAAACTAAGTTTTATATCTGTAGCCTTTTTTTAGACAGAGGCAATGCTGCACTGTGCATCTCCAACAGCCAGCGGCATAAGAAATGAATGCTAACATATAGCTTTTTTTTAAATCTAATAAAAGTTTTGAATAATTGACAGGCAGTGTGAGGCCCAAGATGCTTCAATGTTTTTCAAATAAAAATAAAAAAAATATCTATATACTGCTGCACTGTGCCTATGGGATCCAGCGAGTGTATTATGACATTGCATTTAGGTTGTATTTGGTTTGTAAGTGCTGCATAGTTGCTAGGTTATCTGTATGTGGAGGAGTAATACATGGGGGTACATGGGTCCTTAAAATAGCAATGAACTTCTGGAATATATTAAGGCTGATGGGTTTGGTGTTCAGGTAAATTTCTGGCGTGTTTCTATCTTTGCGGTGAAAAAACGCGTTGCGCGATTGATCCTTTGAGAGGACATCTAAATTCAATGGTCAGTCGCGCAACAAAAACTGAATTAAGAAAAAAAAAAAAAAAACAGACCATAACTTCCTTACCACAGTAAAAAAAAAAAAAACTTACCCAGAGCCTTAAGCAATTAACTATAAAAATAAAATATACTTAAAGATTTGAAACTGAAACTAACTGAAACTGAAACTTTTATTATTCTGCGCACTATCAGAAAGCCTGTGATGGTTTTTAATACATTATATTTTATATTATTTATTTGTTAATTCATTTTATTTATTTAAATTATTTCATTGATCAAATTATATTAAAAAAAACATTAAACATTTATATATTTTTCCCATGCTTCCCCTGTTTTTCTTTTATTCATAAAAATTTTATACTTTTATCATTCTTATCATTTTACTTTATATTCACTACTATTATTTTTTTCTTCATAAGATATAAATTCTTTATTTTTGTATGTATCATTTTTTATGATATTTTAAAAATGTCCTATTTTTTTATTTTTTACGTATATATTTTAATTGTCTATAGTAAATGTCCGTTTTTATTTCTAATTTTTAAAAAATATTTTTAATCCCTTTTAAACTGTAAATGCCCAGCGGCATTGTAAATGAGGGTCCTCTTTCAGTGTAAATGATAGTTGATTGCTTGATTAATATTCAATGGAATGAACAGAAGTCAGAGTGCAGCTGCCTGTTAAAGGGGATGGATCTAGACACACTGATTGGTTTAGTCACGTTACGCCCAAAACACACCCATGAATAATTAAGGGAATTAAAACGGGCCCTTTGCGCTGTTGGAGCTGCGCAAGGCGTATTTTTCTCGCCCTTACAACAGCAAAGACACAGGACACGCCCCTAAATCCAGCTGCACAAAGTGCAATTAACTAGTGCTCTATAGATCGCTAAAATAGGGCCCGTGGAGCGCTTCGGTTACAGTGCATTACTGGCTGATAATGGCACTCCTAAAACTCTAAACTAGTATCTGTAGTGTGTTCACGGAAAACTCTTGTGACTGCAGCAGTGTGTGCATAAGTATTATCCTTTTGGAACAGTGTACTGGAGTGTTAGTTAGTCAGTAAAGGTTAGAGCCACTGGTTGCTGGACCTTATTTACTGTAAACAGGACAATCTAAACCCGTTTTTGAACCCATTGTAACGTTAAGCACTCTTTGCCTGAGGCTGTATAAGCTTGTATAGACCTGACACGTCTTTGTTCTTCCAAAGGAACCAACAATCCACTTTTCACCAGAGCAGAGTGGCTGTTTGTGTTGTCAGGGTATTAGTTGCTAAAGGTTGAAAGTGTTGTTGTGCTGTTCTCTGCCCAGTTCTTTCCACCGGGGTTGTTGCCCGAACATGAAGAGACAGGCAGTTCATCACGGAATCAAGGACAGCATAATATTGCAACAGAATTTAAGCTCAAAACAAATCAAGGCTGTTTTCCTCCAAAAAAATGGCTTTCCTTCTTTTTTTAAAGTGAAAACTTGATTTATGGTTTGAGGACCTGTAGAAACTCTTCATTTCTTCATTTCTGCATAAATTTGACCCAAAACTTTGTCTGATTTCTTCATCTTGAAGTCCTAAAAGTAGATAATAAGAACCAAAGTAAATAAATGAGACAAAAATTGCATAAAAATAAGACTTAGTCATTTATATATAAAAAAAAATATATGATCCAAAATACAAATCTGTGCTTCATCTCTTCCTATTAAGATCAGGACTTTGATTTCTTCCCATTTGAAAACATTTAGTTTGTTCTTTGGTAGAAGACTTGTGTGCTTTGGGTCATTGTCTTGCTGCATGACCCACCATCTCTAGAGAAACAGCTCACAGACAGATGTTCTGACATTTTTACCAGAATTTGCTGGTATAATTCAAAATCAATTCAAGGGTCAAACAAATGAAACAAACAAAAAACAAGGCTAGAAATAAATAAACGCCTTCATCACAAAGTTGGGATGAGCACAAAAGTCAAATTAATCTTTATTTTATTTATTTATTTTTTTTTGTCTTCCTATCTCTATTAGTCTTGCTTTCAAACTTCTTTTCTATTCCTTTTTTCTCCTGTTATCTCATCGTCCCCCAATTATCCCATTTTCTTCATTCCCCAGCACCCTCCCCCAAATCCCTGTAATTGTAACCCCCCTTAACTATACTCACAAAAGACAAACAAAAAAAAACAAGAAAAAAAAAACACACACAACAAAAACAAAAACTAGTAACTATTGTAATGTGTACATAATCAAATAAATAAACAATAAAGAAAAACGGGCCAAAGAGTCTAAAAGCGGAGAGAGTGCGCATTTCTAGCGCAGAAAAACGGGCCAAAGAGTCTAAAAGTGGAGAGGGTGCGCATTTCTAGCGCAGAAAAACGGGTCAAAGAGTCTAAAAGTGGAGAGGGTGCGCATTTCTAGCACAGAAAAACGGGCCAAAGAGTCTAAAAGTGGAGAGAGTGCGCATTTCTAGCGCAGAAAAACGGGTCAAAGAGTCTAAAAGTGGAGAGGGTGCGCATTTCTAGCACAGAAAAACGGGCCAAAGAGTCTAAAAGTGGAGAGTGTGCATTTCTAGCGCAGAAAAACGGAGCAAAAGAGTCTAAAAGCGGAGAGAGTGCGCATTTCTAGCGCAGAAAAAAAGGGCAAAAGAGTCTAAAAGCGGAGAGTGTGCATTTCTAGCGCAGAAAAACGGAGCAAAAGAGTCTAAAAGCAGAGAGAATGTGCATTTCTAGCGCAGAAAAACAGGGCAAAGAGTCTAAAAGCAGAGAGAGTGTGCATTTCTAGTGCAGAAAAACAGGGCAAAGAGTCTAAAAGCAGAGAGGGTGCGCATTTCTAGCGCAGAAAAACGGGCCAAAGAGTCTAAAAGTGGACAGTGTGCATTCCTAGCGCGGAAAAACGGGTCAAAGAGTATAAAAGCAGAGAGAGTGCACATTTCTAGCGCTGAAAAACGAGGCAAAAGAGTCTAAAAGTTGCCGTAATTAAGGAGTTTAATATTAAGAGACATCATGAAATGAAACATCAATTTGAAAAAACAACACTGTCAAAGATAAAGATAGTAAGTCAAGTAAAATGGTGTGTAAATGAAATAATCAGGAAAAATGTATTATTTAAAGTGGTATATTTCATTATTTGTTTTATTACAGAGTCTGTGGCCCGTGACTTCAAATATATTTCTCCTTCTGGCCCCCAACAAAAAAAGTTTGGACACCCCTGATCTAGACAATCATATTTTATATTTTAAAAAGGACAAATCTAATATACACAGCATCCCTACATTCTTAATACTCACATTCCACAAGTGTAAAACGCATAGATAAGATTTTTTCTTCTGCTTTAGGGAGGCAGCTACTGTTTCAGAGTTTAAGTTTTTTTATAATAAGGCTGTTTATATGATATGAGCTGAAATCTTCTTTCAGTGATTTTTAATGCTACATTAACTTCACTAAAACTCCTCAAGCGTTCAGTCTGGCAACAACAACAACCGGCGGGTCCCGTGTCCTGAATACCCTGCAGAGTCTACTCCAGAGCACTTCACCTGATAAACTCGTCTAGACTGAGGAGGCTCCAGCTGTCAGCACTGAGAAGAACTGATGATCCACCTCTCAGCACATTCCACACACGTCCATCAGCACGTCAGACCCCAGAGCACTGATCCTCAGTCAGCAGTGAGCGTGGGGTCTGGACCTACTGAGGACCCAACCCAGCCATAAAGATCCACATCATAATTCATCTAATACCAAGTATTTATCTCGAGATAATTCATCAACATCTGTTTCAGAAGTTTTCCATCCAGGAAGTCTTGATGTTCATTTCCAGACTTCAAAAGCTTTGCCTTTAGATCCTCCTCCTCCTCCTCCACATTTTCAAGGACCCATCAGTACAAAACATCTGGCAGATGTTTATTTAGCTATCCATCTTTTCTCTTTTACTTTTACTTCTTATGTATCTGTCATTTGTGCTGTTCAAATGTTTAAATAAGGAAAATCAAATCAAATAAAACAAAATAATCCCCTAGTGAGTAAAAAGTAGATTAAAGTATATTATATATAAGTAAGCATTATTATTATGCTATAGTGCACTGAAGTGTACTAAAGTGTTCTTGTAGCCACGTTATTAATCAGTATTAATCAGTATATTTAAAGAGTTAAATGCTAAAATGGAAAAACTTTTTTTTGTACATAGCATTTATAGAATTTATCCCCTCACCCTCCATGAGGAGAAGGCTATGGAGGATTACGTTACTGAAGCGCTAGCTCAGGGTTTCATTCGCCCGTCCAAGTCACCAGTTGGTTCAGGTTTTTTCTTTGTTAAGAAAAAGGACGGGGGACTGAGACCCTGTATTGATTAAAGCTCACCTTCCGCGAAAATCCGATTTTTCTTGTTTTTTGTGGAATACAGTAGGTCTCTCCGAGTTGAATGTGTACACCTGCACATTAAACTGTTTTGCAGCCCCCATTGTCTGCAGGAGCTAAGCAAAGAAATCCCCCCTCCCCCCCTCCGAAAAACGGGTGAATTTTGAATTATCTTTCTGCCTACGTAGGCAGAAACTCACAGACCAGCCCACCTTGGCTCGAGAAGCTCCCAGAGGCGGAGCTGAAGCGACGCAACATCACCGCTCATCAGTTAGGAGGTGGGAGGCAGTGAGCGGCAGAGCGGCGGAGGGGCGTCGCAGTGCTCCTAGCCAATCAGAGGAGAGATATTTGCATGCTGTTTGCATGTATGAATATTCATGAGCAAAGCTGGAATCCGGTCATTTTGGACACACCCCTAAAACAGTCCATTAAAAAAGAGCTATACAGAGACACCTGAGCACTTTTTTTTTTACAAAAACGGCTCACATGTCATTCATTCATACTAGAGACCACAACTAGACATTTTAAAATGAAAGAAAAAACGACGGAAGGTGAGCTTTAAAGAGGCTTAAATGCTATTACCAAGAAGTTTGCGTACCCATTGCCCCTCATTCCTTGCGCTCTTGAACAGCTGCGTAACGCCACATATTTTACCAAGCTCGATCTTCGTAGTGCGTACAACCTAATCCGCGTTAGGGAGGGGGATGAGTGGAAGACTGCATTTACTACCACTAATGGCCACTATGAGTATTTAGTAATGAGTTATGGTCTCGCTAACGCCCCCGCAGTGTTTCAGTCGTTTATGAATGACGTGTTCCGTGACGTGATTGGCAAATTCGTCACCCTTTTTATAGACGATATCTTGATCTATTCACCCGACCTTGAAACCCACGTGCAACATGTTCGCTCGGTTCTCCAAAGACTTCTGGAGAACAATCTCTATGCTAAAGCCGAGAAGTGCGAGTTCCATCTTCAGAGAGTCGCATTTCTCGGCTACGTTATCAGCTCCCAGGGAGTTCTTATGGATGACTCCAAAGTTGATGCCGTAACTAGCTGGCCCGTTCCCCAAGACACTGTTTCTTAGGATTTGCAAATTTCTATAGGCGTTTTATACGTAACTTTAGCAGTATAGCTGCCCCTACTGAAAGTTTGTACGTAATTAAAGCCCCTACTTTAATTACAGTATAAAAATAGTACTTACTTAAAAAGTCTTACTTAAATTGTGCTAACTGTACTTAACTGTAATTAAATTACTAAAAACTATTTTAAATATACTTGTATAACATTTAAACATTTAAACTACTTCATGTATGTAACCCCATATTTTAAATATGCTTAAAGTAGAATTATTATAATACATTTAATACAGAGTATTACAACTGTATCACTATTATACAGCTGGTATTATTACTAGAAATATACTGAGAATGGATGTTAAATATACGTGAACTATACAGTAGTACAAATATGCTTCTTCTTCCCGTCTTTTGTAAGTAGCACACTTCTAGTATACTGGACTTTGTTGGGTATAAATGATATTTTTATATACTGTACTACAATTTTTTAGCATGTTACAAATGTACTTTATTTATTTATTTCCTTTTATACTATAATTTACTTAGATTTATATTTCCCTAATTATAATTACATAGAATTGAAATACATTTTCACTCTTATATTAATGTAATATCTAAATATATTTTAAAACATTTTAGTATGTAGTAATTTAATTAACTTTGTAAAAAAAATATCATTACATTGTACTTTAAGTTAACTAATGTAACAGTTGTTATTAACACACTTTGCTAAAAGTGTACAAAGGTATATTTGGAGATGTAGAAGTATTTTAGAAGTATATTTACTGAATTACATTAAATTAAAAGTGTACTCCATAGTAGTCTGTCCTTATTTTAAGAAGCATGATCAAAGATTACTTTAATATTAATATTAATGTACTTTTAATATATTATAAGTAAGTACATAAATCTTTTTATCAGTATATTTAGAGCATACTTAGATATTTCTCAATATGTTTTAAGTACAATTAAGTATATATTTTTTTCACGAGGGTAGGACCAAAATTGTACACTTGCTAATTTATTTATTGAGGAAAATGATCCAATATTTGTCAGTCCTGTCACTGCCTGTCTGCCTGCCACTGATTCCAGTTATCTTGAAAAAAAGACTCCATTACCCAAGATGCATCTGCACTCAATCTCCCAGACATGGCAGATCACGTGGCGCATCAGCCATCCGGCTCACCGTGCTTCTTATCATTACTTACACCTGGACTCTCTAGTATAAATAGCCCATGTTTTCCCTCACTCTTCGCCCGGAATTGAATCTATTCACATAGCTGTTCTACCTCGCGTTTTCTGTGTTGTTTTGATCGTTTGTTACCGACCCTTTTTGCTTCTCCATTTCTCGTTTTTGCCTAGTCCTTTATTGCTTGTTTATTTTCTCATTGCCAACCTATTTTTGTATTTTGACCATGCCTTGCCCTTTTTTGCCTTGTTGTGGATTTCCTGTGTATTTTCCTGTGTATTTGTCTGTTCCCTTTGGTAAATTATTTATTGATGCAGCCATTTAGTTATTGACCCTGCCTGTCCCTGACTGTAGTAAGCCTGAACCTTTATTTAATATACTGGGTGTTTGGTATTTATGCTTGTTTGTCCTGGCTCTTGTGACAATATTTCATAGTTGTGAGTGGGAAATAGTATATGAACTTTTATTTTCTGTACATAGTGTGTCCTCCTTGCACACCAATAACTGCAGGTAAGTGTTTCTGGTAACTGATAAATTGTCGTACAGTTTCGAAGAATTTAAGTCCATTCCTCTGTACAAAACAGCCTTAGCTCTTTTTTGTTGGTTGGTTTGTTCCCATGAACATTTCTATTGGATTAAGGTCAGGGATTTGACTTGGCCCCATTCCAAAACATTAACTTTATTCTTCTTTTTAACTGTTCTTTGGTAGTAAGACTTGTCAGCTTAGGGTCATTGTCATGCTGCATGACCCACCTTCCCTTGAGATTCAGCTCACAGACAGTTTTTTGCTGGTTTATTTAAGAGTTCATTGTTCTGTCAATAAAGGCAATCTGTCCTTGCCCAGACATGGCGAAACAGGCCAAAACCACAAGACTACCACGACCATGCTACACAGATGCAAACAAGCTTTTTCTCATGTATGCACATAATGATGGAACTGATTCATGAACTTTACCCTTAGTAAGAAAGACCTTTAGTTGCTTAGAAGTTACCTTGGGTTCCTTTGTGAGCCTGCATTACTAATGAACTATTACACATCTAGTTCCTGGTGTGATCTGTGTTGGTTGATCACTGCTGAGGAGGGTAATATAGTTCATAATTTTCCCCCATTTGTATACAATCTGTCTAACAGTTGATTTGTAAACTCTGAACTCATTTAGAGATGGTTTTGTAATATTTTTCAGGCATAAAACAATTCCACAAACATGTGCTGTGGATATTATTATTTGATAGACCTGTTCTATCATTCTCATCCTGCTGATTAAAAACACAAGGTTTACATATGTTTGATACCCATAGATATGCATTATTGGAACATTTTCCTCAATAAATAAATGAGTCTAATATTTTTGTCTTATTTGGTTTTAATTTGGTGAGGTTTTAATGTTTTTAGTGTAGAAAGTTCTTTTATTACCTCCATCCTTTAGACCCACACTGTTGAGTCTCTCAGCGGACAGATAAACAGAAACACCTGTGGATTTTTTCCAGATCTGAAGCGAGAGTGGATCTTGTTTTTCTCCTCTTTTTTTAAAAAGATAAAAGCCTTAAGTGCTGTTTATCTGATGGGGTCAGTTTGGGTGGTCTAGCTAATCTTGTTGGGGGTCCCGTTTTCTGTCTCTTTTAATTATTATTCCCATTAGACTTTTTTTTCTTCTTCATTCAAGTTAAAAATCGTATATCATATATTTTTTAGAATTTATCCTATTTTGACTGGAAATAAATTGTGTCTGACTTTCAGGTATTTAGATTTTAGTATCGTTTTTAGATTTTATAGGAATAAAATAAAGATTTTGGTTCAAGTAGTTAAAGAAACCCATGAATGTACAAACACAAATCAGAAATCACAGAATATTTCTTGTATTTCCTTTCCCTTTTATTTGATTGCAGATGGTATGAATCCAATATATATATAAAAGTTGGTTGAAGCAATTTTGAGTTTTCAAGTTAAAGTTTTCTGAACTTATTTAATTGAGTTTTACTGGCCGGTTCAGTTCATGCAACTTGATAATATTAGTTCCTCTGACTAAAACACATAATCGCTTTTTAGACTGTGTGCAGAAATATCGATAATTCTTAAGAGTTCACAAACTTTTAAGCACCACTGTATCAGGATTTTGAAAGGTAGTTCCATTTCTCAGGGGCAGGATTTCAACCACTTCCTCTTCGAAGGTTCCAAGGCGGAGGTTGACCCTCAAAAACAAGTGTTACCTGAAGGTACTTGAATATCTAAGCTCAAAACTTGGACTCAAACTTGGACTTGGACGTCGGATGAATGGTTACGTCAGTAAATAGTAAGCGGGTGCTGTTGGACTAAAGTTTAAAAGTTGCACGCTGTGTTTGGATTGGGAGTAAAACGATCAGCTCCATCTGGGTTTGGTCTCTCCGTGGTGCATTACACAGAAGAATTAATGCTGTTTATTCGCCTTGGAGGAACAGCTCTCTGGTCTGATTCCATGCTTAGCATTTTTAACATAGCAGCAGTGAGCATTGAGGTAAGAGCTGTTGGAGAAGTGCAGGACTCTCGTGATGCTTCACTATTCTGGAACAGAGTTTGGCGTTAGAAGAATTGAATGGGTGGTTCTGTTATTCTGGAGTGAAGCAACAGTAAAGGGGTGAAGGCACTGGAAGGCACGGCCCCCATTATAGACGATAAAACACTAAAACATGCTCTAGAGGGAGCTTTTAAATCAGTTACTTGTTTTATAGGCAAAATGTGTCAATTGCTGTGCAACACTACAGATTTATGAAAACACCAGTCATTCACGTCATCTTATAAACATCTGTCTTTTGTTACAACCAAAGCCGGTGCCATCGAAAACATTACTGCTGTTTTAGAAATGCCTAATAACCGTAAATTAATAAGAGGTTCAAACTGTTTAGTTAGGTTCTAATATCTGACTGCCATCATAAAGTACTCATAAATCCGTTACTACATACTAAAATCTACAGCCATTGACAAACACAATAATGGCTGCGTGTCCCATGTGATATAGTGCATCTAAAAAAAATGTAAGTGTGATTAATTTTGGGCTTAACGTGAAATAAACCAATCAGTGCGCCACTCCTCATGTCCTTTAAGAGTCAGGTGAGCTCTGACTTTGGCGCGTTCGTATCTTTTTTTTATTTTTATAATTTTATTTCTAATTTTTCCCATTTTCTCCCCAATTCAGCACACCCAATTACCCAATCCACTCACTAGGACTCCCCCTATCACTAGTGATGCCCCAACACACCAGGAGCGTGAAGACTAACACATGCTTTCTCTGATACATGTGAAGTCAGCCACTGCTTCTTTTCGAGCTGCTGCTGATGCAGCATTACCGAGTAGCGTCACAGCGCTAACGCTCGGAGGAAAGTGCAGCGACTCGGTTCTGATACATCAGCTCACAGATGCCCTGTGCTTGCAGACATCACCCTAGGAGTGATGTGGGGAGAGAGCGCCATCTACTGTACCCACCCGGAGGGAGCAGAGCCAATTGCGCTCCCTCTGAGCGCCGGCAGCTTGATGGTAAAGCTGCATGAGCGGGGGTTCGAACCTCAGGATTCTCTATAATGTTGTGTTTACAACATTTTATTTTGTTTAATACAGATAAATTATATTTTTCATTGTGTTTGTTAAATAAAATGAGTAAACTCTGCAGTGCAGGGATTAATTATTGATAATGTCTGTCGTTATAAACTCCCCATTCTAACAAATTAGCATTGTCTCCTGCTGCTAATTGCTTTATTAAATCCATCAGTGTAAATACTCTTTATAGAGAGGTGCAGTTAAAACGTTCAATAATTAACAGAACTTAGAAAGGTGCAGATCTTGCCAATTCGCCTGAGATCATGGCTGAAGCTACAATTATACTAAAAATGTCAAAGTAGTTTACTTTGAACAAATCATTCCCGATCTGTTGGAGAAGATTTACTGAGCTGAGGGCCACAAAGACAGCAGACAAACCGCCAAGCGAAAACTGGCTCCTCCGATCATCCCACAGCCCACTTTAGGGATCGGGAAAAAAATACATCTGTGGAGAAATGGCACAGAAATATCATTCACTGCTATTAACACAAAATCTTCCTTCCAACTGGGGAATTCTTGCATTATATCACCAGAAACTGGACATATATTACCAAACCCACGCCAGCATAATTACTTCTCTGTGTAGTACATCTGTAATTAATGGTAATGAGTTCAGTTATGTAGCGTATCATCATAATCATCATGTAGAGTTTATGCAGCAGTTTTATTATATTTCTTTGCCAACATAACCATGTTTTATGTGCTCTTTAAACATAAATGATGAAGATGCAAAATTATATTTTCCAAAACCTCAAGACATCTTAACCCAGATATGAAGACTGTTTTACAGCCCTAGTGGCAAGAAAGAATGCACAAACTGCATTCTTGAAAAATCTAAGAAAAAACATTCATAGTGCATTGGTTAAGCTGGATTTAGGACGTGGCATAAAAGGCAGAAACGAATTATCTAAATTAATCGTGGGTGTGGTTAATTTTGGGTGTAACATGAAATAAACCAATCAGTGTGTCACTTGTAATTTCCTTTAAGAGTCAGGTGAGCTCTGACCTTGGCACGTTCGCATCTTAACAGCGCAGCACTTTTGTGCATCTCAGCAGATATAGGATACTGACCTGCATGTTCACGCTGTGAAGATACACCAGCAGCTCATTAAAGGGAACAGCAATGTTAGTTTTTTCTTTATTCTGTTTATTGTTAAGTTAAAAGCTTCTGCATGGCTAAGATTTGATTGAGAATCTGGGCATGACTGTTGACTGTTGTCAGGGTTTTAATTAGACAGTGGTGCACCTGTATTTCTCGCCTTTAAGACAGAAACACACAAGAAATTTGACTGAACACACCTCACTTCCAGACCACCACACCCATCAGTGTAGATTTGATCATAAACTCCTAAATGCTATTTTACTGGTGTGAGTGCAAGGTGTGAAAATAGACTGTTGATGAGGTGTAAGATAGCAACGAGCATTACGACACGCCTTATGCATAATAAACATGGCATTAATGTGTTATACATTTCTATAAATTTGCTTAATCATGTGTATAATGCTTTATAAAAGCTTTATAGTGAGTCATTTAGTATGTTTATGCTATCTAAGTCTAATAGACCTGGCATTCATAGAATGGCTGTTCAAAAAGTTGTATAAGTTGTTAATCAGTGGTTTAAAGGTTAAGTTGTTGAAATGATATGTGAAGGAATGCAGAGATAAACAAGCTCCAGTACCAATGTTTTTGGAACATGTTGCAAATTTATTATGTTGCTCGTTTTATTAGTGTTTCACATAATGAGCTTTATCGTACACCCTGTGCAAGGTGCATCACGATGCTCGTTGCTATCTCAACAGTCTATTTTCACGCCTTGTGTCTGCACTGTTAAAATAGTGTCAGAGTTCAGGAATAAATGTACACTGATGGGTGTGGTGGTCTGGAAGTGAGGTGTGTTCAGGTAAATTTCAGGTGTGTTTTTATATATTTTGGTGGTGAAAAACACAGGTGTGCCACTGACTGATTAAAACTTAAATAACTAAGGCTGTATCTCTGAAAATATTTTATCCTTTGAGTTTTAAAGCTGTAAAATTGACTGTGGGAGGGAGGTAGGTAGGCATTCTCTTCTGCAGTGTTGTTAGCCAATCAGAGGTGATATGTTTGCATGTATGAATTTTCATGAGCAAGAGCCAAATCCTGTCTTTCTTCAGAGACCACTAATTCAGTGATCTAAATCAGGGATAAATATAAACACTGGAGCTGTTTTTTTTTTCTCAAAAAATGGCTCACATGGCATTCATTCATACTAGAGACCACAACTAGACATAGCTGTTAAGATATGAACGCGCCAAAGTCAGAGCTCACCTGCCTCTTAAAGGGAATGAAGACTGGCACACTGATTGGATGTGTCATTTCACGTTACACCCAAAATTAACCACACCCATGTCATATCTGTCAAGTTTTGAATTTAAAAATAAGGGAAATTTTCCATCGCTTGCTTTGAGCCGTCCCACCAGCCCAACTGAGGTTCAGTTTCCCTTTTATTTTAATACAGGTTTACAAGAAATCTAAAATAACCACCTGTGAACCACTTACAGACTGCAATTAGATTATCAAAATCTGATGAAAGGCCTACATTTGTTGTCACTGAAATGTTGTGGACATTCCTACATATGTAATTCTTATAATACAGCCTAAATGAAAACACTTTTCTTAGATATTTACATGAAGTCTTCACTTCTGTGGCAGGAATGCCCTCTCTTATGTTATATTTTTTATTCAATGGATTTAAAATTAAACAAAGGGTGCACAAATTCTGCAAAATGAGCTTTTACTAAAGGAAATGGACCAGATATATTCCATCAGTGAATCCATTCCTCAATAAAGTACAATGCAAAACAGTACATCAACAATGGATTTCATGTAGCAATGTAATAATGTAAACAATTCACTTGTTTCTGATTTGTTCTTTTACCTTACCCAAATGATTAAAAGAAATATTAATAAATATCAGTTCTAAGGCGCCTACAAAATTAATAATCTTTATTTGATATTCCTCTAGCAGGTAACAAAAACAGCTCGGGAGTACTTCCGCAAAAACAGCAAGCTGATTGGCTGTTTCTCCTGAAAGGCGGGACTTTCTCCTTGAACTGGCACCATGATTGGCTTTAAGCGCTAAATAACATGTCATTAAAAAGGTTTTTTATAACACGGGAAATTTACGGGAAAATACTAATACGGGAGGACGACGGGAAAGAGGGGTAAAATACGGTAGTTTCCCGGCCAAAACGGGAGACTTGACAGGTATGCCATGCTTGATTAAGAGAATTAGTACAAGCCTTTTGCGCTTATTTTTTTTGCACCCTCACAATACCAACACTGACACGCCCTAAATCCAACTGCGTGATTGGAAAACTGACCGATGCACTATAGATCACTTAAATAGGACCCACAGTCTCAAATGTATTGGAGGTGCGTATGTTCAATTGAAGCTTCTTTAGAGACTGGGAGTGCTTTGGTGGTCCTATTGTGCTTTTTATGAACTGGAGTAAAATTCCGTCTCTGGGAGGTTATTGGAGATACTGTATAGTACTCAGGGAAGCGCTGAGGATTCCTCTCTGTTTGTTCTGTACTCAGGCGTGGAATTCTGCTTCTTCTGGGAGGGGGAAAGGCCTCGTAAAAGTCAGCGGGTGATATGAGATCTGTCTGGAATGCTGGGTAAGACGCAGCGTGACAGTAGCCACAGCACCTCGCCTGCCTCGCTTCCCCTCGTCTGGCTCTGAGCCAGAATCATGAGCTATGGGTTCATCAGAGCCGAGCAGACAAGTGATAATAGATCATTTGTGCAGGTATTCCGCTGGACTGGAACTCGCTGAAATATATCAAGACTGCAGGGTGTAAAAAGTTGTTTTCAGCGGCGGCTGGCAGAGTCTTGGCAGCGTGTATGATCTGAAGCTATGCGTGGTAACGTGATAGTACCTGAGAAGATGAAACTATCCCGAGGGCTGTCGACTCCTGAGCACACCCTTATATAAAGAGGTTTTTGGCCTGTTTGCAGTTGTTCAAAACTTTTTAAACAGAAAATACACCTTAAAGGTCACATTCCACAGTTTTTTCATGCATTTTAATGCATCATACATGCAAACATATCGCCTCTGATTGGCTAACAGCACCAGTGAAACAGACAACAGTTAGAAGTAACTGTTTTTTAAAATAAAGACACTCTGCTAAGTGCTAATGCTAACAACGCGCTGAAGGAGCTTTATGACAACATCAGCTCGCTTCAGAACAAGCATCCGGACGCGTTCTACGTGGTAGCGGGGGGATTTTAACCACGTAGAACTGAAGAACACGCTGCCGAGGTTTTACCAACACGTGAACATCCCAACGCGAGGTAATAACACGCTGGACCGTGTTTACTCCTCTGTGAAAGATGCTTACAAAGCCTTCCCCCGCCCCCACCTCGGGCTATCGGACCACATCTCCATCATGCTGGTCCCCGCATACCACCCCCCACTGCGACGCTCAAAACCCACACAGAAAACCATCACGGTGTGGCCCAGTGACGGCGCCGCTGTGCTGCAGGACTGCTTCGGCTGCACAGACTGGCAGGTCTTCAGGGAGGCTGCTGAGTGTGAGGGGGAGCTGGATCTGGAGGAATACACATCTGCTGTTCTCGGGTACATCAGCAAGTGTGTGGAGGATGTCACTACTACCAAGACTGTGACTTGCTACCCGAACCAGAAGCCCTGGCTGAACGCAGAGGTGCGTTCCCTGCTGAAAGCCAGGGATGCTGCCTTCAGAGCTGGAGACTCGGATGAACTCAGGAGGGCTAGAAGAGAGCTGACTGCTGGAGTTAAGAGGGCAAAAGCTGCATATGCTCAGAAAATCCAGGGACACTTTTCCTCCCAGGATCCACAGAGCATGTGGAGGGGCATCAAGTGCATCACGGACTACAAATCTAACGTTGCACAAAGCTCCAAAGACCCATCCCTGCCTGAGGCTCTCAACACGTTCTACGCCCGCTTTGAGAACCCTGACACACCCCCCAGCACCAGACTCCCACACTCACCAGGAGAGGAGCCCCTCAGCGTGACACCAGCAGAAGTAAGGAGGACGCTGAGGAGGATTAACCCCCGGAAAGCTGCCGGCCCGGACAACATCCCCGGACAGGTGATAAAAGACTGCGCAGACCAGCTCTCGGACGTCCTCGGACGTCCTTGTGAGATCACAATTTCGTTCCACCTCATGTACCACATGTGATGCGAATGACAATAAAATCTCCTTGAATCCTTGCAGTTCAGCCACTGATCTAGTCTTAAAGTCTCTGTAAAAAAACACCAAATCCACTGGAGATCCTATTTAAACTTATGGTTACTTACACACAGAGGTGGGTAGTCCAGGTCCAGAAAGTAAAAATCCAACAAAACAAAACTCGGGGTAGATTTTTACTTTTAACTAGTGTAAACAGAACTGTTCTAAACATACACATAACCTAATCTTAATTGTACTTGGCTGGTGGTGTTTTTCCTCCATAGACAAATTCTAACCATTTGTTCCTTAGCTCTGAATTACTGGGTAAAGTATATAAACACTGATGTGATATTCGCACAAATAACACAGGAATAAACTGCATGCTGTTCCTAGCGCTGTTAGTTAGCTCCTATCTGATGAGACGGCGTCCCTTCCCAGCTTCTGCTCTGCCTGTGGGCGGTCACGAGCCGAGGTGGGCGGGGCCATGAATACTAATTCACGGGTTGATGTAGATACGTTGCTTTTCCTGATCAACTTGATTTTCTGAATATTTTCTTTTACTAGTTACTGCAGACCATGGAGATTTAAGAATAATTTTATGTGCAGCATAAAATTATAACTCAGATAGACCTACTGTATTTCACAAAGATTTATTTATAATTTATAATGCACAATAAATCATTTATTGATTATAAACTTTAATATTAGACTGGGACTGATATCTGTATTTAAAGGGAAGATGCCGTATCAGGTACTTTGCATTGTAGACCTGCACAACAACTCATAGGAAGTAGGGATCCAAGCTGGTCTCATTCAGAGGCTTGCAAAAGTATTCATACCCCATGAAATTTTTTACATTTTTGTCACCTTGCAACCACAAACTTACATGTATTTTATTGAGGTTTTTACATGATAGACAAACAAAAATGGCACATAAGTGTGAAGTGGAACAAAAATAAAACATGGTTTTCAAAATCCAAATCAAATACAAATCATGCAAAAGTATTCAGCCCCCTTTACTCTGAAACCCTTAATTAAAATCCAGGGCAACCAGTTGTCTCTAGAAGTCACTTAATTGAGTCCAGCTGGGCGTAATTTAGTCTCTGTATAAATATAAACACCAGTTCTCTGAAGGCCTCAGTGGTTTGTTAAAGAACACTAGTGAACAAACAGCATCATGAAGACCAAGGAACTCAGCAGACATGTCAGAGATAAAGTTGTGGAGAAGAAGTTTAAAGCAAGGTTTGGTTATAAAAAGCTTTGATCATCTTTGATCAACTGTTTAATCCATCATCCAAAAATGTAAAATGGTCCTCCCAAACTGACAGATCAAGCAAGGAGAGCACTGGTCCGAGAAGCAGCCAAGAGGCCCACGGTCACTCCGGAGGAGCTGCAGAGATCCACAACTTAGATAAGAAAAACTGTCCACAGGACAAATATAAGTTGTGCACTCCACAAACCTGGTAGCAGGAAGAAAACAATTGTTGAAAGAAAGACATAAGAAGTGCTGTTTTTCAGTTTGCATCCACAACAGGGACACAGCAAACATGTGGAAGAAGCTTCTGTGATCAGATGGCACCAAATTTGAACTTTTTGGAGTAAATGCAAAGCGCTACACTGCAAAAAACGAAATCTTAGCAAGTGAAATGTTCACAATTTAAGGCAATAAATCTTATTCTCTCCTCTGATAAGTGTTAGATTAGTTTGCTTATGTATGTGATAATTATCTTAATCGGTCTTACTTAGAATTTGTACTTTATTTTATGTAATTTGAACTCAAAATTCACATTTTAAGCACAATCAAGCAGCAATCAAGTTATTCTGATTCTTGTGTTTAAAAACAGTGACTTTTTTTTGCTTGATTTAGGTGTTACTTCACTCATTTTGAGACTTTGACATTGCTTTTTGTAAGGAATTTTTTGCTTACCCCATTGGCATTTTTTTTTGCTTAATATACATATATTTGTCTTAATTTGCATAAATTTTGACTAGTTTTTGCCAATGGATTTTTTGCAGTGTATGTATGGCGAAAGCTCAACTATGCTAACGGTCTGCTTATGCTAAGTCACTTTTAAAATGCTAACTACACCACAGCGTTTCAGTCATCTGACCCAGACATATTGTGAATTAAGTAATTTGCCATATATCTCATATTGTTTTCTTATAACAAAACATTTTTGAAGCTAAGTTCCTCCAGTAGAGTAATAACACGTCTCCTGCAATAACAGGAGTTATATTATATGCTGTGTATATATGCTGAGGACATGGCGTCACAGTCTGCAGGAGAAGAATGCCGGGTGCTGGTGGTGTCCGGTGCTGCTGAAGGCCGCGGCTCGGCTCTGGAGCTGCTGTGGTTTAGCTGAACTGGCCGAGGAGCCGCTGGCACTCCCTGTGGAGGAAGTGGAAGCTTTCTGCAGGGTCGCAAACCCGCCCAGGAATTTCCTGCAGCAGATCCAGCATCACACCAGCATGAGAAACTCCCTCCCAGCCCTTACTGAAGACCACCCAACCCCCCAGAGCCCGCTTCTGAACTTCAACTGTGACGAGCAGGAACACAGACACAGGCCAGACTGATCTACTGCATTAAATCCTACTGACCCAGACGTCTACTGACTGATTCACTGACCTTTATTACTCTAATTACATATTCAATCATAGTTATTTAGTTAATTTAATCCCATAGATGGTCATAGTTAATTGACACAGTTCGTATGGTACATATTAATGAGATTAATTTGAAAATTTACAAATATAGTCATTACATTAAGTACAGTGCCCTCCATAATTATTGGCACCCCTGGTTCAGATGTGTTCTTTAGCTTCTCATAAATTGAGTTTTGTTCAAAATAATATAGGACCACGATGGAAAAAAAAGAGTAAAATACAACCTTTAACTCAAGTGAATTTATTCAGTAGGAAAAAAATCCCACATTAAGAAATAATTATTTAACATCAAATCATGTGTGCCACAATTATTAGCACCCCTGATGTTAATACTTTGTACAACCCCCTTTTGCCAACAAAACAGCACCTAATCTTCTCCTGTAATGTTTCACAAGATGGGAGAATACAGAAAGAGGGATCTTTGACCATTCCTCTTTGCACATTCTCTCTAAATCATCCAACGACCTGGGTCCTCTCCTCTGCACTCTCCTCTTCAGCTCACCCCACAGGTTTTCAATGGGGTTGAGGTCTGGGGACTGAGATGGCCATGGGAGGAGCTTGATTCTGTGTGCGGTGAACCATTTCTGTGTAGATTTGGCCACATGTTTAGGGTCATTATCTTGCTGAAAGACCCAGTGACGACCCATCTTCAGCTTTCGGGCAGAAGCCACCAGATTTTGTTTTAAAATGTCCTGGTATTTTAGAGCATTCATGATGCCATGCACCCTAACAAGGTTCCCAGGGCCTTTAGAAGAGAAACAGGCCCACAGCATCACTGATCCCCCGCCGTATTTCACAGTGGGCATGAGGTGCTTTTCTGCATACTCAGCTCTTGTGTTACGCCAGACCCACTTAGAGCATTTGTTGCCAGCTCTATCTTTGTTTCATCTGACCAAAGCACACGGTCCCAGTTGAAGTCCCAGTACCGCTTAGCAAACTCCAAACGTTTGCGTTTATGATTGTGAGTGAGAAATGGTTTCTTCCATGCATGCCTCCCAAACAGCTTGTTGGCATGTAGATAGCGCCTGATGGTTGTTTTGGAGACTTTGTGACCCCAAGAAGCTACCATTTGTTGCAATTCTGTAACAGTGAGCTTTGGAGAACTTTTTATTTCTCTTATCATCCTCCTCACTGTGCGTGGTGGCAAAATAAACTTGCGTCCTCGTCCAGGCTTGTTTACCACTGTTCCAGTTGTTTTAAACTTCTTAATAATTCCTCTGACAGTAGATATGGACAGGTGTAGGCGAGTAGCGATTTTCTTGTAGCCATTGCCTGACTTGTGAAGGTCAACACACATCTGCCTCACTTGAATGGTATGTTCCTTTGTCTTTCCCATGTTGAAGATAAATGGCCTCTGTATCACGTCATATTTATACCCCAGGGAAACAGGAAGTTGTGAATTACTAATTAAATGTTCCTACATACTCTGATCAACTTCGTAAACTACTGTAGAAGTGACAGAAATACTTTTATTAAATTTATTTCCTAAGAATTGTTAGGGGTGCCAATAATTGTGGAACAGGTGATTTTATGAAGAATAATTATTTCTTAGTCAGGGATTTTATTTCCCCCTTAAAATTTACTTGAGTTAAAGGTTGGACTTTACTTTTTTTTTCCCATCGTGGTCCTTTATTATTTTGAACAAAACTCAATTTATGAGAAGCTAAAGAACACATCTTAACCAGGGGTGCCAATAATTATGGAGGGCACTGTACTTTGGCTAATTAGATCATAGTCATAGTTCCTTATTTAGGTCAATTACAGACTGAGCTGTAGCCAATTACTTAGGGTACTAAATTAGCTACTCAGTTAATTACTTATCTAGTCATGAAATGACATACATAAGTCAATTACATAGCTATTTATATTTAATTATATAGTTAGTGACAGTTAATTACTTAGTTTAACTGTAAATCTATCATAAAATCATAAAATTACATACATAATTTATTTCCACAGTTAGTTATATTTAATCACGTTTTTAGTTATAGTTAAATATTTATTATAACTGTACATCTATTCATGAAATTACATTCATAATTTAATTACATACTTTTTACATTTAATTACATAGTTATAGTTAATTATGTAGTTAGTTATAGTTAATTACTTATTTTAACTGTACATATATTCATAAAATTATGTTCATAATATAATCACGTAGTTATATTTAATTATATAGTTAGCTAGAGTTTATTACTTATTTTATTTGTACATGTAATAATGAAATTGCACACATAATTTAGTTACATAGTTAGTTATATTTAATTACGTAGTTAATTATAGTTAAATAATTAGTTTAACACTACAGCTAATCATGAAATTACAAACATAAGTTATTTACATAGTTATATTTAATTAGGTAGTTAGTTACAGTTAATTAATTAGTTAAAATCTACAGCTAATCATAAAAATTACATACATAATTTAATTAAATAGTAAGTTATTTTGAATTAGGTAGTTAGTTATAGTTAATTACTTATTTTAACTGTACATCTAAAAGTGAAATTACATACATAATTTAATTACATTGTTTGTTATATTTAATTACGTAGTTAGTTATAGTTAAGTTTAGCTCTAGCTAACTATGAAATTACATACATAAGTTAATCACAGTTTGTTATATTTAATTATTTAGTTAATTATAGTTAATTACTTAGTTGAAATCTACAGCTAATCATACCATTACACAATAATTTAGTTATACAGTTAGTTATAGTTAATTATTTTCCTTATTTGAATAGTTAGTCATCACGTTATATACATAAGTTAATTACAGAGTTAGTCATAGTTATTAACGTTTTATTTACTTAATCACCAGTTGTCATAACAAATTCATTATTTATGGTAATTGCAAACTTAGTTACTTAAGTTAATAACATAGCTATTCAGTTCATTATTTAGGTTGAGCAGTTAGTTTAGGTAGAGTGTCAAGCCATTAAGTACTTCATGGTTAATTACCTTGTCAGAAGTAATCATGACATAAACTACTTATTTACTTAGTTTAATTAAATAGTTATTCATAACAGTTACTTTGATTTATTATATAGGTTCATTCCTTTGTTAGTCATGACATTAGTTACTTAAATTTAAAATCAGCACATTAATAATTAAAAAATATTTAAGATTAATTAAAGTAAATGAATAATGCGACTAATGTGATACATTATTAGACAATAGTCATTTCATAAATGCATTCATTTTCATTTTATAAACATTAAGTGTAGCTGTAACTGTTTCTCTTTGTAACTCATTCTCTTTAAGAGCCAGGTGTGCTCTGACTTTGGCAGATTGCTATTTTAACAGTGCAGGAAACTGACCTGCTTGTTCGCTCTGTGATTTTGTTAATTTGTTATGTAAAAGTTGGGTTTGTGCCTTACTGCTTGTCCATGTGTATGTTGGGCACGCGTGGCACGCATGCAATGCCAAGATAGCAATTAATGTATTCAGTCAGTGAAGCACCTGTGTTTTCCGTTGCCAAGATAGCAATACACCAGAAATTTACCTGAACACTGCCTGATCACTTCCAGAACACCACACCCATCAGTGTGAATATTGTGGCGTGAGGAGGCGGGGGAGTTGTGGGTCCGCCCCACGCCAGAGCGCAAAGCCATGCCTGTCTGCCAGACAGGCATATATACTCAGCCTCCGCCATCATTTGGGAGGACTTTGACTGGGGAGCTGAGGGCTGAGGCTGCACGGACTCGTATTTAGCCTTTAAAGTAAAACTAAGTTTACTAAACTCTAGAGCCCCATTGGGCCGTAGATGTTTATTTGAGTTGTTTTTGGGTGTGGTGGAGGGCATTTAAAATAAAAGGTATGATTTGAGTTCATTTACTCCCCGTGTCTGTGTATCTCTGTGAGCTTCCTCCTTCCGGGTCACAGTGGTCACGCCCCTAACCCCAGGGGCCTACCACAATATATATTTAGAAGTAGAAGGCATAAAAATACATTGTTGGCGGGGTGTAAGATAGCAATGAGCATTGTGACATACCTTGCACAAGGTGTAAGATAGATCCCCCAGTGTCTAATCAGACCCCACCTAATCATTTACCTCTAATATGTGCCTCAGACACAAATGCATGATGATTTTTGCAGAAATCCAGAGTGCATCATTTATTTTGGTTTCATTATGAATTGCATTTACATCAGAGTTTCTCTTTTGATGCCAAACGATGACGAAAATGTGACAGTAAAATAACAACACTTTTCACAGATTTTCTGCTGATTTCAGAAGTAAAAAATCTCAAATTATTACAGTATGCTTTTGTTATCTCCTGAAACTAAGGCAACAGGATAGAAAAATAGAAGCGGCGGAGGAATGATTAAAGAGAGAGGAGTGGAAAGAGAGGGAGGGAGAGGAGGAGAGTTTGGGTGGTGGTGAGGGTTTCCCTGATGAAGAGCAGCCGAGGG
Source organism: Astyanax mexicanus (assembly GCF_023375975.1). Taxonomy (NCBI): domain Eukaryota; kingdom Metazoa; phylum Chordata; class Actinopteri; order Characiformes; family Acestrorhamphidae; genus Astyanax; species Astyanax mexicanus. The sequence continues at coordinate 7,497,989 of NC_064428.1, read as the reverse complement.
ATCCAACCACGATCCCACGGCAACCACCCCCCCCCCTACCCCCCATCACATCAACTACACACCTTATTATTTCAAAATTCACCTTGAAAATATGAGAAACGGCCCACACACGCTCTCCTGACCTACTGTTCTGGACTTAGCGTGAGATTTCTGAGTGCTCTCGCTCTCCCTTAACACACACACACACACACACTCTGTGAGGAGTGCCTTCCTCTCTTTCACCACTCCTATGTACTTTGGCGAGCAGTTCGCTACTTTTGGAGCGCGGCCAGTCCAGCCTCAGCCCTGTGATGCAGGACTCTGTATTCAAAGTGAAAGCAGTTAATGAATCACCTTTGACCCCGACAACCTTTCGCTTCCTCTGAACCCTTTCATCTCTGTTCAGTCTACGCAAAATATCCCTTTATCTTCTGTAATTCATCACGTAGTTGCTACCTGAAAGCTCTACCACGCTCTATTTTGCTTCCACTGTTATCCTTCTCAAGGTTTAACCCTATACGGCTGGGGTTCCAAGTGGTCCAGCAGAGAAAGGTGCTTTTAATGTGATCTCACAGTCTCTCACCAGGAGGTACACTACCCAACAGTAGCCTCTCAATGTCTTTTTATAAGGCAGCAGGAAATAATTGTTATAAGAGCATATTTAACGACACAATTATGTTTTTTAACAACTACAAAATTTTAGGAAAAAACAAACACATCGCTCCTCACACGGGATCGAACCTGTGTCATCAGGGTCGTGGTTCAATACACTACCGCTGCCCCGGCTAGTGAATTGGGACACGGCCGGGAAATACAGAGCCTAATAACGAGCGGAAAAACCAGAACAGACAGAAACTAAAGTCACACCGGGCACGACAGAGAAACAGGAACAGGGGAGGGATGTAAACAAAAGCTCGCCAGAGAAGCCTCACGGCCCAGATGTTTCATGCTTGCAGGCCACATCTGGCCCACGGGCCGCCTATTCCCGACCCCTGGTATAAAGGGTCCGTCCTATAAAGCCTCCTTTCTATTATACAGTTGTCTCAATAAATGTCTCCTTCTACACCAGGGGTCGGCAATAGGCGGCTCGCGGTCCAGATGTGGCCCACAAGCATGAAACATCTGGCCCGTGAGGTTGTTTGAACTATAATGAACGATAAGAAAAAAAAAAAGCTTCTCAGGTGAGCTTTTGTTTACATCCCTCCCCTGTCTCTCTTTCCCATTTATGTGGGCTCCCGGTCTTCTTATAAGGGCGTCTTTTCCTGGCTGTGTCCCAATTCACTAGCCAGGGCAGCGGTAGTGTATTGGACTGCGACCCTGACGACACGGGTTTGATCCTGCGTAAGGAGTGCTGTATTTATTTATTTATTTATTTATTTATTTTCCTTTCTTCTTGGGTTTACCTGCTTTGAGATGAAGTGTTCTGCAATTGGGTTCAACAACCCCCTGGGCTGGAGAGCTACTAGTCTGTAGCACTCCATCCCATTACACTTCATTTTGTGGCCCACTGCGTAATGGCTTAGAAAATATTATTATTAATATTAATATTAATTGCCAGCCTCTGTTCTACCCTAATATTGCAATAACTTTCACGCTATTTTAACAATTCCTTTTTAAAGTAAACCATAAGCTAGAATGTTCTGATTCTATATCAGCTTTATTTCTATTTCATGCTCACTAATAAAAGTTTGCTGGAAAACTGGGGCTGTACAAAGTTTTAATAGAAAGACTGAGGCCAATACATCAAAGCAGGGGACATGGCAAATGGATGCAGGAAGTGGCAGAGCAGCAGGTACAGCACACTTGCTATTTTAAGTGTTCGATGCATTACTCCAGCTTTACCCAACACCTGGATCTCCTCAAAGCCTGTTCTAGACTGTTCTCTCATAAACAGGTCATCAGAGAGGAGGCCACGCTGTTTGTTCTCGCCCCAGAACCTCCGAGTTTGAGCCCAACTGAGACAAAACCAGCTAGTTTTGCTTCTTTTCACCTCTCCGCTAAGACAAACACACTGCAGCTGCACTCGGGATTCTCTGCAGGTAGCGAATCAAAGCTTCTGCTGACGGGTCATGTGATCGGCTGCTTTGTAAACATTTTGGAAAGAGGTCACACCAGGAGGCCTTCAACCATCCATCCATCCATCCATCCTCACGGCAGCTGAAAAACACAGCTTTTTTTTTTTCAGGACAGGGAGAGTTCCATCAGAAACGGCTGTAAACACATTAATAATATGAAAGTGCTTCATGATTGAAAGGCGTTGTCATCATTCCCAGATTAAGGACCGAGGCTTCTGTTTGTGTTGGAGATCCTGAAGTTCAGGAAGGTGTGGCCCCCAGGCGCTGTGCTCGATGTGTTTGTGTGTATATGATTCAGTGTATGTTTCTGTATGGACTCTGTAAGTCTTGGCCTGAAAAGTGGCAATCCAGGGGTCCAAGCTGTGTATAATGTGGAAAAACATAACTTCCTCACACTATGGGTCTGAAACACTTTATATAAAAAGATTAAACAGGAATATCGATTCTAATAGTGATATTAAAGGATTTATAACATCAAAATGAGGTATTGTAAAACTAATATTGCCAGAAGAAGTGTTAAATAATGAAGTATTGGTACCACTTTAAAATAAGACTACCTTTATAAATGGTTTATAAATGGTTTACAATTTGTTTATTAATGGTAACTAATTAGGTTGTAAATGCCTTACAAATCATTAATAATCAGTTATAACACATACGTAGAAATGGAAACAATATAGACGGCTGTGGGTTCACTATTTGGCAAACAACAGGTCATTGTTGCCCTTTCTACGTATGTGTTATAACTGATAAATAATGATTTTTAGGGCATTAACAACCTAATTAGTCACCATTAATAAACTAATTGTAAACCATGTATAAACCCTTTATAAAGTCTTATTTTGAAGTGGTCCTGAAGTGGTATTAAATATGCCGTATTTTTCACACTATAAGGTGCATCGCATTATAAGGTGCATTATACAACACTAGTAAGGAACAGGAGTTTCGCCATGTTTTCCTTCTTATTCAGCAAAGCTAAGCTAGGTTAAGTAAACAAAACTGTAATTCTTACAAAAAAAAAGAGTGCTGGAAGGTAATCTACACAGATTTCTCTCCTGAAAAATGTTTATATTGGTGAGTAAAACGCTTCCATTTATTTACAGTAAGCTTAGATTCACAGATTTCCACTAAGGCTGGGTGCAGCAGCATTAGTAATAGCATTAACAGCTAGTGTTAACCCAACAGCGCTACACATATAGGAACCCTGATTGTTCCAGTAAGCCAAGGTGATATTAGTTAGCGGTTTTCCCATGTAGCTTTATTTAATATAGTAAAAGAAGAGGTTACAGTCATAAAATATTTACCTCTGAACAACAAAAGAATTAGAGCTTAGCGCGGTTAGCAGCTAATGCTAATACTGTTCCAGCATTGCAAGCCAGGTAGCCTATAGCAGCAGGCTAGTGAGTTTTTGTTATAGATCTTTTTAAAAGGATGCCATGGCTGCTGACACTGTTTTTCCCCCTAACAAGGACTAGGAAATGGGCAGTGGGTGGGGCTTAAACACAAACAAGGAAGAACATACCAACTGAAGCTCTGCTGTCTAAAAATGCCAGTGCTTAAGATTTTTAGCATGTTTCCTCAATATCTAATCACAGATTATGCTTATTACTCAGTTACTACAGAAAATATCATACAGATTTGTCATTCAAAATGTTATTTTTGCTTTACATAAAAGTATTTCCATTGAAAATCTATGTGTGGAAACAACAGCGGTTCTTTAATGTACAGTATATTGCTATTGTAGAACATATTTATGCATGTTCGCTAATATTTAATATATTAAGCACCTAGTTTAAGGTAATTTTGGACCATGATTAAAATGTATTTGTGATATGGGATCCTAATCAGGTGTTGAGATCCTCTTAAAAAGGTTTTGAACATCTTGATAATGATAAAATAATGACTTCCCTGGGACTGTACAGAATAGCACGCTGGCTATGGTCCAGTGGGAGCAGGCTGGAGGAAGAGGGTTGGGTGGATCAGGCTGGAGGAACAGTCCCTAATGCCTTCCCAGGAAGAGCTGCCCATCCCAGGCCTTTACAACTAGGAAGGAAGCGGTCAGTGAAGGAGTCTTTCACACGCTGAACTGATGCCAAATACTGATCCTTCTTTACAGATATACCTAATTTGGCAATGATATCTGTTGGGTTCATGCTGCTTGTTAAACCTACCAATCAAATTCTCCAGGAAGTCTTCTTATCCTTCCAGCACTTATACAGAACATCGGCTTCTTTTCTAATGAAGGGCTGAATGGTAACTAAGCCGGTGATATACTGTACTATGCTAGTGTGGATTCTGGATGTGTCTGGTTTCTTACCTGCACGCTACATGCTAACAGAGCCAACTTACTAAATGCAAACTGCCAGCAACCGGCCTCATCCCAAATCAGTAACGCAGTGTTAGTATATTGCAGAATGGGCTCATTCAACATTGCCATTGTGGCGTCCTACGATGCTAGTGGATGCTAGTAGATGGTTAGCACACCGGCTCTGGCCCTCGTGAAACACATTACACCCAATCATGTCCAACATTGCCACTATGGTGTCAGCACACTGGCTACAGGCCTCACTCAACATTGCTAATACAGCATTAGCATGACAGTTACTGGGCTCATCCAACATTGCTACCACAGTGTTAGCATGCTGGCTATGAACCACATCCCACAACACTAACAGCTTTGTCCAACTTTGCTATTGTGGTGTTAGCATGCTGGCTACAGGCCTCACTCAACATTGCTACTACAGCATTAGCATGACCGTTACTGGGCTCATCCAACATTGCTACCACAGTGTTAGCATGCTGGCTATGAACCACATCCCACAACACTAACAGCTTTGTCCAACTTTGCTATTGTGGTGTTAGCATGCTGGCTACAGGCCTCACTCAACACTGCTAATACAGCATTAGCATGACCGTTACTGAGCTCATCCAACATTGCTACCACAGAGTTAGCATGCTGGCTATGAACCACATCTCACATTACTAACAGCTTTGTCCAACATTGTTACTGTGGTGTTAGCATGCTGGCTACTGAGATCACTCAATATTGCTATTGCAGTGTTAGCACACTTGTTACTAAGATCATCCAACAATGCCACTGAAGTGTCAGCATACTAAATTGACATTAGCATTCCAGCTATTAAGCTCAGTTGCTATTAGCATGGGCCTCATTCCATATTACTACCATCCTTTTTGAACATTGCTAGTGTGGTTTTATCACACCTGCTACAGGCTTGTGCCACATTGCTACTGCAGTGCTAGCACACTGGCTACTAAGCTCATCCAACAGTGCTACTCCAATGTTAGCATGCTTGTCTGATATAATTTTAATGCTATAAGCATTCTGACTACCAGGTTCATCTAACATTACTAATGTGCTGTTAGCATAGCTCTGACTGGTCTTAGCCAACATTGCTACTGCCTTGTCCCACACACTATTAACCTAGTTGCTGGAGTTGTGTTAGTATGCCATCGGCGTTTGCCTTGTGCCACTTTACTACCAAGCTCATCCAACATATCATGGCACAAGCACACCTAATACAGACCTCATCCTACATTACTACGTTACTACTTCAACTTTGTTACTGTGGCATTAGCACACTGGCTAAGGGCCTCATCCTATATTACTACTGGCCTTATCTAACATTGATAGTATGGCATTAGCACTCCTGCTACAGGCTTGTCTTACATTGCTAATACAGTGTTAGCACACTTGTTACCTTGCTCATCCAACAATGCTACTGCAGTGTTAGCATGCCGGCAACAATGCTCGTCAGACATTGCTAGAATTGCATTAGCATGCTTGCTACCAGGCTCATCTGACATCACTAATGTGCTGTTAGCATAGCGCTGACTGGGCTCATCCAACATTGCTACTGTGGTATTTGTATATGGGCTACAGAACTTGTCTCACATTATTATCGGCCTAGTGGCTACAGGCTTGTCCCACACCACTAATTCATTAGCATACTGACAACCAGGCTTGTCCAACATCACTAACCTGGTGTTAGCATAGCGTTTTCTTCAGTGCTCAGAACTGTTCATACCTCCAGTAAAAAAAAAAATGGCCACTGATTGTCACCATTACTTAGTGAGATGGGTATTTCTGGGTGTCATCATTGATGAAAAGTTGAATGGAAACCAAACATAAATCATTTAAAAAAAAAAATCGCTAAATCTATCGCATTATTGTACGGGAAGTAAAGGGAGTTATTTAATGATAAAGCTCTGTATATATTGTATAATGCTATAATTGTTAATCTACTGTATTGAAGTCGGGGGAAAAGCGTGTAAAACAATTACTAATTCTATTCTTGTTCTACAGAAAAGGGCTGTAAGAATTATCACCAGAAAACCTTACAGTCATCCATCAAATTCATTGTTTTAATAGTTGAAATTATAAAAAAAAATTATGATTTAGTTGTATTTTATTATTTATGTATAAGGCTCATAAAAATATATATTAAGTTCAAACATCCAATTTAATTTTGTGAAGAGAAAAAGTTGTTATAATCTTAATCTGAAGGAGCGTACTTTAATGTACTGTAATTCAAGGAATAAGATTATGGAATAATTTGGAGAGTGATGTTAAAAATGCTAGATCAATGTGTGTGTTTTAAAAAAAAATGATAAAATATGGTCTGTATAAAAAATATGAAATAGTATAATGTGTAACTGTTATAATCTGTAAACTGTTGTTTGAGAAGGATTTGATGTTTTTAGTATAGTTTTTTTTTTTGCTTCTTTTTTGTTTTTTTGGAAATTTACTATTGTTCTTAATTATTTTTGGGATAAAAGGGGCAGATATTAAATGTTTTTTGTTTTTATTTGTGATTTGTATATATTATTTTTCTGTAAAAATGTATTTTGTTTATAATGAAATGAATAAATCTTCTAAACTAAAAAAACTAAAAAAAAGATGTATTTTGTATAGAGTCCAGATACTGACCCTACTTTTTTTTCTAGGTCGTATGTTTGACATTAAGACACTTCTAAAGCAGCTTTTGAGGATTTTCTTCACTTTTAATATCTATCTTTACTTCTGTCCCAATCCAGACGCATTAGCCAATAACTGGGAGAAGAATGCAGGCTAGTCTATTCCCCGGACGTTTTACTGCATCTGTGAGGAATGAAAGACATGCATGTGCTGCTAATAACAACAGTTACTTCTTGCACAACATTCAGACGTAATTCTCTGAGAAAAGCCCAGAGGACTCTCTCTCTCTCTACGTGGTTCTATTGTCTGGAGATCAATTCTTTGTCCAGTAACAGGTGTTTAGTTCATTATGTAATGTTCTCCTGTCAATCACACAGAGCTCCATTCAGAATTTTAACTTTACAGAGAACCCGCTGACTCTTAAACGTCCTGTAGAGCGTAATCCTTTAATACCTGTGATTACTCACACCCATCTCCTGCAGCCGGGGGAGAGGGATCAGGAGATTCTGACCTGGGAATCAGTGATTTGAGTGGTCTCGAAGCTTTGGGGTCCTGTCGTTGTAGGGATTTTTTTTTGTATTTAACGGTTTTCCCAAGATACACATAAAACTATTCACCCCTGTGCTCTCTGCTCTCTTCACTACTCTTTACTGCCTCTGCTGGCTGATTGCAGTATGATGTGTAGCTCCGCCCATTCCAATATGTTTTAATAAGAGACAGCCCTGTCTATTATTCATGTAATTTTTGTCCTTTAAAACTTTACAACCCCAAATCTGATAAAGTTTGAAAAGTAAGGAAAATGCAGAGTTTCTTACATTTGGTTTGTTCTTTATTTGAACGCAGACAGTATGAATCCGATATATTTCTGCTCAGCTTCATATTATTTATGAATAAATACATTCTATTTATTTACCACTTTGTAACATTGCCATTTCTTTTTACAACATTTAAAATATAGATATTTGTTTTACCGGTTCGAATCCCAGTCATGCAGCTTGCCCTGCCTTGCTCTCTCTGGGTGGGTACAGTAGATGGAGCTTTTTCCCCTCATCACTCCTAGGGTGATATGGATCAGCACAAGGCAGCATCTGTGAGCTGATGTATAGGAACCGAGTCGCTGCACTTTCCTCCGAGTCTGCTGTGATGCTACTCGGCAATGCTGCATCAGCAGCAGTTCAAAAAGAGGCGGAGTCTGACTTCACATGTATCGGAGGAGGCGTGTGCTAGTCTTCACCCTCCTTGTGTTATGGAATCACTAGTGATGGGGGTATACTGCTAATTTACAGCTGAATTGGTTGGACAATCGGCCTAGCTAAATTGGGGAGAAAAATGGAAGAAAATTTGAAATAAATCTTAAAAAATAAATAAATAAATAAAAAATTGGTATTGAGAATTCCAAGCAATGAAATGTTCCAAGTGTTATTTTGTTATTTCATATAAGTGCACAAACACAACTTTTACATCAATACCTTCACAGTGTAAACCAACAGGTCAGAATTTCTTCTGCTGAGAAGCGCAAAAGCACAGCGCCATTAAAATACCAATCTGCCAAAGCCAGAGCTTGTCTGGCTCTTAAAGGGTGGTTTATAAAAATGGTTTATTTCATGCTGATTGGTTTATTACACATTGTGCATGCATTTTACACATTTGTCGAGTTCTCACAATAACAAAGACACACCGACATGCCCTAAATCTAGCTGCATGATGCATCTCTCTGTTTTCTGAATTAATGCTGCATCACATGAGTTTAATGACTGTCTTAAATGCTTGTACTTAAACCGTGACACCAGTCTCATGAGTAGATATTAAATGAGATTCCAACTGTGCCCTAAATGCTAAGCTTTTGACCCATCAGACTGGTTATTTTCACAGATGGGTTGAGCAGTGAGAAATATCTGGGAGGAACTGGGTTATGTGTGATTGGAGCTAATGAGGTCAGAGGTTACAGCAGTCTGGAACAACAGCACTCAGTTTAATCTGTACAGTAGAATTACTGCAGACAGTGGCAAAATGCAACCAGACAAAAGGGAAGGGTTGATGGATAATCTGTGTTTGATTTGTGAAGAAATGTACAAATTTAAATGAAGCAAATTCAGGTGGATGATTGTTGATGTTTCCATACTGTCCTTCCCACATAATTAGACAGAAAATTAGTCCAAACACAACGCTTTCCCATCCTACGCAACCTTTTCATTCACTCTAAAGTTAAGGACTGGTTTATAAATACAGCAAATTATCAAAGAAAAAGCCTTACTATGCCAACACCATTCAGAAATGGCAGCTCCTTTTTTTGGGCCAAATCCCATTTCAAATGGACTGCAGCAAAATAGAAAACTGTTCTGTGGTCAGAGAAGACAGGAGCATTTCTAAATGGTGTTGATATACAGCTTCTTCTTTGTAAGATCCAACTTTAACCTGCATTTAGATTCCAGCATAGTTAACTGTGTTCACAGATGTCTGAGTACAGATTTCTGAAAGTGTTTCTGAGCTTATGCAGTGATTTTTAGCACAGAATCAGTAATGTTTTTAGTACAGAGCCACCTAAGGGCCTGAAACTCACCAGCATCTAGTAGTGCACAGGTATTTCTCAAGATTCTCTGAATCTTTTGACTGAAGGTGCTGGGATATACAAAGTGTTCATTATTTTACATTGGGGAATTGTTTCTGAAGTCGAGACCTATGGAAACCTATGGAAATATGGGCAGATTTTAGTACAAAAACATAATAATTTTAGAACAACCTCAGGCAAAAAATTAAACAAATAATGAGTTTTAAGGAACCCTTTAGAATTTTCTATATTTATGCATAAATATGTAGACCTAAGACATCATCAGGCAACGTTTTCATGCAAGTGTTCCAAACTCTTTGGAGATGTTTTTTTGTTAATTCCATCTTTAAACTAACTGCTAAACCTAGTTCTACTATTACGACTTCAGAAGCAAGTTTGTTAGTTGAACTATTTAATGTTTTAACATGTTTAGCAAAACAAAGATACATATTATAAAGAGGAAATGAAGAACAGTCTCTTCTAGTAGAGTCTTTGGCGTAGGCACCGTTATCGGCCCAGGACTTGATACATCTGGGCTCTGCAGATCCTGTCGTACATTGGAGACAGGGGCGGAGACAACCCCTGGGCAACCAAACGGGATCAACCTGGAGGCGGTGGGGAAGGAGGAGGGTAAGAACGACCATCAGCGTCTGAAAGGCAGCAAAGGTACTGAATGAGTGATCTTATTTAAAGGCAGAGGGAACAGCTGATTGGATAGGTAATTAGGTGACGTAGCATTGGAGTCTTTAGTAGAACTTGCGCTGCACTTTCATAGGTTCACATACTTTTGCCACTCACAAATATGGAATATTGTATCATTTTTCTCAATAAACAATTGTTCAAGTATACTATTTTGGTCTCATTTGTTTAACTGGCATTTTTTTTTTCTTATATTAAAAAATGATTAAAGTTACAAAACATAATACTGCACTGCTCCAGGCCTTTAGTTGGCCTACTAGTGGAGACCTACCTACCCACATTTCGAAGAGTGACCTGGTAAAGCCCATCATGACCTTTGGCTGACCCTAAGCTAAGTGCATTTAGGTCTGGCCAGATGAGAGGGAGGACAGCCTAAGTGTGTGTGGGTGTGTGTGTGTGTATAAGTGCTATTCATGCTTGGAGTCTATCAGTGTAGAGAATGCTGCACTAATGCAGTCAGACACAGACCGATTCAGAATTTATTCAGTAGAAGAGTCCAACTTAACTTAAATTAACCCTTATTTAACCGTTTATGAGCAATTAATTTACGTCAGTGAATAAAATAAACGCACATCTTGGCTGAATTTTCTCAGTCAGCTTTATTAGGTAGAGTCACCTGGAATTCAGGCTTTCAGTTAACAGCTGTGCTGAACTCATCAAGAGTTAATTACTTGAATTTCTTGTCTCTTAATAAAGTGTTTGAGAGCATCAGTTAAAGTAAAGTAGTGAAGAGGTAGAGTTACAGGTATACAGTGAATAGTGAATATTTGAGTAATGTTCTAATCCAGATTATGAGAAGCAAGAACTACTATATAACTAAATAAAGAAAAAAAATACTCTAAGAAATGAAGGTCAGTAAATCTGAAACATTTCAAAAACTTTAAAAGTAAACTCAAGTGTGGTTGCAATAACCAACAAAAACATTATGATGAAACTGGTGCTCATCAGGACTGGCCCTGGAAAGGAAGAGCAAGAGTTTTCTCTGTTGTACAGGATAAGTTCATTATAGTTATCAGCCTCAGAAATCACAAGTTAACAGCTCCCCAGATAAGAGCATCTAAAAGCTTCTTCACAGAGTATTTTTGGTTTGTTTAACACTTTTAAACTTTTAAGTTACTACATGATTCCTTACGTGTTCCTTCATAGTCTGGATCACTGATTTAGTATTAAAGTCTTAAATGTCTTGCTGCTCATTCTTTTACATTACATTACATTTTTACATTACATTACATTACATTACATTTGGCAGACGCTTTTGTCCAAAGCGACTTACAATAGTCAAGTACAATGTAAAATAAGTTTAAAGGTAAAACATCTTTGGATAGGGATAAAAGGAGGACAAAGGGGAATAATAGGATAGAGGAGTGAAGGAGAGGAAGAAGGAAATGAGGTTAGAAGTAGTTACTGTGTTAGAGGTGTTAGGAGAGTAAGTGCTCTTTGAAGAGCTCTATCTTCAGGAGTTTCTTAAAGATAGCGAGAGATTCTCCTGATCTGGTAGTGGAGGGTAGTTTGTTCCACCATTGGGGAACTCTGTATGAGAACAGTCTGGATTGCTTTGTGTGAATGTTTGTTTGGCAAAGCGAGGCGACGTTCATTGGAGGAGCGCAGCGGCCGGGAGGTAGAGTAAGCCTTCAGGAGCGAGTGCAGGTAGGAAGGAGCCTGTTCTGACATCACCTTGCAGGCGATTGTAAGAGTTTTGAATTTGATGCGAGCACCAACTGGTAGCCAATGGAGCTCAATGAGCAGCGGGGTGACATGTGCCCGTTTTGGCTGGTTGAAGACCAGACGTGCTGCTGCGTTCTGGATCATCTGGAGTGGTTTTACTACACAGGCCGGGAGGCCAGTTAGCAGGGCATTGCAGTAGTCAAGGCGTGAGATGACGACCGCTTGCACCAGGAGTTGGGTGGCCTGTTGCGTCAAGAACGGTCTAATTTTTCGGATGTTATAGAGCGCAAAGCGGCAGGACCGAGCAACTGAGGCCACATGGTGCGTGAAGGAGAGTTGGTCATCAACCATAACACCCAGGTTCCTAGCAACCTTTGTCGGTGAGAGAGAGAGAGAGTCGATACTTATAGAGAATTTGTGTTGAAAAGTGTTGTGTTGTTTTGCTGGTATAACCAGAAGTTCAGTCTTTGAGAGATTTAATTGAAGGTGATGCTCCTTCATCCATGAGGATATGTCAGAGAGATGGTTGATGAGCAAGCTCAGGCTGGTCTTACTGGTCATGGTGGTCAGCCAGCTTACAGTATACATTCTGACCATATTGTGTTCCAGTTTTGTCTTCTGGTCAATCAGAACGAACATACTGGTGACCATATTAGTCTTGCTGGACAACAAGCTTAATCATTGTGGTCTACCAACTGTGTCTACCAAGTGTGCTCAAGCTTGGTCATACTGTTGGTCTGAGGTTTATCATACTTGCAGAGCAACTAAACCAGACGCTGTCCAATCCGGACCCAAACCGATAAACTACTGAGAAAGATTTAATTCTGACCGTGTTCATTTAAAATGGCGGAACGTCTATTGTCTTTATGGTGTACGTGCTTTACAGCGCAGTAAACTCACAGACCAATCACGTGTGCTGTAAGATCACCAAACGCTCTCCTCTACCAATCAGATCTGTGCAGACGCGAGAGAGCGGAACCACACAGGCGAAGCAGGCGGTGAGAAGTGGGAGAATAAAGCGAGAAAAGCTAATACAGATGGTGCGCACCAGAAAAAGAGATTAAACTACTACCTTTATAAAACATATTAACAGTAATGGGTACCACTTTAAAATAAGACTACCTTAATAAAGGGTTTATAAATGGTTAACATGGTTAGTTTATTAATGGTTACTAATTAGGTTGTAAATGCCTTCAAAATCATTAATAATCAGTTATAACACATACGCAAGAAGGGCAACAGTATAGATGGCTGTGTAATATAGTTCACTATTTGGCAAACAACAGGTCATTGTTGCCCTTTCTATGTATGTGTTATAACTGATTATTAATGGTTTTTAAGGCATTTACAACCTAATTATTAACCATTAATAAACTAATTGTAAACCATTTATAAACCCTTTATAAAGGTAGTCTTATTATAAAGTGGTACCCAGTAATGTAACCGAGCGGTGTTACTCGGAGGAATTAAAGAGAAACAATCGAGACAAGAGTGCAAAATATTCCACTTTACTCCACCGGATCAGAACTCCTCAACAACAAAAAAAAACCCTAGCTCGAAGGCATGCTCCCTTTACTCCCAAACCAACCCTAGCTTAAAACTACGGCAACCTCCAGGGGACAAAAAGCATTGGCAACTCCCCCCATCAGTTTTACCCACAACATAATAAAGTCTGATACAGTAATAATATTAAATAAAATAAAACTGCTGTTTTTTTTAAAAAGCTGATATTTTGGCCAAGTTCAGCAAACATTTCTCCATATATTTATATTGATTCATCATTCATTCAATTATTATCATGACAGGCAGGCCTAAATCTTATATAAATAAAATAAAATAGAATAAATATAGCATTTTGAAACAAAGTGAACATACAGATTCACAGTATTAGACTCGATATGTTAAATTATTGAGGGTGTTCCATTTATTTTATGATAGGTTGATAATGTAATTATTGTGACAGCAGGCCTATTTAAAACAATACATATTGTTGAAATATATGGAATAGTATGTGTAATTTGTTTTGTCTTTCAGTTGTTGATGACATAAATAAAACACTGACAGAACTACTATAGGCTTCTTCAGTAAACAGAATAAAAAACTGAATTATAACACGTTATAACAAGTTAACAATGGCGACAGTCCGGACCTTAGCCTCGTGACATTTTCCTAACTGGACCAAACTGAATTCTAATTAAATACCCCTGAACTAAACCATCAAATCTATTAAAAACACACGGTTGTTATATTTACAGTCTAATAGATGTTTAATGCAATTAAATAAGAATAAGCTCTTATTATAAGTATTATAATGAGTATAGTACAGTCATATGAAAAAGTTTGGGCACCCCTATTAATCTTAATCATTTTTAGTTGTAAATATTTGGGTGTTTGCAACAGCCATTTCAGTTTGATATATCTAATAACTGATGGACACAGTAATATTTCAGGATTGAAATGAGGTTTATTGTACAGAAAATGTGCAATATGCATTAAACCAAAATTTGACTGGTGCAAAAGTATGGGCACCCTTATCATTTTATTGATTTGAATACTCCTAACTACGTTTTACTGACTTACTGAAGCACAAAATTGGTTTGGTAACCTCATTGAGCTTTGAACTTCATAGCCAGGTGTATCCAATCATGAGAAAAGGTATTTAAGGTGGCCAATTGCAAGTTGTTCTCCTATTTGAATCTCCTCTGAAGAGCGGCATCATGGGCTCATCAAAACAACTCTCAAATGATCTAAAAACAAAGATTGTTCAACATAGTTGTTCAGGGGAAGGATACAAAAAGTTGTCTCAGAGATTTAACCTGTCAGTTTCCACTGTGAGGAACATAGTAAGGAAATGGAAGACCACAGGGACAGTTCTTGTTAAGCCCAGAAGTGGCAGGCCAAGAAAAATATCAGAAAGGCAGAGAAGAAGAATGGTGAGAACAGTCAAGGACAATCCACAGACCACCTCCAAAGAGCTGCAGCATCATCTTGCTGCAGATGGTGTCACTGTGCATCGGTCAACAATACAGCGCACTTTACACAAGGAGAAGCTGTATGGGAGAGTGATGCGAAAGAAGCCATTTCTGTAAGCACGCCACAAACAGAGTCGCCTGAGGTATGCAAAAGCCTATTGCACATTTTCTGTTAGTACAATAAACCTCATTTCAATCCTGAAATATTACTGTGTCCATCAGTTATTAGATATATCAAACTGAAATGGCTGTTGCAAACATCCAAATATTTAGAAGTAAAAATAATTAAGATTAATAGGGGTGCCCAAACTTTTTCATATGACTATAAGTATTACACTCTGTAGTATAGTAACAGCAGTACAGCAGTATGTGAGTTAAAGCTGGGACGTGAGGAGGACGTGAGCAGGTCTGTTTGTGTGGGTACGTTGGTGGGTAGATGATGATCAAACTGCTGATCCCTCAGGTTTGGTTACTGCAGCATGAGTCATGAGGGTTTCTGAGGAGGTGGAAGGTGGGTTTGATGGTAATTATGGTAATCACTCTCTCTCTATCCCTATTTCTCTCTCTCTCTCTTTCTCTTGCTTTCTCTCACTCGTTTCTCTCGTTCTCATGGTGCTTTGTGCCCAAAGCTGACACGGCTTCTTCTACCCGCGTTGAGGCCGTGACACCAGCTCGTAAAATACTGTAGCTGCCAGATCATTGTGCCATATGAACAGCTGCATGCAACATCACTGTCTGACTGGAACAAGCCATGACCTCATCTGGCATTAATTCAGTCTAATAAACCAAGCCGAGCAAAATTAATCCATGAAAAATTCTACAGGATGGTCCAACATCACCTCTACTTGGAATGGAGTTCTGCTTTTGTCTTGGTGGAAATTCCCAACAAATCTGTATGTTGTACCACTCTGGTCTTCATTTCAAGCAGTTTAACATCCAAAAGTAATGTTATTAATGTCCTGAAACCAATGGATCTACCATTTCTATTGACTGAAGACCCTATAGATACTGTACCATGTCCAGCTTAATGTCCTGAAACCAATGGATCTACCATTTCTATTGACTGAAGACCCTATAGATACTGTACCATGTCCAGCTTAATGTCCTGAAACCAATGGATCTACCATTTCTATTGACTGAAGACCCTATAGATACTGTACCATGTCCAGCTTAATGTCCTGAAACCAATGGATCTACCATTTCTATTGACTGAAGACCCTATAGATACTGTACCATGTCCAGCTTAATGTCCTGAAACCAATGGATCAAGCATTTCTATTGACTGAAGACCCTATAGATACTGTACCATGTCCAGCTTAATGTCCTGAAACCAATGGATCTACCATTTCTATTGAATGAAGACCCTATAGATACTGTACCATGTCCAGCTGCATCGCCAGATCTATACTTAATCCCTAAAAATGTGTGGGATGCTATTGGACGCTCCATCAATACTCCCAACATCCCTTAATCAAAATCTGCAGGAACTGTGTGAGAATATTGGAGCTGTATTGGATGTATTATCACAGGACTCCATTAGGAACCTCTACAACCCTTAACATCAATAAGGTCCTGCAACTAGTGGTACTACCTTTTTTGTAAACGCTAATTTTGGGAAGCTATTCCAACGGGACAATGCTCAGCCAGACACCATTAGGAACCTCTACAACTCCATGTTGAGTTGTCTGACATGCTGAAGTGTTACACATGCTTTACACACTACTTATAAATGTGTAGTTAATTAAATGTTATTAAGAGAGTTTCCCATATTGGTCTAAACCATTTAATCTTTTAATCATTTATTGTTCTTGGTAACATTATCTTCCTTCATATTCCTTTTTGATGCAACTATTTGTGGAACTATTTATTTGACAATGAGTGCACAGTGGCAGTCAAGAGGCCTAAGGTCACTCTGGAAGAGCTGCAGAGATCCAGATGGTAGAATCTGTCCACAGGATCACTATATATGGTGCATTCCTTAAATCTGGCCTTTATATAAGAGTGACAAGAGGAAAACCATTGATAAATAAAAGACATAAGAAGTTCTGTTTGCTGTTTGCTTCAAGCTAAGTAGGAACACAGCAAACATGTGGAAGAAGGTGCTGTGGCCAAATGAGACTAAAAGCAAAGTGCTTTGTGAAACATGGTGGTGGCAGCATCATTCTGCACATCACACTTTTCAGATTTTTATTTTTATTTTCTGTACATATCTGACATACTGGGTGAAAATGGGCACATGTCCCCCCACTGCTCATTGAGCTCCATTGGCTACCAGTTGATGCTCGCATCAAATTCAAAGCTCTTACAATCGCCTGCAAGCTGATGACAGAACAGCTCCTTCCTACCTGCACTCGCTCCTGAAGGCTTATGCTACCTAACACCTCTAACTAACTACCTTCCACTACCAGATCAGGAGAATCTCTCACTATCTTTAATAAACTCCTGAAGACAGAGCTCTTCAAAGAGCACTTTCCCTCCTAACACCTCTAACTAACTACCTTCTACTACCAGATCAGGAGCATCTCTCACTATCTTTAATAAACTCCTGAAGACAGAGCTCTTCAAAGAGCACTTACTCTCCTAACACCTCTAACTACCTTCTACTACCAGATCAGGATTATCTTTTGCTTTCTTTAATAAACTCCTGAAGACTGAGCTCTTCAAAGAGCACTTTCCCTCCTAACACCTCTAACTAACTACCTTCTACTACCAGATCAGGAGAATCTCTCACTATCTTTAATAAACTCCTGAAGACAGAGCTCTTCAAAGAGCACTTACTCTCCTAACACCTCTAACTAACTACCTTCCACTACCAGATCAGGAGAATCTCTCACTATCTTTGATAAACTCCTGAAGACAGAGCTCTTCAAAGAGCACTTACTCTCCTAACACCTCTAACTAACTACCTTCTACTACCAGATCAGGAGAATCTCTCACTATCTTTAATAAACTCCTGAAGACAGAGCTCTTCAAAGAGCACCTACTCTCCTAACACCTCTAACTAACTACCTTCTACTACCAGATCAGGAGAATCTCTCACTATCTTTAATAAACTCCTGAAGACAGAGCTCTTCAAAGAGCACTTACTCTCCTAACACCTCTAACTAACTTACTACTTATAACCTCATTTCCTTCTTCCCCTCCTTCATTCCTCTATCCCATTATTTCCCTTCGACCTCCTTTAGGCCCTGTCTAAAGATGTTTTTATCTTTAACTTCTATTACTTTTGTACTTGACTATTGTAAGTTGCTTTGGACAAAATTTATTTATTTTTTCATAAAAAATCTGCATAATTTGAGGCAGACTGGTGATGTTTGGCACCACAGTGTGTACGAGACCCTCTGGGAGGCACCATCAATGAAGCACTGGTGTCCCGACGGGTCGTCTTTACGGGACAGAGACAGGAACAGGACCTTTCCCCTAATTCAGCCTGACCCATATCTGAGTGCTATCATCACCCTGCATCACTCAGCACACACACACACACACACACACACTAATATACACACAGCACTGAACCACCAGTCAGAGAACAAAAGCTCATACACACTCATCTCACACACACACAAAATAAACACACACTGATATACACACACTGATATACACACTCGCATGGTTAAAGGATGATGTCAAAGGAACCGACAACAAGAAGTCCAATTCAGTTAGTGGGATATACTATACTATAGTGTTTATAACACTGCGTGTATATGTGTGTGTGTGTGTGTGTGTGTGTGTGTGTGTGTATTAGGAGGTGTGTGTTTGGGGGGGCAGGGTTGTGTCCTCGGGGAGAAACAGTTTGACCCACTTCTCATTCAGCTGCACTGGTGTTGCCCCACTGGAGCAGCTATAGCACTTCATCAGCTCCAGCATTCACACTCTGCTGACTGCCTCTGTACCAGTGTGTGTGTGTGTGTGTGTGTGTGTGTGTGTGTGTACTTGTGTGTGTGGCACACATATCTCAAAATAGTGTGTCTTTGCGAAACATAAAACACCCTTTTTTCTACACATCAAGTGCAGCAAGTATGTAGCACACACACACACACACACACACACATTCTCTGGCTTCTGTAAAACTCAATTCTCACAGGCAGGAAGTCGCTGGTCAGTATCCGAGGAAGCGATAGACACACGTTATCACCCCATTCTGTGTGTGTGTGTGTGTGTGTGTGTGTAGAAAAAAGAAAGAAAGAAATAGGAAGTAAAAAAGAAAGAAAAAATAAATAAACAAAGCAACAAAAAATAAAAGACAGACTAAGAAAAGAAGACAGTAAAGTAATGGGAGAATAGAAAGATAAAGCTACTGGAAGATAAGAAAAGAAACTGAGAAACATAGAGAGAGAGGGGAGAGAGAGAGAGAAAAGGAAACAACAAAAAAGAGAGTGATATAAAGAAATAGATGGAGGGAAGAAATTACAACAAATATTAAAAATAAACGAAAATGATTAAAGAAACAGTAGAGATAGAACAAATGAAGATAGAAAAGAAGAGAGAAAAAAACAGTGAGAAATGTGGCCAATGAAAAAGAAAAATGAAAGAAAGAGTTAAAATAACAAATAGTGAGAGAAACTGAGAGAAAGAGAAAAAGAAAGAGAATAAAATAACAGTAAGTGAGAAAAAACTAAAAGTAAGGAAAGGAGAGAAAAGTGGGGTGAAAAAAGAATAGAAAGACAAAAATGATAAGAGAGAGAGAAAACAAATAGTGCTTACAGAATAAAGAGAGAGAGAGAGAGAGAGAGAGAGAGAGAGAGAGAGAGAGAAAAAAAAAAGAGAGAAAGAAAGACAGAGAAAAAGTTGCCCTTTAGTTTCTCACTGTTGACCCTGTTGACCTACACACTGAGAGACAGGATATCCCTCCTCCGGTCCAACACACACAGACACACACACACACACACACACACACACACAGACACACACAGCACATACCTCCAAACTTGACCTCTGACCTCTAACAGTACATGCCCAATCTACATAATTGCACCACTTGTTAAACACATGTTAAATTACAGACTGCGGAAATTATGAGAAGAATAGCCACTATGCTAACATCCCGCCTCTGCAGAGTTAAAGCAGCAATGCTAACAGACACAGCAGCCAGAAAACAGCAGCCAGGCTCAACAAGGTTCTTTATAAACAGGGTTCTTCTATAAAGCTGCCATATTGGAAATGAAAATAATTTAGTGACTACATAAGTACTGTATCATTTACAGGCATCATGACTCATTACATTAAATTACATTCAGTACATTAATTTAATTCACTACATTCATTACAGTCACTGGACTGTAGCAGTATTTAGCGCAGTGTAAGAGAGCTGTTGAGCATCATGATAATCAGTGGTGATGGAGCGAGACCATGAGGTCATCTGAAGAGCGTTACTCGCCCTGAAAGTCAGTGAGAGCTGGGTGGTCTCTCAGCTTCCACTAATTTACTGTTCACATACAGTAAACACAAGATAGACATCTGCTCATCTAGCGTTTCCTCCCAATCAAAGCTATTATCATTAGTTTCTTCCCCCTTTTCTGCAGTTTTATACAGCTTTTACAGGCAGTAGTGACTTTAGGTACTGGTGCTGGATTTACATATTATATTCTGTAACCGGGGTGTTGGAACATGGTACTTGAAACAATTTCTGTATTATACTCAACAACCGGGGTGTGGGTACAAGCCGATTTCCATATTATACTTGGGAATTTGAGTGTAGGCACTGGTGGCTTGGGCCCATTGTTGTATTATACTTGACAACTGAGGCGACTCTTGCTGCTTGCCACATTATACATGGCAACCAGGTAGTAGGAGCATGCAAATTGAGCCAGTTGTCATAATGGTCAGGTCAATTCCTATATTATACTCTGCAACCAGGTTGTTCGCAAAAACGTGGTGGGGGATTTCCATACTATACTCAGCAACCGGGGTGTTGGAACAAACAGCTTGGGCTGATTCTCATATTATACTTAAGAACTTGAGTGTAGGCACTGGTGGCTTGGGCCCATTGTTGTATTATACTTGACAACCGAGGCGACTCTTGCTGCTTGCCATACTATACATGGCAACCAGGTAGTAGGTGCATGCAAATTGGGCCAATTGTCATAATTGTCAGGTCAATTCCTATACTATACTCTGCAACCAGGTTGTTCGCAAAAACATGGTGGGGGATTTCCATACTATACTCAACAACCGGGGTGTTGGCACTAGAGGTGGGACAAAATGTAGAAATTGTATATATATATATATATATATATATATATATATATATATATATATATATATATATATATGTGTGTGATCATTTTATTTTCATAATAAAACAATATATTATTATATTATTCTCATATTATACTTGGGAATTCCAGTGTAAGCACTAGTGGCTTGGGCTAATTGTCATATTAAACTCTGCGACCAGGGTGTAGGCACAAGTCTCTTGCTGATTGCCATATTATACATGGCAACCGGGGAGAAAGTGCGTGCAGCTCGGGCCAATTGTCAATACTCTCAGGAGCCGGGGTGCTGGGAAATGTGGCTTAGGTCAGTTAGTATATTATACTCTGCAACCAGGTTGTTCTCAAAAGCGTGAGCAAGGATTCCTATACTATTCTCAACAACCGGGGTGTTGGCACTAGAGGTGGGACAAAATGTTAAAATTGTGATATACAGTATACGTGATCATTTTGTTTTCATTTGTGATAAATTATCAATAAATTGCGTCAAATATGGATCGTTTTATTGAAACATACCAGCACTCAATGCTTCCTAAGACTCCCCCTTAAATGAATCTTACTAAAGTTACTTCTTCGTTATTTCACATGGTGGCGCTATAATCAAATGTATAAGGTAAAGAAAGAATATTGGCTGTCAAATTCTGTGAAACTGACACCAATAAATGCATAATTCCTCAAATTCGCTCATTTAGGAATATTTTATCCTCTTTCTCTATTGTAGAGAATTGTCTTGTGATATATATTGAGTATCACAGAATCATTGTATCATAATATCATTGTTTTTGTGGGCAACATATCGCCAAAACATCGTATCTGAGATGCTTTGTGACTCACACCCCTAGTTGGCTCATAGATTTGGGCTGATTTCCATATTATATTCTGCAACCAGGGTGTTGGAACAAGCAGCTTGGGCAAATTTCCATTATATATTATACTCGTCGAATGTGGGTGTTGGCACAAGCAGATACTTGGCAACTAGAATGTAGGCTAGAAGTAGCTTTGGCTGATTCCAATATTATACTCAGCAACCAGGGTGTTGGAACAAACAGCTTGGGCTGATTCTTATACTATACTTGGGAACTTGAGCCAATTGTTATATTATACTTGTCAACTGGGGTGTTGACACATGCTGCTCTTGCTGCTTGCCATATAATAGATGGCAACCGGGGTATAGGTGCGTGCAGCTCGAGTCAATTGTCATAATAGTGTCAGCAACCGGGGTGTTGGCACTAGAGGTAGGACAAAATGTTAAAATTGTGATTGATGATTTTATTGAAACATACTAGGACTCTATACTCCCTAAGAGTCTGTGGCTCCCATGCACCCCTAGTTGGCCTTTGCAGCTTGGGCTGATTTCCATATTATACTCAGCATCCGGGGTGTAGGCACAAGTAGTTTGGGCGGTAAACCAAGCATTTGGATCACTGTTGCATTTGGGCCTAGTGGTTTTTGTTATCTGGGAAGATACCTGTTTCTAATAAAGTGGCCAGAGAGTGTACAGTGTGTAAGTGTGAAGATCACTTCAAAAGGCTTTGTGGTCTTTGTTTCTGGTTATATATGTCCTCCATATATGAAAAGCCCTCAGGCAACAGCTTGGGAAAACCCAGTTCTATGTTCTAAAGCTTTGAAATGCAGAACACTCGGAGGCATTAAAGGCCGGCTGTTGCCACACCAGACTGGATCTTTTTTTCTCGCCTTTTTCTCACGAGACGTCTGGGTTTTGTAACTCTGATGTAATATTTTATGGTGGGGGAGCTGACCCTGAAGCCTGGAGTTATAAAAACTAGACGAGATGTTCCTCAGAGACCGGCAGAGGAAATCAAGCTCGGCTTTAACATGTTTGACTGGTGCGTGTGAGAGAGTGTGTGTGTGTGTGTGTGTGTGTGTGTGTGTGTGTGTGTGTGTGTGTTTGAGTGTGTGTGAGTGTGTGTGTGTGTGTGAAGGGTGTGAGATCACAGAAGGCCAGGTGTTCTCCAACATGCAGGAGGCCACAGTTATTCCTGTGTAGAACAGGTGTATACACACATCAAGTGCATTAGCATGTGGCTGCACACACACACACACACACACACACACACCTGCAGTCAAAACACGCCTGCAGTCTTTCAATTACTGCCTTCAATCAGAGCGAGAAACGCTTTAACACACTTTCCTAACACTCTTTTATAATTACCCGCTGCTGGTTCTGTGGAAATGAAAGCTAATGCTGAAGGTATGATTTCTGAATTAATAAACCCCGATATCTCTTATTAAACAACAGTGAGAACATTAATCTTAGAGGAGGATGATTGCGACAAGATAATTTGAAGTAAAATCTGTTTTACTTCTAATCTATATGACTGTGAGAAAAACAGTGAATGTGAGAAAGAAAGAAAGAAATAAAGACAGAAAATAATAAGAGAGACAGAGGGGAGAAAGGAAAGACTAAACAGGAAGAAGGAAAGAGAGTAAGAGAGACTAAGAGAAAAAGTGTGGAAGTATAAAGAGGGTGGGAATGGGCTGGAGTGGGATTTGATGGGAGAGGGTTGATGAGAGTGGGTAAAGCAAGAGTGTGCTAGGGTGGGCAAGGGGGTCTATGGTGGGCAATGGTGGGTAAGAGTTGGACAAGGGTTGGCTATCATTTGTGACGGTGGGTAAGTGTTGGCTATCATGGGTAAGAGAGACTAAGGTGGGCAAGGGTGGGCAAGAGTGGGCTATGGTAGGCAAGAGTGGGCAAGGGTCAGCTAGGGTTGTTTATCATGGGTGAGGGTTGGCTATGGTTGGCTATCATGGGTGAGGGGGGCTAGAATGGACTGGAGTGGGATTTGATGGGTGAGGGTTGGTGAGGGTGGGTAAAGTGAGAGTGTGCAAGGGTGGGCTAGGGTGGAAGAGGGTGGTCAAGAGTGGGATAGGCTGGGCAAGGGGGATTAGGGTGGGTTAGCTTGGGCTAGGGTGGGCAAGGGTGTCTATAGTGGTCAAGGGGGGGTAAGGTTTGGCTAGGGTTGGCTGTTATGGGTGACGTTGGGTAAGGGTTGCCTAGGGTGGGCTAGGCAAGTGTGGCCTGGGGTGAGATATAATGGGTAAGGGGGTTGACGAGGGTGGGTTAGGGTGCGCAATGGTGCACAAGAATGGGCAAGAGTGGGCTAGGGTGGGCAAGAGTGGGCTATTATGGGTGAGATTGGGCTAGGGTGTGCGAGGGAGCACCAATCTATGATGGGCTAGGGTGGGCTAGAGTGGGCTAGGGTTGGCTAGGTTGGGCTAGGGTTGGCTAGGGTGGGCTAGAGTGGGCTAGAGTGGGCTAGAGTGGGCTAGGGTGGGCTAGGGTGGGCTAGGGTGGGCTAGGGTGGGCTAGGGTGGGCAGGATAGGGTTTATCAGATACTGGAAAAACTTGAATTTTACAGTCAGACAATAATCAGATTGTTTTTTTTCAAAAATCCAATAAAATCACAGGAACAAAACATGCAATAAACATAAAGGAAAACTCAAACTTCACCCTGCAGCATTTTATAAACACTTTATACCACAATATGATCATTCTTCGGATGAAAGATCATGCCGTGGACAAAGTGTAACATCCCATAATACTCTGGTTAAGAGTTTAAATGCACTAAGTAATACCAGTATTGAGCTAAAATCCAGTTTTCTTCTTCTCTTTATCGTTTATCTACTTATTTTTAAGAAATTAGTTTTGAGTTGAAATGGGCAAAGTTTTCAACTTTCATTTTTTCATTTTTTTTTTCAATCACTTACGTTTTAATCAGCTTATAATAAGAACGTTCTTACGCTGTGTTCATACAGAGTGCTCAGACTCTTCCTGTAACTGTAACTGTACTGGACTGGGGTTCTGTTTTTGGGACGTTTCAGCTTTATTGAAATCTGTCAGCTGGCCGTATTCATCACTGTCTGACACAAAAAACACTGAACCCACATCCTGCAGTCCTCCACTCTCTCACTAAAGCTTTCTAAAGTTCAGCGAAAACAAACTCCACCACAGTTATTGTTATTCAGTGCAGTGATTCAGGGCTGTGATTGGTGGAGGTGGGAAGCTGAAGACTGTACGCCGTGACCCTCGGCTGCTGCCCCTGATCCCTCCTTTCCTCCCGCTTTTCCATCCCTCCTTCTGTTTCTTCCCCTCCTGACTTTTTCATGGACGTATATCTTTCTCCCGCAGAAGGAAATGAAATTAAGGTGGAGGATTTCAGTGTTTTATGATGAATGACAGTGGAGACCAAAGCGTACGTCACGGCAGTTAACCCTTGACTTAACCTATCTTTCAACAAGGCTCCATAACACACACACACACACACACACACACACAGTTGTGTTAGTATCATTATGGGTTTTTCATGTACACTCTGTTAGGACTGTGAGTGATTTTAAACGAAATCTGCGTTTGTTTATTATGAGGATAAACATTCTATGGAACTACTGTTTTATAGAAACTAACATTGTGAGGACGTGGTTTTTCAAAGAATGTCATTCAAGTATGAACAGTGATGGGAGTAACGGCGCTGAAATTACACAGTTACACACATTACTCTAGCCACTCAATTAACTAGTCACAAGGGAGGGGAAAAGAAGACAGTATTCTATAGTGAGCACTTGAAATCAGAGATCTCAAACTCGCCGCCCGCAGAGCGATATTTTGTGGCCGGCTACGGTGGCCGAGAAAGCCCAGCGCAGTGCAAATTGAAAAGCGCTGCAAAAGCACAAAACACATCCATCAAAATTACAACACAGGCGCAGCAAATAGAAAAACGCGCTGCAACTAGAAAAACGCGCTGCAAATACAACCACAACACAACGGAAGTGAGTCACAACACAACGGAATTTTCCCGGGGGACCTTAAAAGATGCTGTACCAGCTGTGTACAAAGGACAATAAGTGGCAAACAAGCTTCTGAAAAGTAAATTATGTTTATTACCTGTGATTACCACGGTTGTGTGCATATTATTAAAAGTTCTGCTTCACAAAACGCCTTGTTTGCCACTTATTGTCCTTTGTACACATAGTGAAGTCCGAGACGTTACTGAAGACGCAGCTTAGCTGGTACAGCATCTTTTAAGGTCCCCCGGGAAAATTCCGTTGTGTTGTGACTCACTTCCGTTGTGTTGTGGTTGTATTTGCAGCGCGTTTTTCTATTTGCAGCACGTTTTTCTATTTGCAGCGCGTTTTTCTATTTGCTGCGCCTGTGTTGTAATTTTGATGGATGTGTTTTGTGCTTTTGCAGCGCTTTTCAATTTGCACTGCGTTGGGCTTTCTCGGCCACCGTAGCCGGCGGCTTGAAATCAAGTTTTAGTATTCTCTCTACCAGCACAGCGCATCCTATTCATTTAAACAGAGAGAGCCGCTGCACGAGCGCAGCCCCGCCCTCCGACAAACAGTTCAGCTGTGTGTGAGAGAGGCACATACGAGCCTCACACACACACAGAACAGCTGAAAATTTATAGATTTATAGAAATGAAAGCGCAGCGAAAGTTCTACTAAAGACTCCGATGCTACGTCACCTAATTACCTATCCAATCAGCTGTTCCCTCTGCCTTTAAATAAGATCACTCATTCAGTACCTTTGCTGCCTTTCAGACGCTGATGGTCGTTCTTACCCTCCTCCTTCCCCACCGCCTCCAGGTTGATCCCGTTTGGTTGCCCGGGGGTTGGCTCCGCCCCTGTCTCCAATGTACGACAGGATCTGCAGAGCCCAGATGTATCAAGTCCTGGGCCGATGACGGTGCCTACGCCAAAGACTCTACTAGAAGACTGTTTCATTATAACCTCTTCATATATGTATCTTTGTTTTTGCTAAATATGTTAAAACATTAAATCGTGCAACTGACAACATTTCTTCCGGAGTCGTAATAGTAGAACTATACATCATAGTGAGGTTGATAAAAAATCTTAAACTTACGATTGACTACACCTGTTGCTTGATTTGAATAAATAAAATAGTCCCCTTTTACTGGTAACTAGTTACTTTTATAGTGGAGTAACTCAGTTAGTAACTCAGTTACTTTTTTGGAGAAGTAACTAGTAATTATAACTAATTACTTTTTCAAAGTAACGTGCCCAACACTGAGTATGAATACTTTTGCAAGCCATTTTGTCTAGTTTTTCCCAATAAATGTTTTTGCACTCACACACACACACACTCCTTTTTTTTCAGTGCAAATCAAGCTCAGGTTATTTTTAGAGGAGCTGACAGATTGGCAGGTTTAATGTTGAGCTAACAGAAGGTTATCAGTGATCTAAAGGACGAGTGTCTCTGTGTGTTTGGTCACAGAAAGGTCACAGAAAGGTCACAGAGCACAGTAACACTGAGTGATGTTATAATAACCTGTGATGGAAGAACACTCATTGACAAAAATGAATGCACCAAGTTGTGTGAATGTAATGATCATACGGGAAAACTATACGAGCTTGTTGTACCCAGTTGGCCCAAATAAAAATATTACATTTATTTGCAGAAAAGGAGAAATGGCTGAAATAACATAAAAGATGCAGAGCTTTCAGACCTCAAATAATGCAAAGAAAACAAGTTCATATTCATAAAGTTTTAAGAAGAGTTCAGAAATCAATATTTGGTGGAATAACCCTGGTTGGTTTTTAATCACAGTTTTTTTTTTTCTCCAAAAAGTGATGTTGTGACGTTGTGTAAAACATACATAAATGTAAATAAAAGCATAATGCAATGATTTGCAAGTCAATAGGCCCACTTTTGTTTATGCAAAATAGTATGTTTTTATTTATTTATAATTTTCATCCCATTTTCTGCTCAAAATAATGTTTATATATAATAAATTATATAAATTTATATTCATAGAGTTTAGAAATCAATATTCGGTGCAATAACCCTGGTTTTTAATCACAGTTTTCATGCATCTTGGCATCATGTTCTCCTCCACCAGTCTTACACACTGCTTTTGGATAACTTTATGCTGCTTTACTCCTGGTGCAAAAATTCAAGCAGTTCAGTTTGGTGGTTTGATGGTTTGTGATCATCCATCTTCCTCTTGATTATATTCCAGAGGTTTTCAATTTGGTAAAATGAAAGAAACTCATCATTTTAAGTGCTCTCTTATTTTTTCAGTACAGAACTATTAGTTAGGTGTCTGTTGTGTTTGGGGCTCTGTTGAGTTTAGTGCACTGGTGTTAAGCTACTGTTCACCAGGTTTAGGGTGTGTGTGCTTCTCTGAGAAACCTTCGCCTCGCTGTCTCACTCACACACACACACACACACACACACACACACGTGTGTAGATGACGCATGAGGGTGGATGTAGAGTTGCTGTGTGCGCAGAACTAGAAGGGGAATTCTCCGTCCTTAAGGATGGTGTAGGAGGAAGCGAGCGCATGAGTGTCAATCAGGGTGTGTGTGGGCATGCAGATGTGTGTGTGTATATATATGTATACACTAGAAAAGAGAATGTAATTAAATTATTTGATGTTGAAATAGCAAATATAGTTCATATATGGGTGTTTTCTATTGTGTATTGTAGGGTAATTTACCACAGCATGATTGGAGATAACCACACCTTTAGTATGACATTACATACTTTAGGCCAGGGGTGTCCAAACTACGGCCCTATGGAGGTATTTTAGAAATAGAATGAAAGTTGGCCCGCTGTTAAGCAGGTTTTTTTAATGTGAGATTCAAATTTTGAACGCTAGGTGTCAGAAACGAGCCAAAGAGTCTAAAAGCGGAGAGTGTGCGCATTTCTAGCGCAGAAAAACGGGCCAAAGAGTCTAAAAGCGGAGAGAGTGCGCATTTCTAGCGCAGAAAAACAGGTTAAAGAGTCTAAAAGCAGAGAGGGTGCGGAGAGCGGAGAGAGTGCACATTTCTAGCGCAGAAAAAGAGGCTAAAGAGTCTAAAAGCGGAGAGAGTGCACATTTCTAGCACAGAAAAACAGGTTAAAGAGTCTAAAAGCGGAGAGGGTGCGCATTTCTAGCGCAGAAAATGAGGCTAAAGAGTCTAAAAGCGGACAGAGTGCACATTTCTAGCGCAGAAAAACGTGCCAAAGAGTCTAAAAGTGGAGAAGGTGCGCATTTCTAGCCCAGAAAAACGTGCCAAAGAGTCTAAAAGCGGAGAGAGTGCGCATTTCTTGCGCAGAAAAACGGGCCAAAGAGTCTAAAAGCGTAGAGGGTGCGCATTTCTAGCGCAGAAAAACAGGCTAAAGAGTCTAAAAGCGGAGAGAGTGCGCATTTGTAGTGCAGAAAAACAGGCTAAAGAGTCTAAAAGCGGAGAGAGTGCGCATTTCTAGCGCAGAAAAACTTGCCAAAGAGTCTAAAAGTAGCCGTAATTAAGAAGTTTAATATTAAGAGACATCATGAAATGAAACATCAATTTGAAAAATCTTAGTTTACACAACACTGTCAAAGATAAAGATAGTAAGTCAAGTAAAATGGTGTGTAAATGAAAGTAATCAGGAAAATGTATTATTTAAAGTGGTATATTTCATTATTTGTTTTATTACAGAGTCTGTGGCCCGTGACTTCAAATATATTTCTCCTTCTGGCCCCCAACAAAAAAGTTTGGACACCCCTGCTTTAGGCTGAACAGTGCATGTTTGTGTGTTGAGAGGGCCTAAAAATGTGTGTTATAATGTGTGTGTGTGTGTGTGTGTGTAGTCTTTGCATTGAATCCAAATGCGACACGTCAATATATAAAAAAGGAAAACTCTTTTCCCCTCAGTTTTCCAGTGGTTATGATGGTCATTATGTTGTCAACTAATTTTGTCTTAAAAATGCCTCTACGTGCAAAAATGACCACGCAAAGTGCCTATAAATACTTTCTGCTTTTGGTCTTTTGAAACCACAAACATAAACATATTTTAACTGCATTCAGTTCTCAGGTCATTATGATACGTATGAATAAATATAGTATTTGGGCTAAATGAACTGCCTCTGGTTGCCAGAGAAAGATAAAAAATAGTAAGTAGGGTCATGAAGAAACATCTATACACCCACCATTCAAACTACTGTGGTGCAAAAAAAGATCACTGTAATGCATGCATTGATAAAAAAAAAATGCATTCTGGATAAGTATATAAATGATTATCAGTCTATTTTCACACTTTCAGCCTGCAATAATTAAATATTATATATGAGTTTAGGAATAAATCTACACTGATGGGCGTGGTGGTCTGAAAGTCAGGTGTGTTCAGGTAAATTTCTGTTATATTACTATCTAGGCAACGAAAAACACAGGTGCGCCTCTGACTGGTTAACACCCTGACAACAGTCAACTGTCAGACATCCATGCATAACTTAAAGACATATCACAGTGTACGAACCTAACTTTTACATTCATAATAAACAGAATACTAAATAAAATAATAGTGTTGTTCCCATGAATGACCTGCACATGAACGTTCACAGCGCGAAAGAGCAGCTCAGATTTCTTTGCTGGGAAGCGCAAAAATATGGAGGATCAAAACTGCCAAAATTAAAAATAAATAAATCACTTGAAACGTAAGTAAATCACTTAATAAAAGTAATATGGTGATTAAAACAGGGAAGAATAATTATAATTAATATAAAAATAAATGCATATACATAAAAAGAAATATCTTAATATCTAAATTTTTTATGGGTTTCTTTATTAACATTGTTTAATTTTTATTTTGATTCATTTGTTCATTTGTTTATATAACTATTTATTTCTGCATTCATACATTTATTTTACTTATTGATTTATAATACTTTTATTGAGTTATTTACATACGTTTTTATTTTATTATTTATTTATTTATTTTAAATTTTGGCAGTTTTGGTCCTCCATACAAAAGCACTGGAAATTACAGTATACCACAGTTCCATTATCGCTGTTTATTAAAAGATTTTAAAAGAGTTAAAGAGGATGAGAAAATATGATCTGTTTGGTTATAACTGGTTAAACTCCACCAGTTAAAATAGTTCCATTGCTGCTCTGTTTGTAGCTGCGCTTGCGTTTGGCTTGTAAGCGCTGCATCATTGGGATGCTGCCTGTATGTGTTGGAGTAATACATTAGAGGCTGATAACGGCACTCATGGGACGCCTCTCAGCCAATCACATTGCAGGGTCAGAACTAACTGTGGTATAATTATGCATAGAGGCTTCTGTAACTTATAGTCAACTGGAATTAGATTTGTAGCTCAAGTAAAAACTCAGATTATTATGGGTATCATTGTTAGTTCAATGCAGAACTCCAGTGAAGACAGTAAAACAAAAGTGTTGTTGCATATATATATATATATATGTGTGTGTGTGAACTTCACCCGAGTTTGGGTTTGACTAAAAAGGGAAGTCAGGAGAAGATTTAGCATGCGTTCACCTCCTCACTTCCTGCCTCCACGCTCCCCGCTCTCAGAGGACCAGCTAACCCTGCAGCGTCTCCACACTTCCATTATTGTCTTTCCATTCCTCCACCGGTCGCTCCAAACCACTAAACCATATGTGAACCGCTGGAGCCAGTGTGGGTAAACCTGGACATCAGCCCCCTCTCCAGCCCTCTCGTCTCCAGGGGTTCAGGTCTTCATTGTGAACAGCTGTACATTTGCTTAGTAAGCCGTCCTCAGCCATAGCGTTCACTCACGTCTGCTTTCTCTGCTGGATGAAGGAGGAACAGCCCAATTTGTGTGTATTTGTCTCACTTAAAATCCTTTAATTTTCACAAAAATCCTCAGTACACCTTATAATCCAGTACATCTTGTCTATGAATTTTACCAGTCAGGTATTAAAGGAGCAGTAAACCACTGAAAAGTACAGAGTTATACAGGATTTTCAGTGTAGTTTTGTAGTACTGAGACTGGAGCAGTATTAGCATTAGCCGCTAACAATTTCATTCTACCCAATGTAACGTGATAAAGTCTCCTTGAATCCTTAAATCCTTGAATCCTTAAAAATCTGTAAAGTTTAACATCCAGCACTCGTTTGACTTATAATAGATGTTTCTATTTTAAGAATTCCATTTTTTTAACCTACCTTAGCTTAGCTTTACAGGTGAGTCCTGCTGATTTAAAAGGAAAACATGGCGACACTCCTGTTCCTTACTAGTGTCACTCAATGTGCCTTAAAATTTGGTGCCCCTTATAATCTGGTGTGCCTTATAGTGTAAATAAAAAAATGGTACTCAGAAATCAGAAACAGTTATACATTAGCAAACATCACTTTTTTTGGAGAAAAAGAGCAAATAAATTGTTAATTCTATATTTTAATCTACTCTTTGATTTAGATAATCTGATTTGCTAATCTAGATCAAGACCCGGACACATCAAGTCTGAGTCTAAACCAAGACTTTTAATAGTTGAGTCTGAGTCAAGACCAAGACTTTCAATGCTGGAGTCCAGGTCCACGCTGAGACAAGGACACACTGGGTCTGAGTCAATTCCAAGTCCATTTTAGTAATCAAGCCCTAGACAAGGCCAAGATTTTATTAGTTGAGTCTGAGTCAAGGCCAGAGTGATCCACATCAAGTCCAAGTCAAGGCCAAGAATTTTAGAAGTCAAGCCCCAATCAAGACCAAGACTTTTAGTAGTTGGGTCTAAGTCAAGACTGATACTGGGAAACATCACGTCTTTTAAGTAGTCAATTCTGAGTCAAGGCTCAGACTGGGAGACATAGAACAATTCCAAGAATTTTGGTAGTTGAATCTGAAATGTTGCCAAGTCTGGGACACATTAAGCTTTAAGACCAATATTTTATCAGTTGAGAACGTGTCAAGGTTGACACTGGGACACATTGGGACTGAGTCATGACAAGTCTGGGACAGACTGACTTCAGTCAAGACCAAGAGTTTTAGTGTTGGAGACAGAGTAAAGACTAGAGTGAAGAATAGTACACATCAGTTCTGAGTCAAGACAAAGACTTTAGTTATAAAGTCAGAGTCAAGGCCAAGACTGGGACACGTGGAGGATGAGTCCAAAACTTTAAGCAGTGAATTTTTAACCAAGGCAGAGACTGGGACGCATTGAGAGTCAAGATCAAGACTGAGACTCATAAAGAGACTGGAATTTTGAGATTTCTTATTTACTATTACATTCACCCAATATTTTAATAAATAATATTACATTTCATCACTTATTTTGTATATAGAATGAAAAATATATAGTCCAAATTTCCTTTATGGTCTTGACAACAATTTCTGAGTCCACCTCACTCTGAGACCAAGACAAGAGGTTTCCAAATGAGGTTGAGACCAAAACATAAAAACATAGTGAAAACTGCTCGTTGTTGGGTCTTTCTGAATGTGTGCTTTAACAATATCATTAAATACTGTATGTCAGGGGTATTTAATTAGAATTCAGTACGGTCCAGTTGGAGAAAATTTGGAGAAAAATCAGTCCAAGGTCAGGACCGTCGCCAGTGTTAACTTAATAACCTGTATATATATGTATATATATATATATATATATATATAAATGTATGACACATGAGGTTATTTGAACTGTCGCGCTCGGCGTGTCTTTAGTTTCCGCCCGTTCTCGTTTTTTCCTCCAGTTCTCGGGCTCCCTATCTCTTTATAAAGGCGTT
The DNA here is from genome assembly GCF_023375975.1 of Astyanax mexicanus. NCBI lineage: Eukaryota > Metazoa > Chordata > Actinopteri > Characiformes > Acestrorhamphidae > Astyanax > Astyanax mexicanus. The sequence continues at coordinate 7,464,415 of NC_064428.1, read as the reverse complement.
TTTTTTTTCCCGGCCGCGTCCCAATTCACTAGCTGGGCAGCGTTCTGCACAGATCTGATTGGCAGAGGGGAGCACTGGATGTTTTAGCAGGGTTCACGGGGCGATTAAAAAAAGAACAGCGTCTCGTTCGAACACAGCACTGAACTACAACATATTCTCTACACATTCTTGCTGGTGGCAGATAAACTGCTTGCTCTTTCAGGCGACACGCCCCAAAGCAGCGAGAGAAAGGTGGAGAAAGCGATTGGGAGCGATGCCGCGTCGCTGCAGTGTGAACAAGAAAAGTTACGCCGCTTTAAAGGAACACTGTCAGAATTAAACCCTTCTCTGTAGTTTATCGGTTTGGGTCCGCATTGAAAAACGTCTGGGTCCGGACGCTTTCTCCGAGCATTAGCACTGTGATGCTACTCGGTAATGCTGCATCAGCAACAGTTCAAAAAGAAGCGGTGACTGATTTTACATGTATCAGAAGAAGCATGTGTTAGTCTTCACCCTCCTGGTGTGTTGGGATATCACTAGTGATAGGGGGAGTCCTGTTGAGTGGGTTGGGTAATTGACCGTGCTAAATTGGGAAGAAAATGGGAAAAATTAGAAGAACAAAAAAACATACAGTACATGATTCCAAACGCTGATTCATTTTACTTTTCCCAAAGTAACTTTCTGCATAATCCAGTAAATTAAAAAAGGGCAAAGCTAAAGTCTCTGTATTCTTCAAAACACATTATGTAAGCCAGGGCTAAAAGCAGCTGCATGAAATGGGAAGAAAGTGACCCGTAAAGATCTTTTCCTTCCATTCTTTCTGGAATTTGTGAGTGGTGGTAAATGGAAGTGGCAGATTTGGGTTGCCAGCATGCGGAAAATCAAAGCTAGGCTGGAAACCGTAGAGTGGCACGTGCCAACAGCTCAGCGGGACGCTTTAGCCTGTCTTTAGCCTGTCTTAGCTCTGTGTACCTGAAGCATACGTAGAAACATATGCTCATACGACACACGCAAGGTTTCGTCTCATGCATCTGATGAGGGAAGACATGGATGAAAAGCTCTGAGCGTCTCCTGCAGCTATTTAAAGCTTACGGTCGTTTACTTCTGGCTCCAGAATCAAAGGATCCGTCCACGACCCGCATTTAATGCAGATATTAGCAAATAAACTCCAGGCTTCTGGAGAAAAAAAAAACGAGAGCATCCACGCTCACATAATGCACTGTGGGTAATTCCAGCACCTTGGCCTGGCCTAAATGGCTTCACTGTGTGCTGATTTTCCTTAAGAGCAACATGTGCCGTTTTTCCGTCTTCACCGAAGGCGAATTCTTTTGAAGCGCTCCAAATAATTCCTCGCAACAAACTTTTTTTCCCAAGATGCCCAACAAACGACGCCAAATCCAGTGGCATTTCAGTTACTAACTGTAAAAATAAAACGAGTCCCGGGACAAATTGTTCCGATCGCATTTTCGTCTTCCTCGCGACTCAGAAAAGGGCTGTAAAACTTCAAAGTCGCGCGAGAGAGAGAGAGAGAGAGAGAGAGAGAGAGAGAGAGAGAGAGAGAGAGAGAGAGAGAGAGAGAGAGAGAGAGGTCGCGTCCAGACTAAATGGAGACCAAATGTGACACAGAAAAGCCCAAGCTATTTATATTACACAGCCCACTGCTAACCGCTGGATTCCAGCAGAGATCATAACTCACTCCAGTGAAGTTAAACAGTTGTTACCATCATCATTTCTAGCTTTTTTTTGTTTTTTTGATGTTGTTCTTGGCTAAGAATAGAAAGCTGATTGAGTTAAGCTACATCTTTTCTTTATGTTTTACAATTTAACTAATTATGCGAGCCTAAAACTACACTGTAAACCCAGAAGTTGTTTGATTTAAGTATTTAAGTCTGTTTTACATAAAATTGGATATGTTATATATATATATATATGTGTAAACTAAGATTTTTCCAATTGATGTTTCTTTTCATGATGTCTCTTAATATTAAACTCCTTAATTATGGCAACTTATAGACTCTTTGGCCCGTTTTTCTGCACTACAACTGAACACTCTCCGCTTTTAGACTCTTTGGCCTGTTTTTCTGCGCTACAACTGAGCACTCTCTCCGCTTTTAGACTCTTTGGCCCGTTTTTCTGCACTACAACTGAACACTCTCTCCGCTTTTAGACTCTTTGGCCCGTTTTTCTGCGCTACAACTGAACACTCTCTCCGCTTTTAGACTCTTTGGCCCGTTTTTCTGCACTACAACTGAACACTCTCTCCGCTTTTAGACTCTTTGGCCCGTTTTTCTGCGCTACAACTGAACACCCTCTCCGCTTTTAGACTCTTTGGCCCGTTTTTCTGCGCTTAAACTTCACTCTCGCCGCTTTTAGACTCTTTGGCCCGTTTTTCTGCGCTACAACTGAGCACTTTCTCTGCTTTTAGACTCTTTGGCCCGTTTCTGCACTACAACTGAACACCCTCTCCGCTTTTAGACTCTTTGGCCTGTTTTCTGACACCTAGGCTTTCAAACTTTGAATCTCACATTATAAAATCCTGCTTAACAGCAGGCCAACTTTCATTCTATTTCTAAAATACCTCGCCTCGCGGGCTGCTCCAAAAAAAAGAAAAATGGGCCGCAAATGGCCTGCGGGCCGTAATTTGGACACAAGCTCACATACTGTAACATGTGTACACTGAAGATGTTTTGAAGATTTTCTTTTTTGGCCGTGTTTCCTTGACCTGAATTCAAATCATAAATATTAAAACAAAACAAAAAAAGACTAAAAGAATTTGTAGTTCATGTTCAGCCAAAGCATCTCTAATACTCAAACATTCACTGGACATTTTGACCATAAATGGATTGAGATGAGCTTCTCAGCTCCATCACTCTGTTCTTCATTCTCTCAGTCTGTTCAAACGATGTTGGCAGGGCGGCTTGTTTTGCTGCTGCTCTTTGACAGGGATGTTGGTGATTGAGGGTGGTCTGGCAGTGGTCCGCTAGAAGTGCTGTGTTTATGAACAGCTGGGGAACAGTGCGCTGACCGTGCGGAGCCGTGGTGAGCTGCATGTGAGCTGCGTGTGAGCTGCGTGTGAGCTGCGTGTGAGCTGCGTGTGATCGCTGTAGCACGTATGGTTCAGAACGTGAAGGTCTTTCTCCTGTAGGGTGTAATGTGTGGTTTCCATTGCCTCAGTCTGGATATTAACAGTGGCTCTGGGAAAGTGGCGAGCTGGCGGTGGACTCTTTTTTCCTCAGCCGTGAAATCTGACCCCTACACTTCTCCAACAGTCCGTTTGGGTGGAGTTACTCCTCCACTATGGACTGACTTCAGGTTGGTAAACAAATGCAGTTGCAGCGTGGCTCACAAGACGGTATAAAATGTGAATTCTTAAAAAAATTGGATTCCATAAAGGATGCTTTGGAATAAAGCCATAAATAAAGCACTTTTGTGGTAACATTTCAAAAAAAGAAATGTTGCACTATGGGCACTTTGGGCATTGACCTAATAAATCATATAATCAGATCAGCAACATTCAACAAGAACACAAGAAGATCCTACACCTAACAATAAAGACTGCTGTGGCCGTTTTTGATCCAATCATCAACATTAAATAAACTAATTCACATACAGCGCTGGAAAAATAAATCTTTGATTTTACCAAATTGAAAACCTCTGGAATATAATCAAGAGGAAGATGGATGATCACAAGCCATCAAACCACCAAACTGAACTGCTTGAATTTTTGCACCAGGAGTAAAGCAGCATAAAGTTATCCAAAAGCAGTGTGTAAGACTGGTGGAGGAGAACATGATGCCAAGATGCATGAAAAAAACTGTGATTAAAAACCAGGGTTATTGCACCGAATATTGATTTCTAAACTCTATGAATATAAATTTATATAATTTATTATATATAAACATTATTTTGAGCAGAAAATGGGATGAAAATTATAAATAAATAAAAACATACTATTTTGCATAAACAAAAGTGGGCCTATTGACTTGCAAATCATTGCATTATGCTTTTATTTACATTTATGTATGTTTTACACAACGTCACAACATCACTTTTTGGAATAGGTGTTGTAATCTGTCCATTTGCTTTATTATTATTTTTGATCTGTTTGATTTAGGACTTTATGAGTTGCTGATCTGAGTTAAAAATACACACAGTATACAGATCAAATGCTTAGTTAGGGAGTATATGCAATATTATGATGTAAAGTACATAAACTAACTCTGGAAAATGCTGATGTGCTATTATATGTGCTTAATAATGTTGAAAACTTCAGTCAGTTAGTCAAAAACATACAAAATGCTCTGGTTTGTATTAAAAAAAAATTAAGAAATTAATTCTCATTGGGTCTAAAGCTTTTTTCACAGATATGATTACTTCAGCTTTCCTCAAAAACACTTCTTCTTTCCCCATTTACGCTCAGTTTTCTGGTCTTAAAGAAAAGCCTTTATCTCGTTTAACCATCTCAACCCCTTCATTCATCCACACCCTTCCAGACAGGAAGGAAGCAGCGCAGGATGTGGCGTTGACGGATTGTTCAGAGTTAAGGAAGAACTTGTGAGCTGGGAGTGAGAAAACCCAAGGAATGAAAAGGATGTAATTCACACGCACTTGGTCCCACCGCCCCCCAGCTCCTCCTCAGCCCGGCCAGAGGAACATGGGAAACTTTAAAGGAGAGGGGTGGGGCACGAGTTTAGCGTTTAACACAGGGGTTAACCCAGAGTCAAAGCTGCTGGAGACAGGTGAGCCTGAGAAATCCCCATAATCCCCTTCTCCGTTTACTTTCCCTTAAGCCTTTCTTCTCTGTGGGCATTGTAGGAATGCTTCTGTCAGGTCGAGGCAAAACCTGGTGGACTGGTCAATTTTTTTTCTATTAATGAAGCCTCTGGACTGTAGACTGACCAATTCAGTACCAGGACTCTTCTTCTGTAAAGCCATGCTGTTGTTGTGTGGATGCAGTGTGCAGTTTAGCATTGTCTTGATGAAAAGACCTTGCAGGACCTTCCTTAAAGTGAAAAGAAAATAAAAAATAAAAAATGAAAAGTGTGACGTCCTGAAGAAAAGCATCCCCACAGCATGATGCTTCCACCACCATGTTTCACAGTGGATATGGTGTGTTCAGAGTAAAGAGCAGGGTTACTTTTCTGCAGTGGCGTGCAGTAAATATAGTGGATACCCCTTCTGCAACCACCCCCAATCCCCCCTACCCCTACCCCGCCGCCGGCCGACCGACACATAGATAAATATTACAATAACTACATATTCCCTCTCTTGAATTAGCTATATTAACTTAATACAAATCAACAGCCCACAAATACAGCTACAAACTACAAAAATCATGAATCTACACCCTTTTCAAAATCAGTAGAAGGGTCACGCAGACACGTGGGATCAGAAGCCATTTTAAAAAGCTTTGATTGGTTAAAACCACTGTCAGTCAGATAAGAGTCCTGTAGCAACTTAAAAACACAGATTTATGCTTTGAATTAGTTGCTGTTTTTTCTAATTCTTACACTTTCAATAGCTATGATATATATTTCCTGATTAAATAGTATGTAATTATTTACGTGCACTTATTGTCACCCCTTCTCTGAAGGGTTAAAAGGGCCTCACTGCACACCACTGCTTTTCTGCCACACATAGCCTTTTACATTTAGGCCAAAAAGTTCAACTTTGGACCTTCTTCCACATGTTGGCTGTGTTCCTACATGGTTTGTGGCTACAAGCTGCAAACAGCACTTTTTATGTCTTTCTTTCAACAATGGTGTCTTCTTGCCTTGTCTTTCTTTCATAAAGTGGGTAGCTAGTTAGCTGTTAGCACACAGTACACATACACAGGAGTGGGCTACACAAGGAGCTAATTAGGAGCTTATTAGCAGCACAGACCACACGAAGCCAGGTCACACGGCTCCTACTTATTCTATTTATACACAAAAGAAAAGTACAGCATAAAGCCTCTTATCAGCGTCACTTGGAGTAGTACAGAGTATCAAAACATACACATAAAAAAAGAGCTACCATCTCTTAAAGGGGCAGCGTAGCTCTACCCTTTACAAGTTGTAGAATACTGTTTTTTTCGGTTATTTTTGGATGATGGATTTAACAGTGCTGCATGAGATGATCAAAGCTTGGGATGTGTTTTTATAACCTAACCCTGCTTTAAATTTCTCCACAACTTTATCTCTGACCTATCACTTATCTGGTGAGTTCCTTGGTCTTCATGATGCTGTTTGTTCACTAGTGTTCTCTAACAAACCACTGAGGCCTTCAGAGAACTGAAAGCTCCGCGTAGGTTCTAGCGGGAAACTCGAAATCACGCCACTTTTCTCAGCCAATCACCAACTCCCACCTGTCCTTAAAAGACCTCCCTCATACCTGTTCTCCCCTGCTTGCAGACGCTGACATACGTTTTCACCCTCCTCCTTCCCCACCGCCTCCAGTTCGGTCCCGCCGGTTGCCCAGGGGATAGGCTCCGCCCCCGCCGTACAAGTACGGCAGGATCTGCGAGGTTCCAGACGCTGCGGACCTGGGCTTCGACGGGGCTTTCGCCAAAGACTCTATATACACTATTCACTATTACTATTGTCATACGTGTTTATTGGGATTAAATCTTTCTTGCTGCACTTTGTTTCTAGAGTTTTCCTGCTAGAACTGGTGTTTATATTTATACTGAGACTGAATTACACACAAATCTCAAGAAAATACATTTACGTTTGTGGTTGTAGGGTGAAAAAATTTTAAAAACAAAGTAGAATACATTTTTAAGCCAATGGTTTGCACTGACAAAGGTCTGGACTGTAGGAATCAGGACTTTTCTTCTGTAAATCCATGCTGTTGTAATGGATGCAGCATGTGGTTTAACATTGTCTTGCTGAAATGTGTATTTATTGTTCTAAAATCTCTATATAACTGTTCAGAACTGCGTGTTAATAACTCAGGGGCATCACACAGCGGCCCCAGTCAAGTCCGGGCAAAACCATGCAACCCCTCGGCCCACGGCTGTGAAATAGATACCGGTGGTTAATGGCCGAAAATGTGCGGCATGTTTGTGTGTAATCGAATCACCTCTAATGGGCGAGTCTCCCTGAGGAACAAAGCCAAAGCGTGGCAGGTGCAGTTAAGCAAAAGAAAGAATGAGAAAAAGAAAAAAAAAAACAGAGGAGAAAAAGATGTTTATCCCATTTTTCCACTCCTTTCCTCAGGAATCCTGGGAGAAAAAAAAGAAAGAAAGCAGCAACAGGAAGTGATCAATTGAAGACTGAAACGCTATGTTTCGTCTCAGCAGAAAACCTCCTGACCGCTTGCGCACTTCTCTCTCAGGCCAGAACGTTCATCTGTTCTTTGTTATTCTTTCTTTCTGTTTTCAGGGCGTTCTTCCATGTGCTTCTTGGACTCGGGGAAGTCAGATTAAGGAAGCTGGCGGATGTGGAGAAGGGGATTCCTGATCTGTCATGACAGAACGGTGAGCCAGTGGGCCCCGAGCTTTCCAGACCCTGTGCTGCCTGTATTGTTTTTCCACTGTTTGCTTCTGGTATATTGTTATGCAAAGATCCGAGAAGCTTTATTTAATTCATTTTTTTGTATCAGAACAGCCATTAAAGTACATTTAAGTGCAATTGTTCAGAAAAAAAAAACAAAATCTGAAAAAAAATGCACCAAGATGCCTCACCCTGCGTTCACACTGGAAAGCACAACAGGTGTTTAGTGCAAAATAAGTACTTAGTGAAAAACGTGCAAGTAAAATAAAAACAATATAATTTAGGCACCATACCTTTAGTTTGAGTAAAGCAGGTAGTTTCACACTTTTTCTGTGGACACTTTTGAGTCTCTATTTACTGATATTATCTGGTTTGAAACATCATATAAATAAGTGTGAAGCACTAAAGATAAATAATATTGGTTGGGGAAAAGGAAGTTGCACATATCTTTTTTTAAAGTCACTTTTTTTCAACACTCTGAGGAATCAGTTACGATAATGACGTCTCAGAGACCCACGAGTGAATGTAAATACAGCTGATTATGTGTTTTGAGCAAATAAAAAGAGTTATAATGGAAGAATAAAACAAGGAACTTTAAAGGAGATCTTATTTTTAGTTTTGTCGTTTCTAACCATATATGGTGTGTGCTGATAGATAAAGGCGTTAATTAAGCTGAGAACATAAGGAGCGATTTTGAACGTAAAATCCATCCGTTTGGTTCTATGGGTTAAATAAAGGTTCAGCCGATTAATCTGCAGTATTCTGCATCATACATTGATTGAAATCACACATAACAGAACTTGGTAACACTTTCTATGAATCAGGTATCTATAAAGCATTATAAATGCATCCATAAAACTTCATAAACCATTGATAATGCTTTATAACACTTGACATAAATCTTTCTAACTATACATAAATGTTTATAATCTCAAACATAAAACACCACATTATAAAACCACAGTATAAAGCTTTATATCACAAAGTGATGCAAATATATTAGATCTATCTAGATATGCATCTATCTATCTATCTATCTATCTATCTATCTATCTATCTATCTATCTATCTATCTATCTATCTATCTATCTATCCATCCATCCATCCATCCATCCATCCATCCATCCATCCATCCATCCATCCATCCATCTATATGGTATAATGAATATTTTTCTGTAATGTGGAATAACTTATCACTTTACCTAAAGTCTGTAAAAGTGCTTATGAAGCTTCATGTGTTATATGCCTTTGGTTATGTGAAATAACTCAACACTTTACCCAAAGTCTGTTAAAAGCACTTATACGTGTTCATTAGATGTTGTATGCATTACAGAGCAGTTTTCATATAACTTATAACATTTAGCAGTTAGAGGGAAGGCGTCGCCGTGGATCTTGCATTCGCATTATGTGAATTAACTCAACATTTATTAAGCTACATGAAACTTCACCTCACCAATAATGTTAAGAACAGCACATGCAAATATATCATAATGCATTATATTGCTTTGTGATATAAAGCTTTATACTGTGGTGTTATAATGTTTTATGTTTGAGATTATAAACATTTATGTATAGTTAGAAAGGCAATGTCACTTATGTCAAGTGTTATAAAGCATTATGAATGGTTTATGAAGCTTTATGAATGCATTTATAATGCTTTATAGATACCTGATTCATAGAAAGTGTTACCCAGAACTTTTTTCTTAAATATGAATTAGATCTAAAACCAGACAGGTGTTACAAACAGAACTAACATCTCAAATCCATTTCGTTGGGTTAATCCTGAGCTCCAGAGGGTTTCTGGGAGGGGTCAGATGTTGATGTTTGTCCTCAGTGTTGACCTTCGTCTCTTTGAAGTCCAGTGAAGGCAATAACCAGACAGCCAATCAGAGGATCAATGCCATGTTAAAAGCCACAGCAGAGAGCAGCTGAGTAAAAGCCTTTTATGACCAAAATCACAGCAGCCTGATTAGACACGCTTTCTGCAGAGCTCCGTTAAACCTGGAGCTGAGAACACTGCTTACATCCCATAACACACAATAACACACAAAGACCTGCATTACTACACAGATTTTACAAGGCTGGACAAGCTTTAGAGCATGCTGGTAACATTCCTTTTCAGTGTTCACTGTAAAAAACTAAAAAGTGGAAAAAAAAAAATTAAAAGCAAATTACTGCACTAGATTTAAGAGTTTTGAGGCCAACTCAAACTTTTAAGTTTTGAAGAAAACCGCTATAAGCTGTACCAACTAAAGATTCTGTGGTACCACTTTAAAATGAGACTACCTTTATAAAGGGTTTATAAATGGTTACTAATTAGGTTGTAAATGCCTTAAAAATCATTAATAATCAGTTATAACACATACGTAGAAAGGGCAACAATATAGATGGCTGTGGGTTCACTATTTGGCAAACAACAGGTCATTGTTGCCCTTTCTATGTATGTTATAACTGATTATTAATGATTTTTAAGGCATTTACAACCTAATTTGTAACCATTAATAAACTGATTGTAAACTATTTATAAACCATTTATAAAGGTAGTCTTATTTTAAAGTGGTACCGATTCTTTAGCTCAGAAAATATATTTTTCACATGTATAAAAATGTTTAAAATCTTAGGTATTGCCAACATAAAAGTTCAATTTTTGTTTTAAGTTGGCCTAATTTAAGTTCTGCTGACTATACTTTAATAAAAAAAAAACTGATACCGCTTTAAAATAAGACTACCTTTATAAAGGGTTTATAAATGGTTTACAATTAGTTTATTAATGGTTACTAATTAGGTTGTAAATGCCTTAAAAATCATTAATAATCAGTTATAACACATACTTAGAAAGGGTAACAATGACCTGTTGTTTGCCAAATAGTGAACCCACAGCCGTCTGTATTGTTTCCCTTTCTACCTTTGTGCTATAACTGATTATTAATGTAACCATTAATAAACTAATTGTAAACCATTTATAAACCCTTTATAAAGGTAGTCTTATTTTAAAGTGGTACCAAAAACCTTGATAAAACACAGTGGATCAACACCAGCAGATGACAGACATGTCTCTCCAAACCATCACTGATTGGTGGAAACTTCACACTAGACCTCGAGCAGTTTGGACTGTGTGTCTCTCCACTCTTCCTCCAGACTCTGATCCCTTGATTTACAAATTAAATAAGTAAAATTTACTGATGATCAGTGATGGTTTGGAGAGACATGTCTGTCATCTGCTGGTGTTGATCCACTGTGTTTTATTATCAAGTCTAAAGTCAGTGCAGTTTTGTTTTCCCACAAAATCTTACAGCACTTCATGCTTCCCTCTGCTACTGACAACTTTTATGGAGATGTGGATTTTATTTTTCAGCAGGATTTGGCACACTGCCCACACTGCCAAAAGTACTAATTGGTCTTATATAATATTCTAATTTGAGACACTGATTTTTGGGTTTTCATTGGCTGTAAGCCATAATCATCAACAATAAAAGAAATAAACACTTAAAATAGATCACTCTGTGTGTTTAATACATCTATATAATATATGAGTTTCACATTTTGAACTGAATTACTCAAATAAAGTCACTTTTCAATGATGTTCTAATTGTTTGAGATGCACCTGTGTTGTTTTATATGGAAATATAAAACTATTGGATGCCTCACTGTTTTATTGGTTTAATTAGATTTTCTAAATTGGTAAAAAGTAAAAAGTCTAATTGTCATGTTTGCTCTTAATACTCAAATGTGTTTTGCCTTGAATGCGTTTCAATAACTAGACGTGAACACCATTGGAAAAACTCTGGAATATAATCAAGAGGAAGATGGATGATCACAAGCCAAATGTAGCCACAAGCAGCATAATGTTATCCAAAAGCAGTGTGTAAGACTGGTGGAGGAGAACATGATGCAAGATGCATAAAAACTGTGATTAAAAACCAGGGTTATTCCACCAAATATTGGTTTCTGAACTCTTAAAACTTTATGAATATGAACTTGTTTTCTTTGCATTATTTGTTATTTCAGCCGTTTCTCATTTTCCGCTAAATGAAAATATATTTATTTAGAATTTGGGAGAAATGTTGTTCGTAGTTTATAGAATAAAACAACAATGTTCATTTTACTCAAACATAAACCTATAAATAGCAAAATCAGAGAAACTGATCATTTAGAAGTGATCTTCAAGTCAGGTTGTCAATAGGTTAATACAGAACCACTACCTTTAAAACCTTATAGAACCTTTTGAGAGACCATTTTTTATTATATTAGTTAATAAATGATGAATGCTGTCTTTATAATAAAAATAATAATATATGTATTAGGATTTAACATGTCTGTAACTCAAGATCGACCACGTTTTCATCAAATACTGTTTTTTTTTTTTTCGCTAATAAAAATGCAAATAAAAAGTGTCGTCAGAATTCTAATAAATATGATTTATGGTGCCAAAATTATACTGCACATTATTCTGATAATGATTATATCTAACCCATGTTGAGTCAGTTCGTCAGATGATTAATGAATATGTTAAATTAGCATCGTTAGCCGTACGCAAGCTCTAGTTTCTGAGAATGCGCTGTGTTTATAAGCGTGTATGAGGTGGATGAGTGTGCGGGGTATCGACCACTCTGTCTCCCCCTCGACAGGCATCGTTGATCACACGCGCCCACGTGCAGCTCATTAAAAAGGGCTCGCGTGACCCGTAAGCGTGCTGCTGTGACATCATAGCTCTGGACTGCTGAGCTGATATGGAAATGTGCTTTATAACAGGTGGGAAAGAACCTACAGCGCAAAAAAAAAAAAAACAGGGTTTTTTGTTAGTAAAACCTCCCCCGCTACCTTTTGTTTCCAATTAGGACGTTTCCAAAACCCAGCGATGGGGTTGAGTAAGCAGGTGGCGTGTTCACATTAGCGCAGGTATAAGCAGGAGATAATTCAATTATGGCAGAAAAGGTCAAATGTAAACTAATCAAGTCACAGACCTGCAGCTATTATGGAAACACTTGGCGGAGGTTTAAGTGCAGGCAGATGTGTGGATGTGTGTTTATTTTACAGCCCATGAGTTGCATGACTAAAGCGCTGCTGTTTATCACTGTGTGGAACATAGTTTCAAGCCCAGAACTCGCTCTGTTTACCCCAAACCGCTCTGTATCTGGTTTTACGCTGGCATGACGAGAACATGTGTTGAGATTCAGGACACTACTAATGGTCGCAACATTAACAACAACAGCAAAAACTGAGGTCCCACTTTATAATAAGTGTCCCTAAGTACTATGAAGTTACACGGTAACAATCCATGTAGTACACATTGTTACAGATTAACTACAGAGGTACAGGTTATGTAATTACACATGTGGACCAGGGTGAGTGTGTTACAAAAGTGATAGAGTAAGTGTACTTTACACATGTGTAACAATAGCTGTCGGATAAGTTTATACTCAACTTATCACACACACTATTACATATGTGTAAGTACACACACGTTGTTACACATGTGTAAGTACACTTACTCTATCACTTTTGTAACACACTCACCCTGGTACACATGTGTAATTACATAACCTGTACCTCTGTAGTTAATCTGTAACAATGTGTACTTCATCAGTAGTTACACTGTAGTTACATGGATTGTTACCGTGTAACTACATAGTACTTAGGGACACATTATAAAGTGGGACCAAAACTGATGCTAAAGAAAAAAAAGCAAGTGGCTGGCTGGAGATACACTCATTCATTTGTATAGGAATCGTAGTTTCCAGGGACTAGTTGATAAATCTCCATCCATCCATCCATCCATCCATCCATTTTCCTCCGCTTATCCAGGGTCGGGTCGCGGGGGCAGCAGCCTAAGCAGGGAAACCCAGACTTCCCTCTCCCCAGCCACTTGGGCCAGCTCGTCCGGGGGAATTCCAAGGCGTTCCCAGGCCAGCCGAGAGACATAGTCCCTCCAGCGTGTCCTTGGTCTTCCCCTGGGCCTCCTCCCGGTGGGACGTGCCCGAAACACCTCACCAGGGAGGCGTCCAGGAGGCATCCTAATCAGATGCCCAAGCCACCTCAACTGGCTCCTCTCGATGTGGAGAAGCAGCGGCTCTACTCTGAGTCCCTCCCGGATGACTGAGCTCCTCACCCTATCTCTAAGGGAGAGCCCAGACACCCTGCGGAGGAAACTCATTTCGGCCGCTTGTATCCGTGATCTCGTTCTTTCGGTCATGACCCAAAGCTCATGACCGTAGGAACGTAGATCGACTGGTAAACCGAGAGCTTTGCTTTTTGGCTCAGCTCTCTCTTCACCACGACGGACCTGTGCAGCGCCCGCATGACTGCTGACGCAGCACCGATCCGTCTGTCGATCTCCCGCTCCATCTTTCCCTCATTCGTGAACAAGACCCCAAGATACTTAAACTCCTCCACTTGAGGCAGGACCTCCTCCCCAACCCGGAGAAGGCATTCTACCCTTTTCCGGCTCAGGACCATGGCCTCGGACTTGGAGGCGCTGATTCTCATCCCGGCCATTTCACACTCGGCTGCGAACTGCTCCAGTGCGAGTTGTAGATCACGAGCTGATGAAGCCAATAAGACCACATCATCTGCAAAAAGCAGAGATGCTATCCCAAGGCCACCAAAACGGATCCCCTCAACACCTTGGCTGCGCCTAGAAATTCTATCCATAAAAGTTATGAACAGAATCGGTGACAGAGGGCAACCTTGGCGGAGTCCAACCCTCACTGGAAACGAGTCCGACTTACTGCCGGCAATGCGGACCAAGCTCTGACACTGGTCATACAGGGACCTGACAGCCCGTATCAAAGGGCCCGGTACCCCATACTCCCGGAGTACCCCCCACAAGACTCCCCGAGGGACACGATCGAACGCCTTCTCCAAGTCCACAAAACACATGTAGACTGGTTGGGCGAACTCCCATGACCCCCCCAAGACCCTGCTGAGGGTATAGAGCTGATCCAGTGTTCCACGGCCAGGACGAAAACCACACTGCTCCTCCTGTATCCGAGGTTCGACTATCCGACGAACCCTCCTCTCCAGGACCCCCGAATAGACCTTACCAGGGAGGCTTAAGAGTGTGATTCCCCTGTAGTTGGAACACACTCTCCTGTCCCCCTTTTTGAATAAGGGGACAACCACCCCGGTCTGCCAATCCACAGGAACTGCCCCCGATGTCCACGCAATGTTGCAGAGTCGCGTTAACCAACACAACCCTACAACATCCAGAGCCTTAAGGAACTCCGGGCGGATCTCATCCACCCCCGGTGCCTTACCACCGAGGAGCTTTTTAACCACCTCGGTGACCTCAGCATCCGAAATTGGAGAGCCCACCCCAAGGTCCACTGGCTCTGCTTCGTCAATGGAAGGCGTGCTGGTGGGATTGAGGAGGTCTTCGAAGTACTCTGCCCACCGGCCCACAACGTCCCGAGTTGAGGTCAACAGCACACCACACCCACTATAAATAGTGTTTGTGGGATACTGCTTCCCCCCCCCGAGACGCCGTATGGTGGACCAGAATCGCCTCGAAGCCGTACGGAAGTCATTTTCCATGGCCTCTCCGAACTCCTCCCACGCCCGAGTTTTTGCCTCAGCAACCACCCGTGCCGCATGCCGCTTGGACTGCCGGTACCCGTCAGCTGCTTCCGGAGTCCCACGGGCCTGAAAGGCCCAATAGGACTCCTTCTTCAGCCTGACAGCCTCCCTCACCGCCGGTGTCCACCAGCGGGTTCGAGGATTGCCGCCACGACAGGCACTGACAACCTTGCGGCCACAGCTCAGGTAGGCCGCTTCAGCAATGGAGGTGCGGAACACGGCCCACTCGGACTCAATATCCCCAACCTCCCCCGGAACATGTTTGAAGCTCTACCGGAGGTGGGAGTTGAAGCTCCGTCTGACAGGAGACTCTGCCAACCGTTCCCAGCAGACCGTCACAATTCGTTTAGGTCTGCCAGGTCTGACCGGCATCCTTCCCCACCATCGGAGCCAACTCACCACCAGGTAGTGGTCAGTGGAGAGCTCCGCTCCCCTCTTCACCCGAGTGTCCAAGACATACGGCCGCAGATCAGATGACACGACAACAAAGTCTATCATTGAACTGCGGCCTAGGGTGTCCTGGTGCCAAGTGGTGTTGGTTATGGACAATCCATGACGAGCACAGAAGTCCAATAACAAAACACCACTCGGGTTACGATCGGGAGGGCCATTTCTCCCAACCACACCTCTCCAGGTCTCACTGTCATTACCCACGTGAGCGTTGAAGTCCCCCAGCAGAACAAGGGAGTCCCCTGGAGGGGTGCTCTCCAACACCCCCTCCAAAGACTCCAAAAAGGGTGGGTAGCCTGAACTGCTGTTCGGTGCATAGGCACAAACAACAGTCAGGACCCGTCCCCCCACCCGTAGGCGAAGGGAGGCTACCCTCTCATTCACTGCGGTGAACCCCAACGTACAGGCCCCGAGATGGGGGGCAACAAGTATGCCAACCCCAGCTCGGCGCCTCTCTCCCGGGGCAACTCCAGAGTGAAAGAGTGTCCAACCCCTCTCAAGGAGACTGGTTCCAGAGCCGTGCGTCGAGGTGAGCCCGACTATTTCTAGCCGGAACCTCTCTAACTCGCACACCAACTGCGGCTCCTTCCCCTCCAGAGAGGTGACATTCCACGTCCCAAGAGCCAACTTCTGCAGCCGAGGATCAGATCGCCAGGGTCCATGCCTTTGGCCGCCACCCAAATCACACTGCACCCGACCCCTTTGGCCCCTCCCACAGGTGGTGAGCCCATGGGAAGGGGGGCCCCTGTCTCCTCTTCGGGCTATGCCCGGCCGAGCTCCATGGGCAAAAGCCCGGCCACCAGGCGCTCGCCAGCGTGCCCCACCTCCAGGCCTGGCTCCAGAGTGGGGCCCCGGTGACCCGCGTCCGGGCGAGGGAACACTTTTTCCAATGTTGTATCTCTTCATTGGGGTCGTTTGGGCTGCACTTCGTCTGGTCCCTCACCTAGGACCTGTTTGCCTTGGGTGTCCCTACCGGGGGCATGAAGCCCCTGACAACATAGCTCCTAGGATCCTTGAGACACTCAAACCCCTCCACCGCGATAAGGTGGGAGCCCGAATTACCGAATTACTGTACATCGAAGTTCACCTAAACTCTATCTAACAAGGAATCCTGTAACTACCCGCTCTTTTCATACCCAGACGCATGAACGCTGTGAGTAAAAATCAGGGTTATTACACCAATTATTATTTTTTGAACTCTTAAAACATTAGTATTGTATCTAAATTAATAACTTAATAAACTTGTTTTCTTTGCATTATTTGAGGTCTGAGAGTTCTGCATCTTTTTCCTTATTTTCACCGTTTCTCATTTTCTGTAAATACATATCCTAAATGACAATATTTTTATTTGGAATTTGGGAGAAATGTTCCGTATTTTATAAAATAAAACAACAATGTTCATTTTACTCAAACATATATAAATAGTAAATAGTTAAAATAACCTTTTAAGATATCATCGTTAATATAATGACAGTTAATAAATGTCTGTAACTCTAGATCAAGCTCATTTTGATCAAAGACGCTAAATATTTCGCTAAATATGTCCACCCTCTCATTGGACACACTTTTAAAAAGTGCTAAAGTTTGTGCTCACTCGTTCTAGATTTTGGGAAATTTTATCCGACTTGCGGGCATCAGGGGACCCTTATTGATATGTGGTATTGTCATGGTGGGGCACAGAATACAGACACTCGCGGAACCAGTCAAGGTTTTTATTAAAAACCCACAGGGTACAGAGAATGAGATTAGCAGTATAAACAAAACACCAGTAAAGGTATACCTGGGAGCGGAGAGCTTAACAGGATAGTGAGGCAGTCCAGTGGTCATACACGAAGTAAGCAGTATCAGAGGCAATCCAAAAACAGAAACGATAAACAATCCAATGGTCATACACAAGGCAGGCAGTATCAAAGATGATCCGAAAAACATAAACGATAAACAGTCCAGGGTAATACACGAAAAAATCCACAACGAAGGCAAAGGCAAAAATCGGTAGTCAAAAAACAAAAGCAAGGTCATACACAGAAAATAATCACAGAGAATAACGCTTTGTAATGTCGGACGAAACCTAGGCAATACGCGGCGCCGAAGGGCGTCTGAGCAGTACTTTTATACTGTGGCTAATACTCAGGGCTAACAGGCCGGGGCAGGTGAGGTGTCACGTGATCAGCAGTGTGTGTGTTGTCAGCGGGTGGTGCATTCTGGGTATTGTAGTTGTTGGGCTGACAACCTCCGTTGGAGACCAGTGTGGAAGGACAGGAAGTGCCTACAGCACCAGACGTGACAGTACCCTCCCCCGAAGGAGTCGGACGGGAACGAGGACGACCACGACGACGACCACCCGACGAGCAGGGAGCACCGGCGGGAGGAACTGGAGTCGCCACAGAGGTACCGGACAGGCGGGGGCTGAGAGACGAGGAAAGCGAGCGCTTGGGACGCCCACGGGGTCTGGGAGCAGGCTTGCCCGGGTAACGGGCATGAAACTCAGCCAGTATAGCAGGGTCCAGCACGTCGCCGGCAGCAACCCAGCAACGCTCCTCGGGGCCGTAGCCCTCCCAGTCGATCAGATACTGGAGTACGCCACCACGCCTGCGAGAATCCAGTACCTCTCTCACCGCATACGTAGACGAGGCCTCCCCCTCCACTGCCGCGGGCGGAACGTCATCTGGAGTACCCTCAGCGAGCGGACCTGGGACAAGAGGCTTGAGAAGAGACACATGGAATGAGTTGTGTACACGGTATTGAGCTGGCAGCTCAATCTTATAGGTAACCTCGTTAACCTGAGACAACACCTTAAAGGGACCGATGTATTTAGGTACCAACTTCCTGCACTCTCCCTCAAACCTCAAGTCCCGTGTAGACAACCAAACCCGATCCCCGGGTTGGTATTGGGGGGTACTGCCTCGGTGTCTGTCAGACCTCTCCTTGTACTGGTGTAACGCATCCGAGACCTGCTGATGAGTCTCCTCCCACACCTGCTCACTCCGTTTCATCCAGTCGTCTACTGCCGGAACCTCAGTAGCCACGGCTGTCCACGGAGCTAACGGAGGTTGGAACCCCAGAATGCACTGGAAGGGAGTGAGACCAGAGGTAGAGTTAGTGAGGGAGTTTTGTGCAATTTCTGCCCATATAAGAAATTGAGACCAGTCGGAGGGATGTTTGTGACAGTAAAGTCTGAGGAATTTACCAAGCTCCTGATTGACACGCTCACACTGCCCATTGCTAGTGGGATGGAACCCTGAGGTAAGACTCACATGAACCCCTAAATGTTCAAAGAAGGCTTTCCATACTCTAGACGTGAACTGAGGGCCTCTATCCGAAAGGATATCTTCAGGGATACCAAAGTGTCTAAAAATGTGAGAGTAGATGGCCTGAGCTGTCTGTAAAGCTGTAGGTAGAGCAGGGAAAGGAATAAACTTAACCCCCCTAGAAAACCTGTCTACCACCGTGAGAACAGTAGTGTACCCTTCGGACTCAGGTAAGTCCGTGACAAAGTCTACCGCGATATGAGACCAGGGTCGCTCTGGAACGGGTAGAGGAACTAGCTTACCGGCTGGAAGGGTCTTTGGCGTTTTGCACTGAGCACATACCGAGCAAGAGACTACAAAAGTGTGTACGTCAGCTCGCATGGTTTCCCACCAATAACGAGCCGAAATTAACTGTAAGGTGCGCGTGACACCCGGATGGCCTGACGTGAGAGAAGAGTGAGCCCAGCTAATGAGACGATCACGATATTGTAAGGGAACGAAAGTTTTCTGACCCTCAGGAGGAGGTGACCGTTCAGCAGCCTGCTGAATCAGATCATCCAACTCCCAGCGAATAACTGCTATTTTAACGTCTGGAGGTAGAATACGCTCACACTCAGAGGACTGAGATGCGCTGTCAGGAGTGCAGAAGATTCGTGACAGCGCATCCGCCTTGGTGTTACGGTTACCAGGTCGGAACGAAATAGAAAAATCAAACCTGGAGAAAAACAGTGACCAGCGTGCTTGGCGGGGGTTGAGGCGTTTAGCATTACGTAAGTACTCCAGGTTCTTATGATCCGTGAGAACAGTAAACGGATGAGCGGACCCCTCCAACCAGTGACGCCACTCCTCGAGAGCTAGTTTGACAGCTAGCAGTTCCCTATCCCCTATGCCATAATTGCGTTCTGCAGGAGACATCTTTCTAGAAAAGAAGGCTATGGGATGAAGTTTAGGAGGAGAACCACTGCGCTGTGATAACACGGCCCCCACCCCAGAGTCAGAAGCGTCAACCTCGACCACGAAGGGCAAATCGGGTTTGGGATGAGCGAGTATAGGGGCTGAAACAAACGCGGACTTAAGCCTAGCAAAAGCAGCCTCAGCTGCAGGCGACCAATTAAGTACCTTGGTGGCCCCCTTAGTCAATGCAGTAAGCGGAGCGGCAATACTGCTAAAATTGCGAATGAACCTCCGATAGAAATTAGCGAAGCCCAAAAAACGTTGGAGGTCCTTTATGGACTGAGGAACGGGCCAATTGGTGACTGCGGAAACTTTAGTGTCGTCCATGAGGACGCCCTGGGGACTAATGACATAGCCGAGAAATGTGACCCGTTGGAGATGGAACTCACACTTCTCGGCTTTAGCATACAAATTGTTGTCTAGCAAACGTTTAAGTACGGAGCGGACATGACGAACGTGGGACTCTAAATCTGGGGAATAGATCAGAATGTCGTCTATAAAAAGGACTACATGCTTGTTGATCATGTCGCGAAAAATGTCATTCATGAATGACTGGAAGACTGCCGGTGCGTTAGCTAGACCAAAACTCATTACCAGGTACTCATAGTGCCCATTGGTGGTAGTAAAGGCAGTCTTCCATTCATCCCCCTCACGGATGCGAATGAGATTATAGGCACTGCGTAAGTCGAGCTTGGTGAAGTACTTAGCCTCACGTAATTGTTCGAGAGCGCTAGGGATGAGAGGGAGCGGGTAAGCGAACTTCTTGGTGATATCATTTAAACCACGGTAATCAATACAAGGACGGAGACCACCATCTTTTTTCTTAACAAAAAAGAAGCCCGAACCTACAGGAGACCTAGACGGGCGAATGAAACCCTGCAAAAGAGCCTCCTCCACATAATTAGCCATAGCCTTCTCTTCGTCAAGAGTGAGAGGATATATTCTAGCCTTAGGAACCTTCAATAAGATCTATGGCACAGTCATAGGGGCGATGTGGTGGCAGCTTAGTAGCATTAGCCTTACTAAATACTTCCAGGTAATCAGAATACTCAGAGGGAAGTACGGGAGGATCTACGACTTCGGGGCTTTCAATTGAAGTGGACTGTAAGGCTATATCAGAAAAGGCTAAACAATGTTCAAAACAGAAATCAGACCAAACCGTAATGTCCCCTTCAGGCCAGGAAATCTGAGGGTTGTGCGTCTTGAGCCAAGGCATGCCCAAAATCAACGGGTGTTCCGTGCTGGGAAGCACGAACAGAGACAGTTCCTCGTGGTGGAGAGCGCTGGCTTGGAGAGAGAGTGGCACAGTTTGGAGAGTGACAGGTCTGGAGCGCACCGATTTCCCATCAACGGCGTGGATAGAGATGGGGCGACGGAGCTCCTTCGTGGGGATGTTGTGTTCTTTCACCAATTCCAGGCTTATGAAGTTTCCCTCCGATCCGGAATCGACGAGTGCTGCAACGGGAAAAGAACCAGTGGATGAACTTAAAATCATAGGCAAAAAGAAATTCTTAGAATCACGACAAGGAGTCAAGTTACGTACCACGTTGGCGCGTGGAACCCTTTCCACACGCTTTCCCGTCGCAGGAGGCCTCATGGATCGGGTCAGGAAACCACACTCAGCTTTGTGATGACCCTTCTCTCCACAGTAGAGACATAGATGGAGACGAATGCGGCGTTGGCGTTCGGCAGCAGACAGTCTGGACCTCTGGATGTCCATGGGTTCAGGTGTGGACTCCGGAGCAGATGTAGAACCACTGAAACCGCTGGCAGAGACGTGTGGATGGGGTTCAGAAGCTACGTGGGTGCTGGACTTGGGACGACGAGATAGCAGCTGATCCAGGCGAATCGAGAGAGCAATGAGTTGATCCAGAGTGAGTGCTTCATCTCGGCAAGCTAACTCTCTTAAAATGTCTGGGTTGAGTCCGTTTTTAAACACCGAGAGAAGTGCTGCGTCATTCCATCCACTGCCAGCAGCTAGCGTCCGAAACTCCAGAGCATACGTAGCGACTGGCTTGTGACCTTGCTTCAGAGCGAGCAGTAACTCTCCATTAGATTGACCGTAACGCGAGTGATCAAACACAGAGCGGAAAGTGTCCAAAAAATCCGTGTAGCTAGCCACCGAAATGCTATCCCATACAGCAGTGGCCCACTCGAGTGCTTTCCCGGAGAGACGAGAGATAATAAAGCCTATCTTGGCTTGATCAGTAGTCACTGGAGAGTTACTGAAGTAAACAGAGCACTGTAAAATAAAACCGCTGCACTTCACCGGATCACCGTCATATAACTCCGGTTTGCACACAAAAAATCCGGAGGAAGAAGCGCTGGGGTTATGAGGCCTGGTGTTAGCCATGGGGCTAGGGTTAGCAGTAGAGCTAGCGTTAGCCGAAGCTAATCCCTGTAGGTGCTCGAGGATGCTAGTCAGCTGTTGTTGCTGATTAGCTTGCTGGCTAGCTAGCTCTGTAACAGCGTGAGTCACACCAACGAGGGTTTGTTGGTGCTGACCGAGAAGTTGTCCCTGGCTAATCAACCCTGTTTTTAACTGGTCAGAGATCGCTGTCTGTTCACGTGAGGCCGCGTATTCTGTCATGGTGGGGCACAGAATACAGACACTCGCGGAACCAGTCAAGGTTTTTATTAAAAACCCACAGGGTACAGAGAATGAGATTAGCAGTATAAACAAAACACCAGTAAAGGTATACCTGGGAGCGGAGAGCTTAACAGGATAGTGAGGCAGTCCAGTGGTCATACACGAAGTAAGCAGTATCAGAGGCAATCCAAAAACAGAAACGATAAACAATCCAATGGTCATACACAAGGCAGGCAGTATCAAAGATGATCCGAAAAACATAAACGATAAACAGTCCAGGGTAATACACGAAAAAATCCACAACGAAGGCAAAGGCAAAAATCGGTAGTCAAAAAACAAAAGCAAGGTCATACACAGAAAATAATCACAGAGAATAACGCTTTGTAATGTCGGACGAAACCTAGGCAATACGCGGCGCCGAAGGGCGTCTGAGCAGTACTTTTATACTGTGGCTAATACTCAGGGCTAACAGGCCGGGGCAGGTGAGGTGTCACGTGATCAGCAGTGTGTGTGTTGTCAGCGGGTGGTGCATTCTGGGTATTGTAGTTGTTGGGCTGACAACCTCCGTTGGAGACCAGTGTGGAAGGACAGGAAGTGCCTACAGCACCAGACGTGACAGGTATTATTTCTTAGTTTAGTTCTTCTGTTAGTACCTGCTTTACCTAATCTTATTTATTACTATTATCTTCTTTCATCTTAATTTCTTATCAATTAAACCTTACTTTTTTATTATTATTATTATTATTATTATTATTATTATTATTATTATTATTATTATTATTATTATCTATTTGTTGTTTATTCACTGCTATTTTACATTTTCTTTTAATTTAAAATGATTAAATGAAGTTATTAATTGTCATGTCAATCCCTGTATTTTGAAAATGAGGGTTGCCCTCAGTGTAGCCAAAATACAAGTTTATTGATTGATTGATTGATTGATTGATTGACTGATTGATTGAATGGCTGATTGATATATATTAGACCTACAGTAACAGTCAGAAGATTCTTCTCTTTTAAAGTTTCATCTCATTCAATGTGTTTTCTATCTTTTTATGTTTTTTATGATGCTATACAGAAACACATGCAGAATTATTCTGTAAACAAACCAGAATACGTTTTATACTTTAGATTCTTCTAAGTACCATATTTATCTTTAAGGACAGATCTGCACACTCTTGGTATTTTAATCTCAGTGTCTTCATGAGGGAGAGTCAACTGGAATTCAGGCTTCCAGTTAACAGCTGTGCTGAACTTATCAAGAGTTAATTACTTGAATTTCTTGTCTCTTAATAAAGTGTTTGAGAGCATCAGTTGAAGTAGTGAAGAGGTAGAGTT
This sequence comes from Astyanax mexicanus, assembly GCF_023375975.1. Classification (NCBI taxonomy): domain Eukaryota; kingdom Metazoa; phylum Chordata; class Actinopteri; order Characiformes; family Acestrorhamphidae; genus Astyanax; species Astyanax mexicanus. The sequence goes on along the minus strand of NC_064428.1, from coordinate 7,440,806 downwards.
ACAGGTATACAGTGAATAGTGAATATTTGAGTAATGTTCTAATCCAGATTATGAGCAGCAACAACTACTCAACTAAATAAAGAAAAAAAACTTTAAGAAGGTCAGTCAATCTGAAACATTTCAGGAACTTTGAAAGATCATCAAAAACCTTATGATGAAACCTCCCCCGGAAAGGAAGAGTAGGATTTTTCAGCCTCAGATAAGAGTATTTTGGTTTGTTGAACACTTTTAAGTTACTACATAAAAAAGCTATGCTGGATGTAGGTTTTGTAGAATGGTATTAAAGTTATTTAAGGACATCCAGTCTCCTAAACACCTGATTTACCCAGATGATGATTTTCTTCAAGGGTCAAAAATAATCGAAACCCCTCCTGGGTCATGGAGTTTAATCCTGGACAGAATTGTGTTGTTTGAGATGAAGGCAGATACAGTTTTTCATAGAGAGAAAGAGAGAGAGAGAGAATAAGAGATTCTGAGAGCTGTATGCAGGCTGATCCAAGTGGTGAAGGAGTCTGGGAATTGCATTACTTTACCCTCATAAATCATGTGTTCTAAATACCTGTTATTTGAATGCAGCTTGTTTTTCCGTTCTGAGGAGGCTCAGGTTCCTCTCGTCTGGCAGGAGGCCAGGCAGCTCTGATGGTGCTCCATTAATGCTGAAAGAAGTCTGGAATGCAGCTGAGATCTGGCGTTGGCACATCACGCACTATATCACTATATCACTATATCAGAGCTAGGGGATACAGATATATACAGGAATGATGTTCCTGAAGAATCTGAAATCGTACTCTGTGTGGCCCTGAGGTGGAGATAATCACATTCTTTGGGCTGGAATGTGAAGATCTCAGGTAATTCCAGTGAATGTGCTTTTGAGTTCAATGCCAGCGTGGATTAACGGTATCAAATATTCAGCCATCATTTAACACCCCACCTCTACAGTCCTGCAGTGCTGCTGTAGAGAATGCTGGTGTGGGAGAGCCGACAAACGGCAGGTTTAAGTTCATTTTTACTCTCTACTTGTATACAGTAAATTAATTATTGAAATAAACTGTTCTGTATAACTTTTCACCAACTATCTTTTATTATATTTCCCATCTGAAAGATACAAGCTGTTCAGGGCTAGGATTGTACTCTTAGGGCTTTTTTTTTTACAGCAGCATTATTTGGTTTGGTTAAAACAGACTCTGCATTGTTTGTACCGGTTCGTTTGAGCAGGTGTGAAAATAGTAATCGCACTTGGATGCGAATCAAACCTACCCGACCAAGACCAACTGGTGGTGGTGAGAATGTGATCTGGTATTGATCCGACCCAGCTATCAAATATAATTATTTTTATTTGTTATTAATCTAATATATTAGCCAGATAATGCTTATTACCCCAACTATCAATGAACACTGTCTCTGCTGCTCCATGCTGTTTACAAGCGCAGTCTGTGCAGCATTCACTGCTCGTAGCCGTGTCTATTTACTACATCTGTGTTGCAGTCTCATTAAATTTATTTATTTTTTTAATCACTCTATTACAGCAGCTTCACACTGCACAGATATAGCGACAATGTGCTCTCGTAATTTATTGGTGTGCATTTTGGTGCATTAAAGTGTATGCCTGAACATAAACCGAAAAACTGAACACGCCCTTAGCTGAGCTGTTGTTTTTTTTTTTACTGTTTCAGAAATCTGTTTGTTTTAGCTTCTGATTCCATCCACTCACCCGTCCCTTGCCCAGTACCCAGGTAAACACTGCTGCGGCACTGGAATCCTCCTAAAAGCTCTATGAGCAGAGGCAGATTTAAACACCAGTAAATGTTGTCAATCGGATAGATGGAGACTTGGCTTAGAACCCAGAAGGACTACAAGACGAATGTAGAGCTGCTAATTTTCTCCTGGACAGGTAAACACAGAGCTTCAGCCAAGGTTAGCTGATCTTAGCTAGGCTATATTTCACATGAAGATCACATGAACAAGTCAGAAGGCTATTGTAAGAAACAAGGAGGAGGTAGTATCATTGTTTGGGACTGTTTTGCTGCATCTGGACCAGGAGACTTTCAGTTATTGATGGAACAATGAATTCTGAATTGTAGCAGCAATGGCAGATGCTCAAAAATGTACATTTAAGAACTTATTAAAACACAGTTTAAAACCGAAGACGTATCCTGTGTGTTTGAATCCTCAATAAATGCAATATTATAGTTAGTGACTGCGAAAAAAAAAAAAAAAAAAAAAAAAAAGAAAACACATATGCCTCTCAAAAAACTGAAAGATGCCCTCAGGGAGAAGATTTATGGAATGCTAGATAAAAGGATGTGTAAAAACACTGGCGTTATGAGACAATAGTGTGTGTCATCAAGTTTCTGCTATTTATTCTGACACTGGAATGTTCGTGTGAGGTTCCAGACTTCATTATCCCACAAACCAACATGATAATTTCAGCTCTTATATAAATAATCTAGAGGAGTTGAAACCTTATCTAAAAAAATAATAATAATTACTGCTCCTTAATACCTGTATTGTAAAATTCATACATAAAGCACACCAGGTTATAAGGCGTATTAACGATTTTTAAGACAATTCAAGGATTTTAAGTGCACCTTTTAGTGCAAAAAATAGTAGTATCAAACTTTTTGATGCCCTCTGCCAATGCTCTTGTTCACCCATCAAACCATATCTGTTTTATTCTATGATTTACTGTATGTTTCCACATCTGAACCCCAAAACAAGACCCATAGAACCATAAGTATGACTTAAAACACACACTCATCACCCACAAGAGTTACCACCACAGAATCTGCAGCATCATGGCCTCCCTTCCTGCTTAGCGTCTCTTTAAACGTCTTTATTTTGGCTCTGTTCGCGCACGGCTGTGTAACACAGACGGAAACGAGACGAAACACAACACTGGAGCTTTGAGTCGATCTCTCGTCGTCTCTGCTCTCGGATGGGTGTTGGTTTAGTTTGGAAGGAGGACAGCACCGCCGTGTCTTTCAGCTCGCTGACCACCCTCGCGATGCTGCGGAGATGAGCGGGCGTGGCTCAGGCAGCCGTTTGAAGTGTGGGATCCAGGTTTATTTGTTTGTCAGGGGAGGTTAGAATGATCTGAAGAGCTTTTGTTAGCTGAGAACTTGAGCTAATGGAAATAGCTCTAATTTAACTTCCTGTTTCGCTTCAGCTGCAGACAGACTATTAAAAAAGCAGGACTATAGCAGGAGTCGAATCTTCAACCACACCAAGAAAAATAAAGAGCTGGATTGGGAAGCATTTAAGAAAAAAGTCTATCAGAAATTAATATAAATCCAAAAACACATTTTTTTTTTACACAATACTTTACAATGTAAGCCTGGATGAGTTGAATTCTCTTTTGCCTTAAAAAAGTTAAGTTAGCATAAGTCAGAACATCAAGTTATAACAACTAGAGCGGAAGTTGATTTAACTTTTTATTTTTGTTATACTGTAAGACCGGATAAGTTGAGTTTACTTAACTTTTTTAAGGCAGCTGGTTTGCTCAAATTTTTGAGTTAAATTTACTTAAAAAATTTGAGGAAACCGATTGCCTTAAAAAGTTAAGTAATGCGTACTGAAAACTTGAGTTAGCATAACTTAAAACATCAAGTTATTACAACTAAAGGGGAAGTTGAGTTATTTGTAAGGTAGCCCAGGGGGAATCACTACACACTGATGGTGAGTGTTAGTCAGAAGCTGTTGGACACACCCAGTATGCAAATAGATTGTGACAGAAGCCAATAGAAAAGAAGCTGTTAATGGCAACAGACTAAACTCAGTTATTATAAGTTGGTTCAACTCAAAGATCTGTTTGAATAGTACAGTATTTGTGCCCATAAATGTTCAACTAACTCAAAATAGTTGAGTTTTGTTTAGAAATATCCAATTTTATGTAAAACAGACATAAATCATTCAAGTTCAAACACTGTATTGGTTTACAGTGGCAGGGCTTTAAGCAAATATCAACTTCGTATCATATAACATATTTTTTTTTTCAAATTCTGTATCAATTGTCAAAAACACAGTATTGAATTGTAATTATTGGTTAACATGTAAAGATTGGTGTCAGAAGTGTTTCGATTAGTGCTGTGTTTAAATTCCAATACTCCCTGTTCTGACTGGATAAAAAAGTATACATTTCTTTTACTCAGATTTTATGAATATAATAGAATATGACAGTTTTTCTCAGTTTTAAATTTTATTTAAACAATCAAAATATATTTTGTTTTGCTTACAGTATCGCCATATATATTGAATCCTAACATCTGTATCATGAAATGCATTGTATTGCTAAATTCTTGCAAATACACAGACCTCGGGGAGAACTCTTACATTCTGTGCGAGGCTTATTACAATGCTCATTGCTATCTTACACCCTGTCTGCATCGTTTAAACAGTGCTTTATGCTGATGAGCGTAGTGGGTTGTAAATGTTGTGTCTTCAGGTAAATTTCTGATGTATTGCTATCTTGGCAGCCTAAAACACATGTGTACCACTGATTTAATACAACCTAGACAGTCAACAGTTCATTGCTATCTTGCCAGTGAATTGTCAACAAAGGCAGACCCCAGCACACATACAATGTGTCTGTTGGCAGCTATGCAAAATTTTACATCAACAATATGTGCAGGTCAGTTTCCTCTGCTGAGAAGTGTTGAACACGTCCAGGTAGCTGCACCTCTGTAATAGCAATTTGCCAAAGTCAGGAGAGTGATGCAAAAGAAGCCATTTCTGCAAGCACGCCACAAACAGAGTCACCTGAGGTGTGCTTTTGCATAATGAGAATATATATTTTGCATAATAAGAAATGGCTTCTTTGGCATCACTCTCCCATACAGCTTCTCCTTGTGCAAAGTGCGCTGTATTGTTGACCGATGCACAGTGACACCATCTGCAGCAAGATGATGCTGCAGCTCTTTGGAGGTGGTCTGTGGATTGTGCTTGACTGTTCTCACCATTCTTCTTCTCTGCCTTTCTGATATTTTTCTTGGCCTGCCACTTCAGGGCTTAACAAGAACTGTCCCTGTGCTCTTCCATTTCCTTACTATGTTCCTCACAGTGGAAACTGACAGGTTAAATCTCTGAGACAACTTTTTGTATCCTTCCCCTGAACAACTATGTTGAACAATCTTTGTTTTTAGATCATTTGAGAGTGGTTTTGATGAGCCCATGATGCCACTCTTCAGAGGAGATTCAAATAGGAGAACAACTTGCAATTGGCCACTTTAAATACCTTTTCTCATGATTGGATACTCCTGGCTATGAAGTTCAAATGCCCATACTTTTGCACCAGTCAAATTTTGGTTTAATGCATATCGCACATTTTCTGTTAGTACAATAAACCTCATTTCAATCCTGAAATATTACTGTGTCCATCAGTTATTAGATATATCAAACTGAAATGGCTGTTGCAAACACCCAAATATTTACAACTAAAATGATTAAGATTAATAGGCGTGCCCAAACTTTTTCATATGACTGTCAACCCAAGAACCATCTCAACTTCCTGTAATTGGTCTGAAAGTCCCAACCATCTAAAAAATATAGGTTTACACCATTTTTACTTTAGATTTTTTGGTTATTTGGCCTTTCACACCTGTTATTTTACATTGGATCAAAGTGAAAAGTCCATGCATGGTAGGTGCGAAGACACCAGAATCCAAGTTTTGGAGTCAAGGATAAAGTATATATAAAAAATATATATATAAAATGTAAAAGCACCACTTTTTTAATTATACATCACTGTATTTTTAGAGATCCTGGCCTTTCTCAGCCATCTTGATGAAAAGCGAGACTTTGTAGACGCATCAGCTCTGCAGATCGGGGTGTTTACTCTGTGTTTACTGACCTGTGAGAGCTTGTTCTGTATGCTGAGTTGAATTCAGGAAGCAGGAGTCATTAAGAACAGGACCCACCTCTGGCCAGCGCTGTGCAACCTGTCTATTCCAGCATTTCCTACACTGACCCGGGTCACTGGAGCGAGCGGGTCACATTCAGGACACTTAATCCGGCCAGATAAAATGACATGAACCCTATAGCCTGGGTCTGATACTCCAGATGGCCTGGCTATAGATTAACACGGACAATAGTGATTGTTCTCTGATTATTCACCTGCAATCCATATGCTATGAAATGTGACCTTCTTCTTGTTTAATGTAATTAAACAGGTTTACCAACCTCAACATATAAAAAGGATGTAGATCAAAATAAATTAGATAAGTAAGTAGAACTTTTATTTTTGAGCCTTAAGTTAAAAGACCAACACAATATACCACTCTAAACTAATGTAATCTTGTATACAGACAACATTTCTCCCAAATTCCAAATAAAATATCATCATTTAGAGCATTAATTTACAGAAAATGAGAAATGGCTAAAATAACAAAAAAGATGCAGAGCTTTCAGACCTCAAACAATGCAAAGAAAACAAGTTCATATTCATAAAGTTTTAATAGTTCAGAAATCAATATTTGGTGGTTTTTAATCACAGTTTTCAAGAATCTTGGCATGTTCTCCACCAGTCTTACACACTGCTTTTGGATAACTTTATGCTGCTTTACTCCTGGTGCAAAAATTCAAGCAGTTCAGTTTGGTGGTTTGATGGCTTGTGATCATCCATCTTCCTCTTGATTATATTCCAGAGGTTTTCTCATTATTTTTAAGAGCTGTATTTATTATATTTTCAAATACGTTTTGTTAAAAAATACATATTTTATGATGTATGATCTTTACAGAGTCTTTGACCCTGCCCACAAACCTTTACTCACGTTCCTATTCCCACACCCTGGGTTGCCAGGTATGAAACACAAGAGAAGGGAAAAACAGTGTGCCTTAGCATCATTAGCATCCTTCTAAAAAAGCTTCATAAATATATTGTCAATGCAATTGATAGATGGAGAGAGCTTAGAGCCCAGAAGGACTACAAGACAAATGGAGGAATGCTAGTTTTCTCTTGAACAGGTAAGCACTGAGCTTCAGCTAAGGTTAAGGTTAAGGTTAACATTAGCTAGCTAATGTATAAAATGATAGTAGCCTTACAATAGTTTAATATATGCAGTTTTAAAGTTTTATAGCCATTTTCTTCACTGCTAGTAGTTCTTCTCAGTAGCTAGTTTCCTAGCTAACTTCCCCATTCCACCTTAAGTGGTGGAACAGACAGCAGAGGCTGTGGCATTTAAGGAACAACCAATCATAATTAAAGGTTTGGATAATTATACTGAATTGGTGCGCCACCAGCCGTCTTTTATTAACCAGCAGCTAGGTTGCTAAACTGTATCAGGTGTTTGAACGGTTGTTCCAATTCTTAGAATGTAATTGTGTTTTAAGGAGTATAGGGGTACAAAAGAGAATTGAGATTGGGACTTAGTATACTACATTAAACGATACTATCTTAGTAGTACCTAATGTATTAATAAATTACTGAAGCTGTGAATGCTTAAATTCTCTAATAAATATTTTCTCTTCACAACAGCTCTGTGTTTCTCTTATTTAAGAGCAAAAACAATAGTTTATATGAAGATCAGCTGATCTGTGAGGGGTTTCCCCGGTTAGCTGTGGTGGTTGCTGTGCTGAAGGCAGTATATTGACACTATCGGGAAGAGTAATTAGTGTTTTATATGGAGGAAGTGTGTTTCTCTGCTTACGATTCGTGTATAACGCTGGAGCTCGGTCCCCGCGGGGCTTTATTCTGAGCTGCTGTAAAAACACAGTGAGTATATTTAGCGCTGAGGCGCAGGAAGAGAGCGCTTATTGTTTAATGGAGCTTGTTAAAAATTAGGTTAACGAGGCTGTTTACGGGCTGCGGCCTCAAACCCCGCGCTGCTAGCTAAACTTTTTCCACTGTGAGAAGCAGGAGGCTAGCGCACACACGCACACACACACACACACCAAACACACACACACACTTTGTTTCATAGAAATCCCTACTTGCATGACTAGCTCAAGCTTGATTAAGCTGGTTGATATTTGATTTTGAACAGTAGAGAGTATGCTTTCATTCATAACACTTATAATAATTTCATAAATATATATTTTAAATAATAATTATCAGATGTGAACAAAGCATTAGTTTATCAGAACTAATATTAACAAATGTTTACACATCATACTTAGTTATTATTAGCATAATTAGCATATTGTCGTTGTCCTGTGAAAAACACTTCATTTTTCCATTTTTGTTGATTTTTAGTTTACTACATCATGTGAACAGACAAACTGTCCCTTACATTGTACAAAAATTTCTTGATTATTGGACCAATAGAAACTCTTCAAAATGACCTGAAATAAACTCTTTTTACATTGACTTCCATTAAAAGTTTACAAGGTTTTTTCTCTCTCCTGTAAAGTTGCTGTTTTGGAGATACTCTGCGTGTTTTTGTAATTTGAGAGAAATGTTGTCTGTAGTTTATAGAATAAAACAACAATGTTCATTTTACTCAAACATAAAGCTATAAATAGCAAAATCAGAGAAACTGATTCAGAAACTAAAGTGGTCTCTTAATTTTTTGTCCAAAACTGTAAATTAGATTTGATTTGACTGTTTTATTAATTCAACACCCCTTTCTTTTGAGTGAACAAGTAAAAATAAGTCTTCTTCTAGGGAATGGCAGTGTTAGAGGACTGTTGTGTTGCTGTTACTGGGAGGGAAACTGGATTTCAGGAGTGTTAGTGTAGCTTCATGTGTGTTAGTGTAGCTGCTGCAGACACTGCCCTGTCTAGACATAACGCTGCTCAACAGTTCATTATAATTTGGCATATTTTGAGTCTGATTCGACCCTCCCAGCAGTTACAAAAACTGTACCAAGTTCAAGTTGCAAGAAATTTACTAAGTTTAGAATCTGAGACTGAGACAGAGAGGACCGAACCCTACTCTGTGTCATCTGTGTAAGAGTAAAGCACTGTAACTTGTCATTAAGTGTTAACTCAACTCAATTTTAGTTTTATATTATTTTAGAAATATTATAGTGTGGAAGAGGCAGAATCAAACTTTATAAACAACAATAATGAACTGTTTTAAAACAGGAAAAAGATGTTTTTACTGGACTGCACATCATTAATTAATGGCATTTTAAACATAGGGATGCTCTTTATTTTTTTTAAATAGATAAAGGACTCAAGTCCTATAAAGCGTGAGGTCTGAAGCTTGAAGTCTGGAATGCATGGACATTTCTCTTTTATTATGCTTATCCAGGTCTTTAATGCAGCTTTCTCCAGTTGTTGTTGGTTTGTGGGTTTATCTACCTTTAGTTTCGTCTTAACTGAGTGAAATACTGCTCAGATCAGGTTCAGATCTAGTGATTGACTCGACCACTGCAGAATATCCAATTCTTTACATAAAAAAAAACTCCTGGGTTGCTTTTGCAGTAGTTTTGGGTCACTGTCCATCTGCACAGTTCTGTACAGTCAATCTGGCTGCATTTGGTCAAAACTGAGTGGAAAGTAAATCCCTGTACACTTCAGAATTCATCTTTCTGCTTCAGTTCTCTGCCATATCTTCAAAAAACTCTAGTGACCTAGTGCCACTGGAAGCCATGCAAACACATACCATCATACTGCCACCATCATGTTTTACAGATAATGTGTTGGGCTTTTGAGCAGGGCTGATCTTAGTTTATAATTTGTAGAAAAATCACTGTCATTTCTAAATGCATCATGGGACATTTTGGTTTAATCCCTTGAACACAAGAAAGAATACAAAAAAATAATAATGCACCACGCAAAAAAGAAAATAGCAGTACAGTATATTATATATATATATATATATATATATATATTAGCACCCGAACATCCCTTTCAGACAGCTTCCTCTTACAGTGTCCACAGTTAATCCTGTTGGATGTGGTTGGTCCTTCTTGGTGGTATGCTGACATTACCCTGGATACCGTGGCTCTTGATACATCGCAAAGACTTGCTGTTTTGGTCACAGATGCGCCAGCAAGACGTGCACCAACAATTTGTCCTCTTTTGAACTCTGGTATGTCACCCATAATGTTGTGTGCATTGCAATATTTAGAGCAGAACTGTGCTCTTCACTGCTAATTGAACCTTCACACTCTGCTCTTACTGGTGCAGTGTGCAATTAATGAAGATTGAACACCAGGTTGCTCCAATTTATCCATGAAACCTCCCACACTAAAAGACAGGTTTCAGTTTCACTGTCCAACCCCTGTAGATAAATATATGCATGGGTACATGGGTATACATAGTACACAGGATATAATATTACATTTGATACAAGATATAATAATACATATAAAAACACCAACATAAAGTAAAATAACTGACAAAGAAAACAGGAAACACTGGGTTATAAATACACATGGAGGGAAATGGAAATAAGAAACACCTGGGGGCAGGTAATGAGGGTGCGGGACTACAGATTACAGTAACATGGGCGAACACTCAGACAGAGACATGGGGAAAACATAGAACACATGCAGGAAACAAGGGAAAATAAACAGACAGGAGGGCTGAAATGACAGAGACAGACTAGGAAAGACACAGAACAGAACCAGGAAGTGACAATTGTTGTGCATATTGAGAAGATGACTGATTGTCAGCCATACAGAAAATGCAACAACGCAGGTGTATGATAATCTAACAGTGAAAAAAAACACTTATATTGTAATAAACTTATAGAGTAATAAAGAGATGCAGTATCTATAAATACGTGTTGTTTCTCTCCTGTGATCTGGGTGTAGATGGTGATAGATGGTCTGGCTGTGGTGAAGGACGCTTTTCTCCTGGGTGGCTCGCTAATGAAATCATACAGACTGGAGCAGTATGCAGTTACAGCTTCCGCCATCATTATAATGCTGCTATTTTAATCCAGACAGCTTTAAAGTTTCTCAAGCACATTTTGAAAGCTTTCCTTTTTGAAGTAAAGTCTGAAAACTTATGAAACATATCGAGAAGAATGTTCCTTCAGTGCACATGTTCCGCTCGGGCACCGCATGGCCAAATTCCACAGACCAGAGGAATTTTCTCTTCGCTTGCAAAAGATCGTTTTCTCATGCCTCCCATTTAACAGCCCAGGTCAAGAAATTAGGATCAGAGTGCCGTGCCTGCCTGAGACAAAAACCCACTGCTTTCTCAGGATCATATATCATATCTGACATGCAGAAAAATCTTCAAAATTGCAAGAATTTGAAAAAAAAATAATATTTCGATAATTTTTGACAAACGTTGGTCCAACTTTATAATAATAACTGTGTAATTACGCATTAACAATCATGTAATAACAGTATAACTACTGGTAAATTACATACTGATACAGATTTATTGCAGTTAGTAAGTAATTCCACACGTTACATGTGTAGTAGAGTGTGTGTGTGTGTAATTAGTTGTGTATAATCTTATGTTTCTCCAGTAGCTCTTGTCTGTTTAATTATTAAAAAAAAAAAATCAAATACTAAAATTAATCATTTATATTTTACCATAGGAAGATGGACAGAATATTTTGCTATAATATGTCTATCTGATACTTATATGTTAATTTATAATAGCATAACCTGTACCACTGTAATCAATCTGTACTAATCAACGTGTGCTTCACCAGTAGTTACACTGTTATTACATTAATTGTTAACATATTATTAAAGACACTTATTATAAAGTGAAAAATAAAAAGTACAAGAAGCAATAAATTATATACATCGTGATATTTTTTGAGCTACACATATATAAGTAGAGTTTAATGCTACAACATGCCATGACATGACATCTCAGCATGTAGAGAGATGTAGAGGTTCCTAATGGTGTCCTGTGATAATGCATCCCATGCGGCTCCAATTTTCTCACACAGTTCCTGCACATTTTTGTAAGCAGGGATAAGGCTAGTGATGTAGATAGCTGCATGTATTGCATTTAGCAAAATTGTGTGGTAGTTAGATATTTCCTGTAACTGTCTACCAGTGTCTAACATTAACTGGGACAAGGTTTTCCCACTCCTCCATGCAGAATTCTTTCAGCTAAATCATGTTTCAGCTTCAGGTTTTGGATAGATAGCCTCACATTTTCCTCATAGTGGATATTGAATCCTGGATTCCATAATGGAAAACTTGCCATCTTGTGCATTCGTTGTCAAAAAGCCGATACAGCTTCAGTCCAGATTAATATTTTAAGGTAGAACCCTTTTGAAGGACTTTTTGAAAAATGGGTTGATGCTTGAAAACAGCTTTTCTTACATCTGTTTAATTTGGTATGTTTGTTTAGAGAGTGAAAGTTTTTATTAGCAGCCTAATTTGATAAATAATTATTTTTTTTTTGTTTTTTTTTATAAATTATGTTTATTGCATGTGAATATAATTTATTGACAGTAACTCAACGTGTTTAGTTATGTAATTACATAGATATAACTGTGTAATGCAATGCACAGTGCATTGTTTCTAAGGCATAAACTGGTCAGTTACAGTATGTCAGTGTGTGTGTGTGTGTGTGTGTGTGTGTGTGTGTGTGTGTGTGTGTGTGTGTGTGAGACAGTAGACAGACAGCAGATGTCTGGGGACGGGCTGATGGCTCTGATTACGGCTACTGCAGAGCATCTGTGTGTGACCACAGTGACCATATGTGGGAGGACGGGTCAGACAGACACTGTCAGCTGCAGCAAGAGAATGACCAGTACATGAGTGTGTGTGTGTGTGTGTGTGTGTGTGTGTGTGTGTGTGTGTATGTCTGTGTGTGTGTGTGGTCATGAATTGTCTCCAGGATGATGGAAAACATGAACATTTTTTCATTGTAGAAACTGTCTGGTTGGAATCAACAAGAAAAAAAAAATGCTTTCCTACTCCTCCATGCAGAATTCTTTCAGCCGAGTCATATTTCAGCTTCAGGTTTTGGATAGATAGCCCTACATTTTCCTTAAAGTGGATACTAAAAACTGGAGTCGATAATGGAAAACTTTCCATTTCAAGGTAGAACCCTTTTGCAGAATCTTTTAAAAAAATGGGTGTTTCTTAAATTTGTTTAATTTTGCATGTTTGTTTAGAGTGTGTCTTTTTATTAGGGGATAAATTTGATAAATAATTATTGCAATTCTTTTATGAATTATGTTTATTTCATGTAATTAGAGTTTATTAACAAAACATATTTTTGGTTCTGTAATTACTTAGATATAACTATGTAATGCAATGCACATTGCTTTGTTTCTAATGCTATGTTTCCAGTCCAAATAATTAGCAATTAACTGAAAAGTCTATTGTGTTTTTCTCACTCCGATGAATTATCTCCTCTCAAAGTCTTTTAACTGGGCAGATTATCTTTGAGTAGATCATAGTGGCATTTCTATCAGTCAACACCATCTCTCACCTTTTTATAGGGCAGTGGGGTAATAACCACTTTTACACCCCTGTGGTAAGACAAAGTGTCTTGGGTGTTGAATATAATGGTAAGATTTGTATAAACACTGATAAAAACCCTACAAATCTTGCTTGCACAATTTAACAGTGTGCCGTTAAAGGGGAAGTCCAGTGTAAAATGGACTTGGGATGTAGTGAAACATGATAACTAGTACTTATTGGGAACTTTTGTAGAATAGTCCACCATTGTTCCAAATACAGAGCTTTTATCTAATGCTTCTAACAGGCTTATAATACTAGTCATAGGGACATAGAGTTGCTCATGCAAAGAAATCACTAGTTTAACACCATTAACAAACTCAACGTAGCTCAACACTTCATTGGTAGAATTCTGAGGGTCCTGACATTTAAAACGAGGCACTGAGTGCATTAAAAGTGCACAGATTGGTTATTAAAAACACGTTTTATACACACAGTAACTTCAGGTATTATCTTTTAATAAATGACCAGTTCATAGTGACTCATTTTAAATATCAAGAGCCTCATAATTCTTCCTCATAAAGTGTGGATCTACTTTCAGCTTGTTAATGATGTAAAAATAGTGATTTCTTTGCATGGGCAATTCATGCCCCTATCATTAGCATTGTAAACCTGTTGTGAGCATCGGCTAAAAGCTCTGTATTTCTGAATGCTGGGGGAGAATGGAGGTGGACTATTCAACAAAAGTTCATACTCAATATCATGTTTTACTACAACCCAAGTCCATTTCACATCGAAGTTCTTCTTTACATGAATTGACATTGATTTGTAATGTAATGTAAAGTATACAGTAATACAGTATGTGTGCAGTTCACAGTAGGAGCATGTGATGATAGAATCAGGTCTGTGTTTGTGGACATCATGGGTAAATATCCAGTTCCAGAGGCCTTACTCCATATTGTTACAGCTGCACTGCACTGTAGTCCTGACTCAGCCATCAGGTGCTCTCCTCCCTCCTCTCCTCCCTTCTTTCCTTTTCTCCTCTGCACCCTTCTGTCATTTTCTGTCAGGGATAGAGAATTCCTCCGGTCCTGACTCTGCTGCTTTCTGCAGCAGCTCAGCTGTATCAGCCGACCGTTGCTGGTCTATATCTGTTTTTTTCTATTATTTTTATATCTGAAGCACTGAAGCAACTGAAGCACAAAATTGGTTGGTAACCTCATTGAGCTCACTGTCGGTCAACAATACAGCGAAACAGTCAAGGACAATCCACAGACCACCTCCAAAGAGCTGCAGCATCATCTTGCTGCAGATGGTGTCACTGTGCATCGGTCAACAATACAGTGCACTTTACATAAGGAGAAGCTGTGTGGGAGAGTGATGCCAAAGAAGCCATTTCTGCAAGCACGCCACAAACAGAGTCGCCTGAGGTGTAGTGTTAGAGTTAGACTCTGTTTGTGGCGTGCTTGCAGAAATGGCTTCTTTGGCATCACTCTTCCATACAGCTTCTCCTTGTGCAAAGTGCGCTGTATTGTTGACTGATGCACAGTGACACCATCTGCAGCAAGATGATGCTGCAGCTCTTTGGAGGTGGTCTGTGGATTGTCCTTGACTGTTCTCACCATTCTTCTTCTCTGCCTTTCTGATATTTTTCTTGGCCTGCCACTTCTGGGCTTAACAAGAACTGTCCCTGTGGTCTTCCATTTCCTTACTATGTTCCTCACAGTGGAAACTGACAGGTTAGATCTCTGAGACAACTTTTTGTATCCTTCCCCTGAACAACTATGTTGAACAATCTTTGTTTTTAGATCATTTGAGAGTTGTTTTGATGAGCACATGATGCCACTCTTCAGAGGAGATTCAAATAGGTGAACAACTTGCAATTGGCCACCTTAAATACCTTTTCTCATGATTGGATGCACCTGGCTATGAAGATCAAAGCTCAATGAGGTTACCAAACCAATTTTGTGCTTCAGTAAGTCAGTAAAAAGTAGTTAGGAGTATTCAAATCAATAAAATGATAAGGGTGCCCATACTTTTGCACCGGTCAAATTTTGGTTTAATGCATATTGCACATTTTCTGTTAGTACAATAAACCTCATTTCAATCCTGAAATATTACTGTGTCCATCAGTTATTAGATATATCAAACAGAAATGGCTGTTGCAAACACTCAAATATTTACAACTAAAAATGATTAAGATTAATAGGGGTGCCCAAACTTTTTCATATGACTGTATTTAATGTTCATTGCATATGACAGTCAGTCACCTCTAGTAGTGATACGAGGGACACTATCAGCTCAGAAATATGTGCAGAACATCCTGTGCTGGATAATGTTCACCCACACACAGCAAGGGTCTTCGGATGTATCATCAATTGTACATTTATGTGAGCAGATGGGATGCCAGCTTCAGTAACCTATGAGTGTAGAGCTACAGGATCTACAGGTCCAGCTGCAGCAACATCTGTGGGTAAATGAACTACAGGAGACCATACAGAACCTGTACACCTCCATACCCAATCATACTGTATCTCATCTTGTATCCAGGCTATAGAGGCTCCAGCAGGGTACGGATGACAGACAGGAAGTGCAGGTGAGGCTCTTCTGCAGGCGTCTGGAGGGTTGTATGGGTTCTAATTAAAAGCTGTGGTGTAAAATGCTGAGGTGGACTTGTTGCGTCAGTCACACTTCAGCTGTTTTCTTATAACTGAGGAGAGAATAAGTCTCCAGGGAGGACATGCATGCAAGCGCCTTGAGACACACACACACACACACACACACACACACACACACACATACACACACACACACACACACACACACACATACACACACACACACACACACACACACACAGAAAACAACAATAAATCATATAATCACAAGCACATCCAGGTTAGAGTGCACTTTATAATGTGCACCTGTGGAAACACACTCAGAATAAACACCTGTAAGTAATGCCATGCACGTACACACACACACACACACTCTGGGGAAAATATGTTCTCTCATTAAATTTCTGTCTGCCCTGCCAAGATCCCAAATGAACTGTAAAACTCTCACCCTGTCTGAGAGTAATGATAAAAAGAAGAGAAATATACTGTACCAATCAAAAGTTTGCACACACCTAAAATTCTGTGTTTTTTTGTATTTATATGAAGGTCAGTCCTTCCAAAAAAACTTTTCAAGAAAGTATCTTAAAGTGCAGTCGCAATGACCATCAAAATGCTGTGATGAAATGGGCTCCCATTAGGGCTGCCCAAGGAAAGGAGGAGCGAGAGTTACCTCTATTGCATGGGATAGGTTCATCAGACTTACCAGCCAATACAACATTTTGGGGGTTGAAGACAGCAGATGCAGCACAAAAATGCAAGTCTAAATAAAGTCTAACACCAAAATTAAGAAAGCAATTTTCTTTTTACCCTTTGTACTAAAGAGTTTGTGCAGTCACAAAGACCATCAAAAATGCTTTGATGAAACGGGCACTCATCAGGACTGCCCCAGGAAAGAAGGAGCAAAAGTTGTCAGGTGCGGGTGCAGGGAGGACGCGGAGGTGGACGCAAATGCAAACAAAAAGGGATTTATTAAAGAAAACAAATACAAAATACACCGGGAATAAACTGAAAACAGGACTGAGGAAACTGGGGAACACATAGAGCACTGACAGACGATAAACGTACAAGGATCGACCCCGGGGAAATGGAACACGGACCTTAAATAGAGGTGCACACACACAGGAAACAGGAAACACCTGGGACGAAGGGGCGGCGCTACAAAAGAACACAGGTGAGTGGAAAAACACTGGGAATGAAACACAGAGGAGCCGGGTCACATGAGAACATACAGACAAAAGACCTGACACCCATACATAATCTTTGGGGGAATTTGAAAGTGGCAGATTCAGCACAAAAATGCAAGAAAATGAATAACCCATAGACCAACTGTAGGGCATGTTCCTCAGGATCGCTACTAGAAGCTGACTTTGCATCAAAAAATAATAAACTAAAAATAAATAAAAATAATACTACTGATATTAATAAACTACTTATACGTATTAGCTAACTGTAGCAACGAAAAAAATACTGAAAAACAACTTAATATTCTGCAGAGCACTAATGTTGCATTGCTTGAATAATGAGACTACATATCACAAAATATTAAAAAAGTATTTTTACTCATTGTACTAAAGATTTTGTGAAGTCGCAAAGACAATCAAAAATGTTTTGATGAAACTGGCTCTCATCAGGATCACTCCAGGAAAGGAAGAGCAAGAGTTTCATCTGTTGTACAAGATAGGTTTATCAGAGTTACCAGCCTCAGAAACCACAAGTTCACAGCTCCCCAGATAAGACCACCTGTTCTTTCATAGTCTGGATCACTCATTTACAATATAGGAAAAAAGTAAAAAAAAAAAAATAAAAACATGAAATAAAAATGGTAATATACATAATCATATTTGGTTCATGAGAAAAATGAACATCAAATTGTTTTCAATCAACCAATCAATCAAGAACAATTTAAATGGCTCAACCCAACTAATATTACATGTGATGTCTCCAAACTCAACACAAAATTATACTAATAAACTGCTAATACTAATTGCCTAACCTTAAAAACAAAAGCACTTGACCAAACACTGAGAGCACTATGTTGCATTGTTTGAATTGACAAAGCAACTTTCTCTAGAATGTGAAACTGAAACTAAAAACAAAGAGACTACATACTACTAAATATTAAAAAGTCTTTCTACACACCGAACTAAAGATTTTGGTTTGTTTGGCATGATTTTGGTGTTCTCCTACAGATGTAGTCTCTCTCTACCTTCTTCTTCTTCATCTTCTCCCCCCATCTTATTCTCTTGGCACAGGGTTGTTTGTTGAGGCTTGGCTGGTGCCCTTGACCAGGTTCAGTGGCAGCCAGCCCAGTCGAGTAGACCACCAGGACTTCACAGGGCCCGGCCTATGTTTGTGTTCACTCGGGCTACACCGACAGACGCTCTGCTCTGGATCTCACGCTGCTCTGGTCATCACTACCCACAGGAAATAGAAGTTATGGAGTCGTTAAGTTCAAGACGACATTCCAGCAAAACCAGCTGAGTTACCTGAACTGACATGTAGTTCAGTTAACTTCTTAAAGAGGTGACTACCTAAAGATATATATTTTTAAATATATAACTTTCTAAAGAGGAAACTTTCTAAAGAGGTAGATTTCTGAAGAGGTAATTTTCTAAAGAGGTAACTACCTAAAGATGTAACTTTCTAAAGAGGTTACTTCCTAAAGAGGAACCTTTTTAAATAGGTAACTTCCTAAAGAGGAAACTTTCTAAAGAGGTGACTTCCTAAAGATGTAACTTCCTAAAGAGGTAACTCCCTAAAGAGGTGACTTCCTAAAGAGGTAACTTCCTAAAGAGAGGTACTTCCTAAAGAGGTGACTTCCTAAAGAGGTAACTTCCTAAAGAGGTACTTCCTAAAGCGGTAACTTCCTAAAGAGGTAACTCCCTAAAGAGGGACTTCATAAAGAGGTAACTTCCTAAAGAGGTACTTCCTAAAGAGGTAACTTCCTAAAGAGGTAACTCCCTAAAGAGGTGACTTCATAAAGAGGTAACTTCATAAAGAGGTAATTTCCAAAAAGGGTAACTTTTTAAAGAGGTAACTACCTAAAGAGGTAACTTTCTAAAGAGGAAACTTTCTAATGAGGTAACTTCCTAAAGAGGTGGCTTTTTAATGAGGTAACTTCCTAAAGAAGTGACTTTCTAAAAAGGTAACTTCCTAAAGAGGCAACTTCCTAAAGAGGTAACTTCCTAATGAGGTAACTTTCCAAAGAGGTAACTTCATAAAAAGGTAACTTTGTAAAGAGGTAACTTCATAAAGAAGTAACCTCCTAAAGAAGTAACTTTCTTAAGAGGTAACGTCCTAAAGACGTAAATTCCCAAAGAGGTAACTTCCTAAAGATATAACTTCCTAAAGAGGTAACTTCCTAAAGAGGTAACTTTCTAAAGAGGTAACCTTCTAAAGAGGTAAATTCCTTAAGAGGTAACGTCCTAAAGATATATTCCTAAAGAGGTAACTTCCTAAAGATGTGACTTTTCTAAAGAGATGACTTTCTAAAGAGTTGACTTTCTAATGAGGTAACTTCCTAAAGAGATAACTTTCTAAAGAGGTAACTTCCTAAAGATGTGACTTCCTAAAGAGATGACTTTCTAATAAGGTAAATTCCTAAGGATGTAACTTCCTATCGAGGAAACTTTCTAAAGAGATAACTTCCTGAAGAGGTGACTTTTTAAGAGGTGACTTTCCTAAAGAGGTAACTCTCTATTGAGGTAACTCCCTAAAGAGGTGACTCCCTTAAAAGGTAACTTCCAAAAGAGGCAACTACTTAAAGAGGTAAGACGCAACTGATGTATCCTTTGTGTTTTACAGTTATCAGAGGTTTTTTTTTTACTTTCTACTCCTTATATTTTAAAAATAGCTTATATAATACTATTTCATTTCAGCTCGTTTTTATTCCGGCTTCTCATCGTTCAATAAAAAACCCTATCCAGATAGAGTGAATCTGATTGTGGTTGGATCATCAGAAGTATAAACATATTCCATTTTAACATCTATTGGTTTATAAATGTCCCAACTAAGCTTCTTTAATACTGTATTAAAATATGTTCATTTTTAATGATCATATATGCAGCTAAAAAGAGAATAACTCTTGTTTAGTCCATAAACTGAAAATAACAGATCGTATTTATTTTAGGTTTGTACTTTCAGAGAGTTCTAAACTGAAAAATAATACAAATTATTATCAGGGTCTCCTTAGGTTAAAAAAAGCATCACTAAAGTTCCTTTAGAGTGGCAAAAAGAGACAAACTGCAGTTTTGTCTCAAATTCTTTTGGAGAAAGTGCTCACAAGGGTTCAAATCTCTTCTTGCTAGAAATGATGATGATGATGATGATGATGATGATGATGTGCCTCTAGATCAAGACATTTTGATAATGTATCTTAATGAGTGCCCATCTATGGATCTAGTTATGATTAGACCAAGCCAAAATAGTCTGACTTATGACCCAAATAATTATTACAGCTATGTAAAAATTCCATCTTTTCTCTGTTCTATGCTAAACTGTACAGAAATATGCACTAGTCCAGGACAGAGGACCTTCTTTCTGTATTTACTTTTCAAGCTCTGTCTTAGACAGGTCTGACCAATTAGCAGAGAGAGTGATTTTTTTGTGTCCTCACAATACAAAAGAATCCCTAAATCCAGCTGCGCAATCCGCAATTAAACAGTGCACTACAGAAGGCTAAAATAGGGCCTTATATATGTTTATTATATTACTTAGTTTTTTTGTTTAACAGTTAGTTTCAGTTTTTCATTTTAGTTTTCTTTACTAATTGTTACTTTAACATTTTTATCTTGGTTTAAATCTATTCTCAGGGCATTTCCACCCTTGTGAAAAGGAAGTATACTTAAGAGCATTAAAAGTATGTTCAAATTAGGTAAAGAATACTCTATCTATCTATCTATCTATCTATCTATCTATCTATCTATCTATCTATCTATCTATCTATCTATCTATCTATCTATCTATCTATCTATCTATCTATCTATCTATCTATCTATCTATCTGAAGACTGGAAAGAGCTTCTGGTGCTCTGTAGAACATTATGAACACTGCAGTCCCTCCACACTGTGGGCAATAGACTAAATAATGCACTTCCTCACAGTTCCTTATGCTTGTTTTCATTGTTTGTGCTGATTCCTCCACCAACACACACAGAGTGGGCTAGACTTTTACTTACGCATCGTTTATAACCTCCTTCATAAAAACCTTAAAATAAATTCCCACATTATTTTACTCAACAACACCCTGTATGAGAAAATATACACAGATAAGTTTGTCTTACCATGAGAGGACCATAACAGGCTCTCAGAGGTTACTTTTTGTAGTGTACCTCCTAGTGAGACGTCAGTGACTTCTAAACATGACAGAATTTGAAACAAGGGTGGTTTCATTAATTAAGCATTAACAAGCCCCACCCCCCTTTCAGCTCAAAGAACTTATCACCTGATTGGCTGATAGGGCTCATTTACATACCGTCATGTCCAGTAGGCTTTGCTCTGTCAGCAGATATGGTGAAGTTCGTGGAGCATCCAATAATACGCATTTAATAAAGTGTTAAAGTTTATATGAATTTTTTCTGCCTCAGATTATTTCAAGCACTGGTTGGATATAAATGAGGATTACTGGCGACAGGATTGATGGATTTTCTTAAGTTTGGAGGCATTTTGAAGGTTTTGGAGTGTGGGGGAAGCGCTGGAGAGGGTTGGGTGTGTGACACAAGTGTCCGCAGGTAATCCCACAGTGAAACACAAGCAGATTAAAACTGCACACACAGGGTAACGCTCTCTTTCGGCTCTAATTCAGGAACGGTACATCCTACAGTAAAGCGGTTCGCAGTTCCGTAATCCGGAGGGGCAGACGGTTTGAACGCAAATATAAAATTTTCAGCAGGTTAATGCTCACCCACACACACAGCAAAGAATGTCTTTCCTAAAAATTCTTTGGTCTGCTTGTATTTGGATATATCGCCAATTGAGCATTTATGGAACCAGTTGGGACGGCAGCTTCAGTAATCTACAAGTGTAGAGCAGGATCTACAGGCCCAGCTGTTACAACATCTGTGGGTTAACCTGTATGCCTCCATGCTCGACTATATCTCATTGTGTATCCAGGCTAGGGGGTCCAACAGGGAACTAAAGCCTTCTTTCAATTGTAAAGTTTTCCTTAAAGGTCTCATTCCATCATTTTTTCATTCATTTTAAAATGTCTAGTTGTGGTCTCTAGCATGAATGAATGCCCTGTGAGCATTTCTTTGTAAAAAAGAGCTGTTTTTTGTGAAACAATAGGATTTCAGCTCTTGCTCTTAAATATTCAAACAGATCACCTCTGATTGGCTAACAGGCTGCAAGGCAGTGAGATAACGTACAGTTAGACATTTTTACACTAATAACAGTCTTTGCAAAGTCATATATTACTTTACAACATGTGTAATAATGCCCTGCTAAGTGCAGTTCAGCCACTGACCTAGTCTTAGACTCTCTGTAAAATGCAAAATCCACCGGAGATCCTATTTAAACCTGTAGTTACACACAGAGTGCGGGTAGTCCAGGTCCAGAAAGTAAAAATACACCCCCAGGTTTTGTTGGCTAAGCTTCAGCAGAGCCACCCAGGCAGTTAAAATAAAACCCCGGGGTGGATTTTTTACTTTTAACTAGTGTTTAAAAATACATCTACTTATCTCAATTGTAATTCGCTGGTGGTGTTCCTCCATAGACAAATTCTAACCATGTGTTTCTTAGCTCTGATTTACTGGGTAATGTATATAAAACACTGATGTGTTATTCGCACAAATAACACAGGAATGAACTGCCATGCTGTTCCTAGCGCCGTTAGTTAGCTCCTATCTGACGAGACGGCATCGCTTCCCGGTTTCAACTTTGCTTGTGGGCCGTCCTGAGCCGAGGTGGGCGGGGCCATGAATACTAAATCACGGGTTGATGTAGACACGGTGCTTTTCCTGATCGACTCGTTTTTCTGAATATTTTCTTTTACTAGCTTCTGCAGACAATAGAGGCTGAGGTACAGTTTTATGTGCAGCATCATATACAACTCAGAGAGACCCACTGTATTTCACAAAGAACAAGAAAAAGTGGATTTTAGTGGAAGGACACCTTAAATAAAATGATTCTTTTGGTCAAAGACTGTGATTTTTTGGTCAAAAAATGTATCTAGGCCTCAAACCTTCCATTAACCTTTCAAGCATCTGCTTAACCATTATGTTCTTATATCCACTTCAGAGCTGTGAGTACATTTACAGACACACAAAACCTCCTGCCACTGAATTTGTTTAGGCCAAAGGAGGTTTAAAATTCTTCCAAAACCATAAATTATAGTTTATGTACGCGAGGGATTAATGCCTGCTTCTTCATTTCCAAGCTGATTGTTTCTGCAGCATCTAAAACCAAGCTGTTTCTCACATTTCTTCCAAGGTTGTCCTAGAAGGAGAGGAATGACTATACAATATTTGACCTACTAATACAGAAGAAATGGGAGTCAATAGTTTTTTCCATCTGATTGTTTTATTCTTTAGCAGAGCCCTGTTGAGCTTACTGTTGTTTTTACCCCCAAAGTCATCCTGAACCTATACAGCCCCAAACCCAGCGCCAGTTCTTCTTCCAACTTCATTTAGTCATGAACGCTGAAGTTCAGCCAAGGTTCCCTGTCCCCCGGAGAGCAGACGCTTTGTCTACAGCCGGAGCCAAACAACAACAACACGACGGAACGCAGATGCGCCCCGAGCGGCCTTGTTTGCGGCCTCTGTTTTCAGTAAGCCGAGGTGGGGAGTGTCTAACCGCTGCATTCCTGCACTCAGAAAACGTGCAGCTTTTGTTGCTGGCGTCTTCACTCATGATGCCACATGCAGTTATGTGGTTTCCTAGAAAAGCTTTGTCCGTCTTTGGAATGGCTTAAGAAAGTTTAACATGAACTCTAGTGAAAATGTTTTAGTAGGAGTAGCTGGAAGGATTGCCTACAGGATGTCTGGAGTTACATATATGATATCCATAGGATTTAGCTAAGAAAGCTAAGAAACCCAGAGAGCTAAAATCATGGGCCGGTTTGCATTTTTAAATCTGCCGGTTGGACAATAAAACTGAAACACATGTCATTTTAGTGTGGGATTTTAGGTTTCATGGATAAATTGGAGCAGCCTGGTAGCCAATCTTCATTAATTGCACATTACAACAGTAAAAGCCGTAAGAGTGTGAAGGTTCAATTAGCAGGGTAAGAGCACAGTTCTGCTCTAAATATTGCAATGCACACAACATTATGGATGACATACCAGAGTTCAAAAGAGGACAAATTGTTGGTGCACGTCTTGCTGGCGCATCTGTGACCAAGACAGCAAGTCTTTGTGATGCATCAAGAGCCACGGTATCCAGGGTAATGTCAGCATACCACCAAGAAGGACCAACCACATCCAACAGGATTAACTGTGGATGCTGTAAGAGGAAGCTGTCTGAAAGGGATGTTCGGGTGCTAACCCGGATTGTATCCAAAAAACATAAAATCACAAATAATTGTAGTGAGGGCATCCAAAAGTACTGGGAACTGCCTATTCATACTATTCAAAAAGACTTTATCCTTCTTTTGTTGAAGTTACTGTCTTTAATGTCCAGAAAACACTCTACAGTGTATCCCAAAAGTGAGTACACCCTTCACATTTCTGCAGATATTTAAGTTTATCTTTTCATGGAACAACACTGACAAAAAGACACTTTGACACAATGAAAAGTCAGTGAGTCTGTGCGCAGCATATATAACTGTGTATATTTATTCTTCCCTCAAAATAACTCAATATACAGCCATTAATGTCTAAACAACCGCCAACAAAAGTGAGTAAACCCTAAGAGACTATACCCCTAAATGTCCAAATTGAGCACTGCTTGTCATTTTCCCACCAAAATGTCATGTGACTAGTTAGTGTTACTAAGGCTCAGGTGTGCTCAGGGAGCGTTGTAGGGTGTGTTCAGTTTTGTAGTACAAATCTCACACTCTCTCATACTGCTCACTGAATGTTCCAACATGGCACCTCATGGCAAAGAACTCTCTGAGGATCTTAAAAGACAAATTGTTGCACTATATGAAGATGGCCAAGGCTACAAGAAGATTACCAACACCCTGAAACTGAGCTAAAGCTCAGTGCCAAAGATCATCCAGCATTTTAAAAGAACATGGTACAGTCAGAACAGACGTCGCGTTGGTCATCCAAAGAAGCTGAGTACACATGCTCAGCACCAAAGATACATCAAATTGGTCTGCAGAAGCCTGCAATCAGTTTGCTGAAGACATGTCAACAAAGGACATAGATTACTGGAACCATGTCCTATGGTCTGATGAGACCAAGATTCATTTGTTTGGTTCAGATGGTCTCAAGCATGTTTGGCGGCCATCAGGTGAGGAGTACAAAGATAAGTGTGTCATGCCTACAGTCAAGCATGGTGGTGGGAGTGCCATGGTCTGGGGCTGCATGAGTGCCGCAGGTGTTGGGGAGTTACTGTACATTTCATTGAGGGACACATGAACTCCAATATGTACTAAATATCTCAGGAAACTGGGTCACAGGGCGGTGTCACCAGCATGATGATGACCCCAAACACACCTCTACACCGAACACTGCTTTACTGAAGAGGCTGAGGTTAAAGCTGAAGGACTGGCTGAACATGTCTCCAGGCCTAAACCCAACAGAATATCTTTGGGGCATCCTCAAGCGGAAAATGAAAGATCGCAGTTGTAGCGCAGAAAAACAGGCCAAAGAGTCTAAAAGCGGAGAGAGTGTGCATTTCTAGCGCAAAAAAACGGGCCAAAGAGTCTAAAAGCGGAGAGAGTGCGCATTTCTAGCGCAGAAAAACGGGGCAAAGAGTCTAAAAGTGGAGAGAGTGCGCATTTCTAGTGCAAAAAAAACGGGCCAAAGAATCTAAAAGCGGAGAGTGCACATTTCTAGTGCAAAAAAATGGGCCAAAGAGTTTAAAAGCGGAGAGAGTGCTCATTTCTACTGCAAAAAAATGGCCCAAAGAGTTTAAAAGCGGAGAGAGTGCGCATTTCTAGTGCAAAAAAACGGGCCAAAGAGTCTAAAAGCGGAGAGAGTGCTCATTTCTAGCGCAGAAAAACGGGCCAAAGAGTCTAAAAGTGGAGAGAGTGCGCATTTCTAGCGCAGAAAAACGGGCCAAAGAGTCTAAAAGCGGAGAGAGTGCGCATTTCTAGCGCAGAAAAACGGGCCAAAGAGTCTAAAAGTGGAGAGAGTGCGCGTTTCTAGTGCAAAAAAATGGGCCAAAGAATCTAAAAGCGGAGAGAATGCGCGTTTCTAGTGCAAAAAAAACGGGCCAAAGAGTCTAAAAGCAGATAGAGAGCGCATTTCTATTGCAAAAAAATGTGCCAAAGAGTTTAAAAGCGGAGAGAGTGCTCATTTCTAGTGCAAAAAAACTGGCCAAAGAGTCTAAAAGTGGAGAGAGTGCGCGTTTCTAGTGCAAAAAAAACGGGCCAAAGAATCTAAAAGCGGAGAGAATGCTTGTTTCTAGTGCAAAAAAACGGGCCAAAGAGTTTAAAAGCGGAGAGAGTGCGCATTTCTAGTGCAAAAAAACGGGCCAAAGAGTCTAAAAGCGGAGAGAGTGCTTGTTTCTAGTGCAAAAAAACGGGCCAAAGAGTTTAAAAGCGGAGAGAGTGCTCATTTCTAGCGCAGAAAAACAGGCCAAAGAGTCTAAAAGCGGAGAGGGTGCTCATTTCTAGCGCAGAAAAACGGACCAAAGAGTCTAAAAGCGGAGAGAGTGCGCATTTCTAGCGCAGAAAAGCGGGCCAAAGAGTCTAAAAGTGGAGAGAGTGCGCGTTTCTAGTGCAAAAAAACGGGCCAAAGAGTCTAAAAGCGGAGAGTGCGCATTTCTAGTGCAAAAAAACTGGCCAAAGAGTTTAAAAGCGGAGAGAGTGCGCATTTCTAGTGCAAAAAAACTGGCCAAAGAGTTTAAAAGCGGAGAGAGTGCGCATTTCTAGTGCAAAAAAATGGGCCAAAGAGTTTAAAAGCGGAGAGAGTGCTCATTTCTAGTGCAAAAAAACTGGCCAAAGAGTTTAAAAGCGGAGAGAGTGCTCATTTCTAGCGCAGAAAAACGGGCCAAAGAGTCTAAAAGCGGAGAGAGTGCGCATTTCTAGTGCAAAAAAATGGGCCAAAGAGTCTCAAAGCTGAGAGTGTGCGCAGTTGTAGCACAGAAAAACGGGCCAAAGAGTCTAAAAGCAGAGAGAGTGCACAGTTGTGTCACAGAAAAACGGGCTAAAGAGTCTAAAAGTTGGCGTATTTAAGGAGTTTAATATTAAGAGACATCATGAACAGAAACATCAATTTGAAAAATCTTAGTTTACACAACACTGTCAAACATAGATAAAGATAGTAAGTCAAGTTAAATGGTGTGTAAATGAAAGTAATCAGGAAGCTGTGAAGCTCTGATAAACTCCATGCCCAGGAGAGTTAAGGCAGTTCTGGAAAGTAATGGTGGCCACAAAATACTGACACTTCAGGAACTTTCACTAAGGGGTGTACTCACTTTTGTTTGCAAGTGGTTTTGACTTTAATGGCTGTATATTGAGTTCTTTTGAGGGAAGAATAAATTTACACTCTCAGCCACTTTGAGAACGTTTGGCTTGTGTTGTTTGGATGTTCTCTAATCTCAGTTACTGCAGGAACAGACAGGATAAATAAATGAAGGTGGTGGAGTCGGAGAGACGGATAGATGGAGAGATGTAGGGGTGCTGGTTTGGCCCACTGACCCAGTCTGCAGAGGGAGAGAATGTGACAGCGCAGCAGACCGGGCCCTGAAGCCCAGCGGTGGTCAGGACCGAGACCATGTGCTTCTCATTACTGCAGACTGGATCCACACGCTAAAAACATTCTGCCCTCCTCTGTTTCTCTTCTTCAGCAGCTGGAATAGCTGTGATGATCTGGTGGAAACTATTCTCTCTGATAGGCTGGAAAATGCAGTCGGAATGTAAGCAAAAAAAACCCAAAAGATCAGCTGGTTTTTATCTTTTCATTGTGAGAGATCCGTTGGATGAATGTGGGGAGGGTAGGGTTTTCAGCAGGGTTCAGAAAAACAACATTTAACAACACGTACTGGAATGTTGGTACCACTTTAAAATAAGACTACCTTTATAAAGGGTTTATAAATGGTTATAAACAATTAGTTTATTAATGGTTAATAATTATGTTGTAAATGCCTTAAAAATCATTACTAATCAGTTATAACACATACGTAGAAAGGACAACAATATAGATGGCTGTGGGTTCACTATTTGGCAAACAACAGGTCATTGTTGCCCTTTCTATGTATGTTGTTATAACTGATCATTTATGACTTTTAAGGCATTTACAACCTAATTAGTAACCATTGATAAACTAATTGTAAACCATGTATGAACCCTTCATAAAGGTAGTCTTATTTTAAAGTGGTACCGGAAAGTTTAGTAGAAAATTTCCTACATAGTAAATAAATACTGAAGTGATCCAGACTATGTAACTGTAACTGTGAAGAAGCTTTTAGATGCTCTTATCTTAGAAGCTGTTAACTTGTGGTTTCTGAAGCTGGTAATCCTTGGCTCTTCCTTTCCTGGGGCGGTCCTGATGAGAGCCAGTTTCATCATGACGTTTTTGATTATCTTTGCGACTGCACTTGAGGATACTTCCAAGTTCCTAACATCTTTCTTTTTTTTCTTTACTTAGTTGAGTAGTTCTTGCTTCTCATAGTATAGATTATAACATTACTCAAATATTCACTATTCACTGTACACCTGTAACTCTACCTCTTCACTACTTTACTTTAACTGATGCTCTCAAACACTTTATTAAGAGACAAGAAATTCAAGTAATTAACTCTTGATGAGTTCAGCACAGCTGTTAACTGAAAGCCTGAATTCCAGGTGACTCTACCTCATAAAACTGACTGAGAAAATCCAGACAAGATGTGCAAAACTGTAATTTTAGCAAGAGGTGCTACTTTGAATATTCTAAAATATAAAACATATTTTTATTAACTAATTATTTCCACATGTTTTTTCATAGTTTGGATGACTTTGATATTTATCTACAATGTAGAACATTTTAAATAATAAAAAAAAAAAAACACTCAATTTAAGGTGTGTCCAAACTTTTGACTGGTACTGTATAATACATTATTTTTCAAGATACAAAGAAAGGGAGTTTTAAGAGTCTCAGCAGGTCATATTTCTTTACCATCAGCAGCCAGAGTCTGAGAGAATGCAACTGGTCATGCTCTCTCTGGGTGGGCAGATAGCACTCTTTCTCTCCTCATCACTACTAGTGTAGTGTTGGTTAGTAGAGGTGTCTGTTAGCTGATGTATCATAGCTGGGGTCTGGTGCACCAAAGGTGCTTTGCATGCTTAGTGATACCTTTTATACATATACAGTACCATTCAAAAGTTTGGACACACATTACATTTAGTTTGTTTTCATTGTTTTTTTTTTTTTTTTTTTTTACAATTTCTGCATTGTAGATTAACACTAAAATGTCTAGATCAGGGGTGTCCAAACTTTTTTGTTGGGGGCCAGAAGGAGAAATATATTTAAAGTCACGGGCCACAGACTCTGTAATAAAACAAATAATGAAATATACCACTTTAAATAATACATTTTCCTGATTACTTTCATTTACACACCATTTTACTTGACTTACTATCTTTATCTTTGACAGTGTTGTGTAAACTAAGATTTTTCAAATTGATGTTTCATTTCATGATGTCTCTTAATATTAAACTCCTTAATTACGGCAACTTTTAGACTCATTAGCCCTTTTTCTGGGGAACAACTGAACACTCTAACCCCTTTTAGGCTTTTTGGCCCGTTTTTCTGTGCTATAACTGCACACTCTCTCCTCTTTTAGAGTCTTTGGCCCGTTTTTTCTGCGCTAGAAATGCACACTCTCTCCGCTTTTAGACGCTTTGGCCCGTTTTTTTGCACTAGAAACACGTTCCCTCTCCGCTTTTAGACTCTTTGGCCCGTTTTTCTGCGCTAGAAATGCGCACCCTCTCCGCTTTTAGACTCTTTGGCCTGTTTTTTGCACTAGAAATGCGCACCCTCACCGCTTTTACACTCTTTGGCCTGTTTTTCTGCGCTACAACTGTGCACTCTCTCCGATTTTAGACTCTGGCCCGTTTTTTTGCACTAGAAACGTGTACCCTCTCCGCTTTTGGACTCTTTGGCCCGTTTTTTGTGCTACAACTGTGCACTCTCTCCGCTATTACACTCTTTGGCCTGTTTTTCTGCGCTACAACTGAGCACTCTCTTCGCTTTTAGACTCTTTGCCCCGTTTTTTTGCACTAGAAATACGCACTCTTGACTAACTTGTCCACTTTCTGAATGGCTCAGTGCTGGTAATTAATATTGCTTTACTGATTAATACTGATGTAAATGAAACAAACAAGAACATAAAGAAGCAAATACATTTTGTACCTTTGTGTGTTTCACCAAATCATATTTCATTACAGATGTTTAATATGTGCTTAACGTTATTTGAAGTTCCACAACACTTCTGAGGGGAAACTAGACTCAACTTTGACAACTGTGACGAAGAATGCTGCCCAAATATCATATTTTATACCAGAGAAAAAAAAAATACTTTCCACTGAAACATAAATGATCCCTTCCAGTGCTGTGAGGGTGAATACATTTAGTAGAAAAAAAATAAAAAACAGACTGGGCTCCACCAAAATGCAGAGTGTTTACTTATTACTAAAGAGAATGGTGACTGACAGTCTCACCGGCTGTCCTTAAAAATAATGTCTCACTGATGACTTAGTGATGGCATGAGTTTCCACACGACTTGCATCACTCATGATCTTTTCCTGAACTCATGTTAAAAAAAATAAGGCAGCTAAGACCGGAAATGAGCCAAATAATTTGTTTTTAATCCACATCCCCCATAAAGTGCAGCTTTCTGACTCATTTCCCAGTTAGACGCTCAAAGCTAAAGACCACAGTCTGAAGTTCCAAAACAGAATCCAAACTCCAGCCTGGGGCACCTTTAGAGCTTAAAAACATAATTTGATACCTAAACACTTTCAAAGGTCTTCCGTTTTACACGTCCTCTTGTTTACAACAGGAGTGAATTTATAAGTTTATTTAAAAGAGAAATAATCATTTCTCAGAATGTTGCATCACTCATCTATTGGATGGACCATAGACTGTATATAGCTGGACAGAGCATCGTCTTTCAAAAGTGAAGCCACCACAGGTCGGGCGCCCCCTGCTGTTCGGTTTCAGGAAGCCGTGTAACTCCACCCATCCCCATAGGTTTCAATGGCAAAACAGAACAACTTTCAATCACATTTTTTTCCAATATACTAAAATTCTACCTCCTTTATTTAAATGCAGCAGCTAGTGTAACCTCTGCTTATATTGTAAAAATTTTATATCCCCACAGAACTCGTTTTTTAAAATGTTATTCAGCTCTATTCAAAAAAGTAAAAGATTATTGTAAAAGGGCTGGTTATGGGCAGGACCAATAACAGACAGTCAGCTCCGCTCCGCTCTGCAGCCTGTGACCTCGAGGCAGCCCTTAGGGGCGGGGTTATTTAAACGATAACTTTCTCTCCACAGTCTTTCTCCCTCCTCTGGTCTCTACTGCACAGACTCAGGTTTCAGGATCGCCAACATGACGGAAGATTTTGGCTTCATTTTAGTTGAATGAATGGGAACGGAGACACGGCGTCCATCTTTTTTACAGTCTCTAGGATGGACGGTCGTTTCTGGTAAACATCTTGGTACATCCCATTTTAATGGGCTAAACTGTAGTTTAGGGATGTAGAATGGAGACACTAAAACAGATAAAGAAGAAATGTGGTGTGAAATAGACTTGGTCGTAGTGAAACACGATAACAAACTTTTATCAAAATAGCCCACCTCCATTCTTCCCCAGCATTCTGTAATACAGCACCTTTAGCCGATGCTCCCAACAGGCTTACACTACTTATGCATCCACATGTCACACCTGGTGCCAAAGGCGCTCTTCTGCTGATGTGAGGTGTGGTGGTCCACAAGGGTCCATTCTAGGGCCCATCCTCTTATCGCTATAAATGCTACCGTTAGGTCAAATTATTAGGAAGCACAATGTTAATTTTCATTTTCATGCTGAAGACATACAGCTGTATTTTCCTATTAGACTCAATGACAATGGTCTTGAGGGCATTGTCTTGAGGACATCAAGATGTGGATGGCTGTCAATGTCCTGCATCTGAATGAAAGAAAAACAGAGCTTATTATTTGTTTTTGACACAGACCTCAGATTTGATTAATAAATCGACTCTGTGGTAAAAAGTAGTTTCTTCCAGCTCAGAAATGTCGCAAAACTGAAGCCTTTTCTTAGTTTTTCTGACCTTGAGAAAGTTATTCATGCTTTCACCTCTGCACGAATAGACTACTGTAATTCTTTATAAATTGAGACTAACCAGAAAACCATATAACACTAGTTCTCGCCTCACTTCATTGGCTACCTGTCGAATACAGAATGCAGTTTAAAGTGCCTTTAGTTGTTTTTAAAGCAATAAATGGTCTGGCACCCTCTTATATCGCAGATTTGTTCCCCTCCTCTGTCTCACAGCTCTCTGAGATCATCATCACAGAAGTTGTTGGTCATTCAACTCAATTCAATTCAAGGTTATTTATAGGGGACATTCCAGGATTTTGGTACATTTCAGGGGTGGTCACCTTTGAAAATTTGATCTTCAATTTGATCATTTTTAGTCATATATTTATTAAATACAGGTAATAGACTATCAAAAAGTTTGATTCGTCAAGCTCAGGTATCAAAGCAGTTTTTTATATTAGATTATGCAATATATTTGGTAACTTACAGTAACAGGGTGGCGAGTAACAGGGTTGTAAATCTAGGCTAAGTTGTGGTTTACCCCAGGAACAGATGCTAACTGTAAAATGTAGCTATGTATACAAGATCAAGGACAAACATGGTTATATAAGTATATAAAGTAAATTTTGACTCTACTCATTATTAGTCGTGCAATATGAGTAACAGGGTTGAGTTCACTGAGTGACACACACAACTTGGACAAACATATTTGGAAAAAAAACTTGAAAATTGTTAGAGCACTTACTCTTGGTCTTGCCATGTGGGCAGAAAATGTCCTTGTGATGTCACTTCCTTTGTGCCAGTAGACAAATATTTTTAACTCTTTCTCTGCAGGTAAAATTCCTTATGGTAACAGGGTTGAGCGCATGTTGTGGGACACGACTTAATAGCATAAAAACTGTAACATGCAAAACAATGTAGACCAAAGAAGTTGTTTTCATAAGTAAAGGAGATGCATATCAACAATATACAAGAGGAAGTCATTTATTTAGAGATTATTTTAATTGTTAAATTTGCTAAAGGATTTGGTCACCCAATGAGTGGGACAAGAGAAAACGGCCATTTTTTGAGGTGGTCCAAAGGTATTCGGTCTTTTGAATAATATTTAAGGAGCTTATTTTTCCACCATATTTTACAGTTTGTCTTATAACAAGTACATTTTTCACAAAAAATAGTCAGTTAGATTTTTTGGATACGTACATTTGAAATTTAAGTTGTTGGCAGGAAATGTACCAAAATCCTGGAATGTCCCATATAGCGCTTTTTACAACAAATGTTTTCACAGAGATGCCAATTTTATGGTGACACAGTGGCAAGAAAAAACTCCCTTTAAGAGGAAGAAACCTTGGAAGGAACCAAGACTCAGTCAGAGGAACCCATCCTACTCGGATTGACACGCTCAGTACAAACAAATAACAACATTCCTAGGGTTAGTTTGAAACTCAAAGGTGGTCGTGCATTTTCAGAGTATGCCCCAAGACTTTGGAATAGTCTGCCACCCATTATTCGCCAAGCTACCTTTGTTTCGGTTTTTAAATCAGGTTTAAACACTCACTTACACAAACTTGCTTTTGATTACTGAGTTACTGTGGTAATTGAGAGGTTGATTTATCCTATATTTATTGTTGTGCATTTTAGTTTATTTGTATTTTAGCATTTTTTTTATTTTATTTCTGTTTTATGTTGGGATACTTATTTTAATATGATATTTGAAGTGATTTTGTTTACCTATGTTTTGGTTGTATGTATTTATGTGTAGTCATTAGACATTTTGTGTACAGCACCTTGGGCAGTGGAAGCTGTGTAAAGAGTGCTCATGACACCTCTCATACCACAATCACCAGGATGTTGACTGCACCTGTTTCTTCCACTATACATACCTTTTCACCACACACTTCCTTCCATTCACACTTACAAAGTGTTTCTCTTGCAAGCGTTTCTGTTTATTCTGTGTATGACCTTTTTTGATATCTCTTTTTTACGATTTTGTCTTGCTCTCTAATAATGCCTTGCTTTTTTTTATATAGACTGTCTCACTCTCACTTGATACTGTATGTTCAATGCCATACGTTTTTGTCTTTTGGTTCTGATGCTGCTTGTTGTTGGCCACAGTTTTGGATTGGCCCTTTTTTTAATAAAACCACTTCAATTTATCCACTTTTGACTCATCCCTGCCTGGCCCTGACACATTAGTACAAATACAGCATAATGTGAAGTTGCTCAGGTCAATATTTCTTAAAGGTCTCCTTCCGCTAAAATCTACTTTTTCTAGTTCTTTGTGAAATACAGTAGGTCTCTCTGAGTTGTTTAGGATGCTGCACATTTAACTGTTCTTCAGCCTTCATTGTCCGCAGTAGCAAGTAAAAGAAAATCCTCAGAAATACGAGTTGATCAGAGAGACGTTAGGATGTCTACGTCAACCAGTGAGTTCATGGCCTCGCCCACCTCGGCTCAGGACCGCACACAGGCAGAGCTAAACCTGGCCTACAGCTCTGTTTCTGTTTACAGCTTCTATTTACACAGCTAGTTAGCGTTAGCTATCTTGTGTAAGTAACTGTAGATTTAAATTGGATCTCCGGTTGATTCTGTGTTTTACCGAGACCTTAAATAAACACTAGGGAAGCACGGTTCAGACAAGGCAGCTCAATTCGACTGAACACCGGTCAAGGCGGGCGCCATTCACGTCAAATTTTATGATATAGAGGGAACTCTTGGGCTTCAACATGTTAAAAACTGCCCAAACACCAAATCTCCAAATATGAGGTCAGAGTTTACCAGTGTTAGCCTTGGGTTATTCACGCTGCCACTGGGAGACCGGAGTCTCTTGCACTCACATTGATAACATTTCTCTGACGTTAAGTAAAGTTTAAGGGTTAACTTTATCTAGCATTCAGTGCTGTATCTTTATAACTAAAGCTGTATCTCTGAAAACATTTTGTCCTTTGAGTTTTAGAGCTGTAAAATTGACTGTGGGGGGGGGGGGGGGGATGGGGGGTTGAAGGCAGGTAGGCGTTCTCTGCTGCAGTGCTGTTAGCCAATTAGAGGCGATATATTTGCATGTATGAATATTCATTAGCAAGAGCTTTAGAGACCACTAATTCAGTGATCTAAAGCAGGGCTAATCAGAAACACCGGACCACTTTTTTTTTTTTTTTTTTTTTTTTTTTTTTTTTTTAAAGTCTCATATGGCATTCATTCATACTAGAGACCACAAATAGACATTTTAAAATGAATTTCAAAAACTTTAAAACACTTTTTCCAAATGTTGCAACTGTATTATATACATCATTTACCAAAAAGCACACAAAAAAGAAACTTAGTCAGGGTGACTCGGTGACTCAGTGGTCTTAAACTGCAGGTTTTCATATTAACAGCATCCTCTGAAAGTCCCTGTGGAACCACAGGAAACAGAACCTGCAGTCAGCATCTTACCCCTTTCACTCCTCATTACCTGTTAATCTGCGTCGTAACCAAAGAGCCTTTCAGCCTCTACTGGAACTGCAGTAACGGGGTGTTGGTCACCGTCTTGACGTGGGTGTTGCACTGACTGGAATGGTCGGTATCTTTTTTACGGTCTCTAGGAATCTGAATAGTGCAGGTATGCAGTCATGAGTAAAGGTCACTCTCCCGTCACCGGGAGCTTCGGTCAGCTTTCACCTCAACGCTTCAACTTTATTTGCCCCTTATTCATCCTGACTGATCCTGACTAATCCGGTTTTCTCGTATGACCCTTTTTCTACTGTAAAACGCTGATTCTTTAGCTGTGTGAATCACAGTGCAGAGGGTGAAGAGCTCGGAAAATTAGCACAGTATGTGGTAAAGCCATTAGACTCCTATAAAGCTTCACCACGGTATTTCCTGCTGATCTATGGAAGGTCCCCTTCCCCTGGAGTCCTGCGTCTACAGTGATGTCATTCATTCCTACTCCTGCTTTACTAATCAGACAGACAGACAACCCCGTATTAACCCTTTCAGAAATTCACAGAGAATTTCTTATAAAATCAGATTTATAGTCAATATCAACATAATGTGTTTTTGTGTCACAGCATAGTTTAGTGTCACAGCAAAGTTGTTTCTATAAATTCTATAAAAACACTGTATAACCTATTATACACCGAGAGCCGCCGCTCATCCAGCCCCGGAGCTACCGAGAGCCGCCGCTCATCCAGCCCCGGAGCTACCGAGAGCCGCCGCTCATCCAGCCCCGGAGCTACCGAGAGCCGCCGCTCATCCAGCCCCGGAGCTACCGAGAGCCGCTGCTCATCCAGCCCCGGAGCTACCGAGAGCCGCCGCTCATCCACCTGTCCCGGTGCCCCGAGCAGCCGCTCCACCTGTCCCGGTGCCCCGAGCAGCCGCTCCACCTGTCCCGGTGCCCCGAGCAGCCGCTCCACCCGTCCCGGTGCCCCGAGCAGCCGCTCCACCCGTCCCGGTGCCCCGAGCAGCCGCTCCACCCGTCGCGGGGCTGCCGAGAGCCGCCGCTCCACCCGTCGCGGGGCTGCCGAGAGCCGGCGCTCCACCCGTCGCGGGGCTGCCGAGAGCCGCCGCACCTCCCGCCGCGGGGCTGCCGAGAGCCGCCTCACCTCCCGCCGCGGGGCTGCCGAGAGCCGCCGCACCCCCCGCCGCGGGGCTGCCGAGAGCCGCCGCACCTCCCGCCGCGGGGCTGCCGAGAGCCGCCGCACCTCCCGCCGCGGGGCTGCCGAGAGCCGCCGCACCTCCCGCCGCGGGGCTGCCGAGAGCCGCCGCACCTCCCGCCGCGGGGCTGCCGAGAGCCGCCGCTGCGCGAGGCTGGGGGACTAAGGCTGGGAGGTGGGCTGCCATCTCCACGGGCCTCTCTCTGGAGGGGGGGGCCCAAGCGAACAAACTGCATCCCCCGCTCTCCTCACCCCGCCTCTCTTCGTTCGCTCCAGTCACCAGGTCACGCCTCACCTTCGACCCCGGTGGCTGGAAGCTTAGGGGGAGGGACTGTGGCGTGAGGAGGCGGGGGAACCGTGGGTCCGCCCCACGCCGGAACTCACAGCCATGTCTGTCCCAGCCGGTGTGCATTCAGGACTGATTAAGCAGCCGGCTGGGACAGGTATAAAACTCAGCCTCAGCTCACTGAGGGAGCACTCTTGACTGGGGAGCTGAGGGCTGAGGCTGCACGGACCTTTAACTGGAACTAAAAGTAATTCTACAGACTCTAGAGCCCCATTGGGCCATATGTTTGTTTGAGTTTGTTTTGGGTGTGGTGCAGGGCGTTTTAAAGCCGCAATAAAAGGTATGTTTTGAGTTCATTTACTCCCCGTGTCTGTGTTATCTGTGCGCTTCCTCCTTCCGGGTCACAGTGGGTACGCCCCTAACCCCAGGGGCCTACCACAAAAGTAACAGAATGAAAGTTTTCTCTGCTTGTGTTGCTGTACTGCTTGGCTTATGTGCTCAAATAAGCCATCAGATATCCACTGGTCTGCTCAAAACATCAGTGTTAGCAGGGAAAGACCCAGCTTTACAGAAAAACTACTGTAATTACATCACTTCCTGTCTGCTGCATTTTTAACTGTCCCTGGAAAACACTCAGTATTTTCAGAACATGTTGAGAAAATGTTCCTCTTTACACACAATTACAGAGAGCAGAGCGCTGACCCAGGAATTTTCTATCCTGCTAATAACCTCACTCAGGACATTGGACACACATACACATTCAGAATTACACCCCCACACACACACACACACACACTCACACACACACACACCGTTTATATGGTAGAAATCCCCGTAACGTCAGTCTGTTTGGATCATATGGCTGGAAGCTAAGATGACAGATTGTGTATTATGGTGAACGCCAGAATCATTCTGATGTTTTAGACAGAGAGAGAGAGAGAGAGAGAGAGAGAGAGAGAGAGACAAAGAGAGAGGGAGAATGACAGAAATAAAGAGAGAAAGAAATGGAGTGAGAGAGAGAAAAAGAGAGTGAGAGAGAACGAAAGAAATTAGGAGAGACCATAATGGAGTGAGAGAGAGAGACTGAGCGACAAAGACAGAGGGAGAACAAGAGAAATAAAGAGAGAGAGAAATGGAGTAAGAGAGAGAGAAACAAAGATGGAGAGAGGGAAAATGAGACAAATGAAGAGAGAGAGAAATGGAGTGAGGCAGAGAGAGAAAAAGAGAGTGAGAGCGAGAACAAAAGAAATTAGGAGAGACCGTAATGGAGTGAGAAAGAGAGACTGAGCGACAAAGACAGAGGGAGAACAAGAGAAATAAAGAAAGAGAAATGGAGAAAGAGAGAAAGACTGAGAGAGAGAGAACGAGAGAAATGAAGAGAGAGAGTAATGGAGGGAGAGAAACAAAGATGGAGAGAGG
This sequence comes from Astyanax mexicanus, assembly GCF_023375975.1. Classification (NCBI taxonomy): domain Eukaryota; kingdom Metazoa; phylum Chordata; class Actinopteri; order Characiformes; family Acestrorhamphidae; genus Astyanax; species Astyanax mexicanus. The sequence continues at coordinate 7,402,226 of NC_064428.1, read as the reverse complement.
GAAAATGAGAGAAATGAAGAGAGAGAAATGGAGTGAGACAGAGAGAGAGAGACTGAAAGAGATAAAGAGAGAGAGAGATAAATGAAAGGAGAGTGTAAAAGAAATGTAGTGAGAGTAAGAGAGAAATAGAGCGAGAGCAAAAGCAAGGGAGAGAGATAGATGCTATAAGGGGTTGGAGAGAGACAGAGAGAAAGAATGATAGTAAAGCGTGTAAGAGGGAGAGAAAGAGATAAAAAAGGAGGAGAGAGTGAAAGACAAAGAAAGAGAGAGACAGAAAGTGAGACAGACAGGGAGAGAGAGAGAGAGAGAAACAGAGAGAGTCAGGCAGAGAGAGCGACAGAGAGCAGGACAGAAAGAGAGAGGGAAAGAGAGTGAAACTGAGAAAGAGATAAAGAGAGAGACAGAGAGAAAGAATGAGAGTAAAGAGTGTAAGAGGGAGAGAAAGAAATACAAAAGGAAGAGAGAGAGTGAAAGACAAAGAAAGAGTGAGACAGAAAGTGAGACAGACAGACAGAAAGAGAGAGAGAAAGAGAGAGTGAGGCAGACAGAGAGAGAGAGAGAGAGAGAGAGAGAGAGCAGGAGAGAAAAAGAGAGGGAAATAGAGTGAGACAGAGAAAGAGAGAGAGAAAGAGATAAAAAAGGAAGAGAGAGAGTGAAAGACAAATAAAGAGAGAGAGAGAAAGTGAGACAGACAGACAGAAAGAGAGAGAGAAAGAGAGAGTGAGGCAGACAGAGAGAGAGAGAGAGAGAGAGAGAGAGAGAGAGCAGGAGAGAAAAAGAGAGGGAAATAGAGTGAGACAGAGAAAGAGAGAGAGAAAGAGATAAAAAAGGAAGAGAGAGAGTGAAAGACAAATAAAGAGAGAGAGAGAAAGTGAGACAGACAGACAGATAGAGAGAGAGAGAGAGAAAGTCAGGCAGAGAGAGCGACAGAGAGCTGGAGAGAAAGAGAGAGGGAAAGAGAGAGAGAGATAGAGAGAGAGAGTGAAAGACAAAGAAAGAGAGAGACAAAGAGAAAGAGAAAGAGAGTTCTATGACAGTCATGTTAGTGTGAGCTCCCAGATTTTCTTGTTGTTTTCTGGTTTTAAATAAGAGAAATCATAAAATAATATGAATAAACTCTACATAAGGGATCAGTAAGTATGGATCTACAAAAAAACAAGACTAAAAACAACAGAATCTGCAACAATTTAAAGGATTTCTTCTTATAACTATAAGAGAGGACACATCCAGGCAGAACAGCTAACAGCAGAACTGAAGTCAGAGGAAACAGAGGAAAACTCATCTCCTACAGCAGCATTTACAATCAACAGCAGCACATCTGTGAGTGACATGTTTTGTTCACACAGTGGAGGAAAAAATTAAGAGTTTATTCACTTAAATTTACCTGTTTTTAAGTGATTTTTAATAACAAAGCTTAAGATAAGCTAAAGGCTAAAGCTAAATTGTCAGTTGACTTTTGAAAATAAACATTCTGTGGGGGACACTCATATGAGCATTCGAAATGAGCCAATCAGAAGAAGCGCTGCTCCCCCCCTGCTGTCCTGAAGAGAGTGTGGCCTCACTCTGCAGTTCTGTACAGATCTGTACAATCACATACCCTTCTGAGATAAAGACTGACACCGCCCGAAAGCAGTTCAAACAGAAACTCCTGAAAGAGAAGCCGGAAACTCTGTTTGCAGATCTGTACAGGACCGGTCAGGTCAGCAACCTCATCTTCTACTCTGATCATCCCAGCTCGTGGCACAAAGCTCTGATCTCCCACTACCCCTCTGTGAAAAAGGAGGGCATCTGTAATGGGTGGAAGCTGAAAATCAAAGACCCCAATGACACAGAGACTGTGATGACCACTGTCAACATTTATAAGAACGGAACACTAATGATTCAGGGGAACCTCAGTGAGTTTCAGAAGAATTTTAATGGCCTTAAGGAGACTGCAGAGACAGAAAGACCATGTGACACTCTGCAGGAAGAAGACTCTGCTCCCACACACAGCGCCACAACACTGAACACTCACAAACAGGACAACACAGCAGAACCCTCAGATCAGGAACAGAGAGATTCTGAGCAAGACCAACACCCTTCACTCCACACCTCCATTACACTCATAAAGGAGCACTTTACACGACTAGAAGTGGAGCTGGTACACCTTCGGGAGATGGTTCTCAAACAACAGCAAGACAAAGAGCTGGAAAAGGACAGAGAGACCTACAGATCAGAGCTGGCTGAACTTAAAGAACAGGTGAAAGGACTACAAAAGAACAGAGAGGAGGACAGGGACAAACACAAGAAGGAGATGGCTGCTCTAAGAGAGGAGCTGAGACAAAGAGATACCATAGTGCAGGGTCTGGAAGAACTGCTCCTTTCCCTACATCAGCAACAGAATACTACAGCAGCAGAGATCTCCACCCAGGAGAACCTGTATGCCCAACCTCAAGCTTCCACCTCCACAAGCCCACAGCCACCTCCTCCCTCAACCTCCAACAACCTCCATCATCCTCCACCTTTAACCCCCACCAACTCACAGCAGCCTCCTCTTAACCAGCAGACACACCTGGAGCCAAGTGGTCAGGACACAAACATCAGTGAAAGAACTACACAACATCTGGACATTGTACTTTTGATGGATTCCAATGGGAAGTTTATTGATGAGAAAAAGCTTTTCCCTAAACACACAGTGGCTAAAATTTGGTGTCCCAATACAAAAAGAGCACTGGAGCTACTGACAGAGGCAAAACTGGGCTCCCCAAAGCACATCATAATCCATACAGGAACAAATGACCTGAGGGCTCAGCAAGAGAGAGTGGCGTTATCCCTGAGAGCAGTTATAGAGAAGGCCTGCAACACCTTCCCTAACACAAAAATCATTGTCTCCACCCTGCTGCCTCGCAAGGACTTCCACCCACATACAATCCAGAACATTAACGCCATCATCTCCAGAGAGTGTGAGCTACGACCAAACACACACCTCGCCCACCACCCGACACTAGATACAACCTGCCTCTTTGACCAAGTCCATTTATTTAAAGAGGTAATTCCTGTGTTTGCCAAGACATTAAAGGACGTCACACTGGCCCGGAACATCACCACCCCCCAACGCAACACTGGACGAGGACAACAATCCACACGGCTTTCAAGACCATCAACACGACCTGCAGAGGGACCACCTTTCCATCTGAGACCTCAGCAACATGGCCCTCACTATCCACTGCTACCAGACAGGATGAGGAGTCACCATAAATACCCTGGTCCCCCGTCAGCACCCTTACCTACTACAGGTACACAGAATGCACAACTGAACAAGAACCCAGCAATAGCACCTCAGCCCATCCAGATCAGTCCAGGAACTCTGACCTACGCCCAGGCAGTCAGCAGAGCAACAAACCCAAACACTTCTGAGCTTAAAGACATTCAGCAGATGCTCAAACACATCTGCACCCATCTGATGGGACACTGTCCGTGGTAAGAGGTACATTATCAATAAGGTAAAGGACATTATTTCACAGACTATTAAATTTAATCTCTGTATGGTAACTTAGATACACAAATGTAAAAAAAAAAAAAGAAAGAAAAAAAAATGTATTAGTGAGTACATGTTTTTGCATACTTATGTGTGTGTGTATGTGTATGTATGTGTGTATGTATGTGTATGTGTGTATGTATGTATATGTGTGTATTCATATGTGTGTGTGTATATGTATGTGTGTGTGTATGTATGTATGTATGTGTATGTATGTATATATATGTATATATATATATATATATATGTATGTGTGTGTATGTATGTATATATATATATATATATAATGTTTATGTACTCAGTTTCATAATTTACCTATATACTTATTTATTTCCAATTTGTTCTCTTATTTTGAAACCCAGAACCAACATATATATATATTTTTTTTTTTCACACGGAATGGCATCTTTTAGTATCTCTTCATGGAATGTGCAGGGTTTAAACTCATCTGTTTTTGGTGTAAAGAGCAAAAATCCTGATTTTTTGAGGGAAATAAGAGATGTGGATATATTAATTTTGCAGGAGACATGGTGTAGAGGAGATGAGCCCACTGGTTGTCCCCCAGGTTACAGGGAGTTAGTGGTTCCCTCTACTAAATTAAAAGGTATAACTCAGGGAAGAGACTCAGGAGGGATGCTTATTTGGTATAAATCTGAACTAATCAATTCTATTCAAAAGATCAAAAAAGGAGAAAATCATCTCTGGATAAAAATTAATAAGCAGTTAACCTCAACCCCCCAAAATATACTTCTTTGTGCCATCTATATCCCCCCAGCAGAATCACCATACTTTAGTGTTGAAACCTTTCCAGATTTGGAGAAAGAGATCAGCCACTTCCAATCCCAAGGACACATCATCATCTGTGGAGACCTAAATGCTAGAACAGGATATCAGCCAGACTTTATCAGCCCTCACGGTGATCACTTTATAACAGGGACTAATATAAACTTCCCAGCCTCTTCCCCCAGAGAAAACTGTGACACATCTGTAAACGCTCACGGCAGGAACCTGCTGCAGCTCTGTAGAAGCCTGGGTCTGTGCATCATAAACGGACGGCTGCGAGGGGACTCCTTCGGTCAGTTCACCCACAGCTCGGCTCTGGGCAGCAGTACTGTGGATTACGCTATAACCGATCTGGACCCGGCCTTCCTGAGAGCCTTTACAGTCAAGCCACTAACACCCCTTTCAGATCACAGCCAAATTACCCTATACCTGAACAGAACTATTACACATGACCACAGGAAACCCCCAAACAAACTTATCAAACTCAGACTTCCTGTCAGGTGGGATCAGGACAGTACAGATAAATATCTGCAGGCCACAAACAGCGAGGCAATCCAGACATGCCTCCATTCCTTTCTGTCAAACACCTTTCCCCAAAGTAAAGATGGTGTTGAAGTGGCTGTGGAAAACCTAAATAGAATCTTTGATCATGCAGCTCAAATATCAAATCTGTCCATCAAGAAACACAAATCCAGAATAGTCCAATCAAATCAATGGTTTGATCATGACTGCAAGATCAAGAGAAATGAAGTACGAAAATTATCCAATCAAAAACACAAGGAACCACATAATCAGGAATTACGCATTAAATACTGTGAGATACTGAGAGAATACAAACATACACTCAAAGCTAAAAAGTACAAACACACACAACAACAAATACACAACCTAGAGAATTCAATCAATTCCAATTCATTTTGGCACAACTGGAAATCCCTAAATAAAAACAAACAAGATGATTTAACAATTAATGACGGAGACATTTGGAGAAACCATTTTAAATCATTGTACAGTCGTCCATCATTAAATACAGCGCAAAAGAAAGTATCAAATAAACTAGAAACACTCCACACAGTAATCAAGGACTATCAAAACCCACTAGATTTCCCCATCACACAATCAGAGTTAGAGGAAAAACTCCGAGACCTCCAGCCCAGAAAAGCCTGCGGTACAGACGGCATCTTAAACAAAATGCTTATGAACACAGATCCTAAATTTAAATTGGCCATTCTAAAACTCTTCAATCTTATTCTAAATACAGGACATTTCCCTTCTGTCTGGAACCAAGGTCTCATCACCCCCATATTCAAATCTGGTGATAAATATGATCCAAATAACTACAGAGGAATCTGTGTGAACAGCAACCTGGGTAAGGTCTTCTGTAGCATTCTCAATACTCGACTCACAGACTACCTCACTGACCATAACATCCTTAGCAGAACTCAGATCGGCTTCTTACCAAACCACCGAACGTCCGACCACATTTTCACCCTCCACACGCTCATCGATAAATATGTAAACCAGAACAAAGACACAATCTTCGCATGTTTTGTAGATTTCCAAAAAGCGTTTGATTCCATTTGGCACACAGGGTTATTCTTTAAACTTATAGAAAGTGGTGTGGGAGGGAAAGTGTATGACATTATTAAATCAATGTATTCTCACAGTAATTGTGCAGTGAAAATTGGAACACAAAGGACAGAGTTTTTTCCACAGTCAAGAGGAGTACGACAGGGCTGCAGCCTCAGCCCCACACTCTTTAATATTTACATTAATGAACTGGCTGAAACATTAGAGCAGTGTGACTCAATACCCAGCCTCACTTTGGGGAATGCCAAAATCAAGTGCCTTCTATATGCAGACGACCTCGTCTTGCTGTCACCCACCAGAGAGGGTCTGCAAGAAAGCTTAAAAGTTCTGGAGAATTTCTGTCAAAACTGGGCTCTAGAAGTCAATCATCAAAAAACGAAAATTATGACCTTTCAGAGAAGATCTAAAAACCAACGGAATCACACTTTTACAATTAACAACACCAACATCCAACACACTAAATCATACACCTATCTGGGGATAACCATCAGCTCCACAGGAAGTTTTGGCTTGGCTGTGAAGGAACTCAGAGAGAAGGCGAGGAGAGCTCTATTTGCAATCAGAAAATCAATAAACTTTGAAATACCCATTACAATATGGATCAAACTTTTTAAATCTGTTATAGAACCAATAGCCCTGTATGGCAGTGAGGTGTGGGGACCCCTGGCACAAAACGACTTCACCAGTTGGGACAAACATCCGGTTGAAATTCTGCACACAGAATTTTGTAAGAGCATCCTGCACGTGCAGAGAAAGACCCCCAATAACGGCTGCAGGGCTGAGCTAGGTCAGTACCCCCTCCTCATCACCATACAGAAACGAGCTCTAAAATTCTGGAAGCACATAAAATCCAGTGACCCCCAGTCACTGCACTACCAAGCACTGTCCGAACAGGAGCTCAACATTGAGCGGAGTCCCCTCAGCCAGCTGGTCCTCAACCTCAGTGACCTAAAACCCAACAACATTACTGACAACAGATATCCTCACCACACACTCACTCAGACCATCAGACCCAACCAAATCACAACCCAACAACAACAACACTACCTCACACACTGGACCTACACTACACAACAACAATCCAAACTGCAATGCTACACAGCCCTCAATCGTGATTACACACTGGCCCCATACCTCACAGTTCTCAGAGAGAGGTCACTGAGGAAGATCCTCACCAGGTACAGACTCAGTGAGCACGGTCTGGCTGTAGAAACTGGGCGTCACAGACAGAGCTGGGCTCCCAGAGAGGCCAGGCTGTGCTCTCACTGTGATCTCGCAGTGGTGGAGACAGAGCTGCATTTCCTCACAGAGTGTTCTAGATATGAGTCTGTGAGAACCCGGTTCTACCAGAGAACGAGCAGAGTCTGCCCTGAGTTCCAGCTCTGCTCAGACTCTGAGAAGCTCCAGTATATACTGGGAGAGAAGAGAGAGCTGATCACTCAGGCAGCTCGATATGTTACAGACTGTCACAACCTGAGGGACAACCAGTGTGGACAAAACCACACAATATAAATTATTATAACTCATTTCTAATATTACTGATTCATTGATATTATTACACATTTATAAAGTCTCCACACTCTTATTTCCTTCTATTTGAATGATCATTAATAATAATTATAAGTGTTAATCCTGTAAATAATCATTTCTGTTGGTGTAATTGTATATATGTAATCTTTCTTTTAATTATTTGTTATTAATTATTATTATTATTGTTTGTTTTCTGTTTTATGCTTTGGCAATAGTGTTGACTTTTACATTCATGCCAATAAAGCACTGTTGAATTGAGAGACAGAAAGTGAGACAGACAGACAGACAGAGAGAGAGAAAAAGAAAGTCAGGCAGAGAGAGTGACAGAGAGCAGGAGAGAAAGAGAGAGGGAAAGAGAGTAAGACAGAGAGAAAGAGAGAGAGAGAGAGAGAGAGAGAGAGAGAGAGGAATGGTAAAGTGATATTTGTCGTCTCTGGTTCACTGTTTTATGCTCAGTGTGTGGTCTGACAGTATAACTATATATATATATAAAAACAGTGAAGCCAGATTTCCCAGCTGCTCTCCACGTCCTAAACACTTGACTGATACTTTCCCTTTCACACAGCACTACTGCATACGGAGCCGCCGGACTTCCTGTCAGGATGTTGATGCTGGAATCCTTCAGTACGTCTGAGAGACAGACTGATTCCACTAGTGTGTCTCTCACCATATAACCAGTTCACACTATATGAGTTTATCCTGGAGTTCCAGTCACTGACTGTTTTGTGTAGATCACCATTAAAAACCTCAATAACCTCAGTTACACATTGTGGCAAGGCTTTGGAAGAAGAGGGTATGGATGCTGGACTGGCCTGCCTGCAGTCCTGACCTGTCTCTAATAAAACTGAAACAAAAGTAACTTTGTGGCTTGGTATAATCTAAGGAAAAAATTCAGTGTAAGTGTTTTGAGAATGAACTATAAAGTGGGAAATGCTTTACTGTCCCTACTTTCTGGAATGTCATTTTTTTCATTATTTTAAAATGATCTGCATTGTAGATTAATACTAAAGTTATCGCATAACAAATGGACTTATTTGGTAAACGAAAAATGTATTAAACATCCACTTTAAAAGTATTCTCAAGGGCAGTCACCACAATGAGCATCACAAACATAACAATGAAACTGGCACTCATCAGGACAGCACTAGTGAAAAAAGACCAAGAGTTTCCTCTGTTGCACGGGATAAGTTTATCAGAGTTACCAGCCTCAGAATCCACAAGTTAAAATAAATAGTACGTATTTCATATAATGTATATTTTTACACAATTAATTCATTTTACACATCATTTGGTAATCACTACTAGGGAGAGAGCACCATATATTCACCCAGAGAGAGCATGGCACATTATGCTGTCTCAGACTCTGGCCGCTGATGCCGAGCAGCATGATCCTGGATTTGAACCAGCGATCCTCAGATCTTGGAACCGAGTGTTTCAGTTGTCTTTAGATGGAGTCCTCAGTCCGCTAGTTTTACTGGTGGTTCACTGCGCTCCCAAGTAATTGACAGTAGTTTCTTCATTAGGATTAACATCTACCTTTGCTGCCACTATGATAAGAAAAGCGCTGGTTTGAATCCTGGTCATGTAGCTTGTCATCAGCTGCCAGAGCCCTGAGAGAGCACAGCTGGTCTTGCTCTCTCTGGGTGGGTACAGTAGATGCTGCTCTTTCTCCTCATCACTCCTAGGGTGATGTTGATCAGCACAAGGCTGCGTCTGTGAGCTGATGTATCAGAATCGAGTCGCTACATTTTTCTGTGACTCTACTCGTTAACGCTGCCTCAGCAGCAGTTCAAAAAGAGGCGGAGTCTGACTTCAAATGTATTGGAGGAGGCATGTGCTAGTCTTCACCCTCCTGGTGTGTTGGGGCATTACTAGTGATAGGGGGAGTCCTAATGAGTGGGTTAAGTATTTGGTAAATGTAAATTGCGGAGAAAATGGATTCATGTGGATTTACAGAAAGACAGAAAGACGAGTGAGAGACGTAAGAAAAAGAAAGTAAAGCTAACTTTCATTACCCTGCCTCTTTTCTCTTAACTTTTTCATTTTTCAAACTCACTCCCTCCTTCCTCCTCCGCTCTCTCATTCTCACATTCGTTTAATCCCCAGTTGGTTGGCTGGTATGACTAGGCACATCTGGCGCTGCCGCTCAGGCAATGTTTTCTTTCTTTCTTTTCTTTCTTTCTTTTCTTTAACCCGCCTCCCCCGCAATGAGAGGGGGGCATTAGTGTGGAAGCAGGAAGAGGCCGACTGCACCTGCAGTGTTCCAAGGACTGACCATGGGCCAAGATCTCAATGGAGAACTGGAGAACCTGATGGAAACAAGATGACACTTTCCTCTGTTGCTCCTGCCACACTCATCCCGCCTTTCTTTCCACCATCCCATGAAAACTCTCGCTCTCTGAAGAGAAGAAAACCTGGGCTAATTTACGCACTCCCAAAGCCCACAATACATCCCAAGCTACATTCGCACGGCATAGACAGATTTTTAAATACAATGCTTAAAACAACACAATATAACTGCAAGTAAACCAAACTTCTGTAAAATAAACTTTTAGGAAGCAACACTACTTGTGAATCAATTTCAGCTGCTGTTGTGTAAATGGAACAGACAACAGGTTGAAATTATTGGCAGTTAGCAAGACAACCCCTATAAAGGAGTGGTTCTGCAGGTTTCCAGGGCCACCGTGCTCCACAAAACCAGCAAGCTGATTGGCTGTTTTTCCTGAAAGGTGGAACTTTATCCTTAAACTGGCTCCGTGATTGGCGTTAAGAGATTTTCCATTCACACCAGGCCAGTGGTCTGTCCACTCATTAATAATACAGCTGGGCTGAGCGAAACGATTCGGGGCTACTGGAAAATTATTCGGGGCTAAAGCCCCGGAAGCCCAGGCCAGGCGACGCCCCTGAATATTTCATCAATTCAGATCTAGGATGTGTCATTTGAGTGTTCTCTTTATTTTTTTGAGCAGTGTAGATTATACTGACTGTCTAAAAGGCAACATATTTTCCAGGTATTTCTGTGCCTTTTTCAACAAGATGATGCAAAACCACATGCTGCACACATTCCAAAAGCATGTCTGTTAAAGATGATTTAAAGATCTGTCCTTGTTACGGGAGAGGGTGGTGTTGGATCCAAGTGCAGAGCAAAATGATTGTTTGTTTTTGGATTGATTTACTTATTTATATATTTAATTATATATGTTTACTTAGGTATATTTATAATCATTTGATTATTAAATTATTTCAGATATTTATAAATATGTTTTAATAGTGTTTGTGTCAAAAGGGTGTGCTTTTGTGGAACTTGGTTTGGTTTTCCACAGAGGAGACTGGAAAATAAGGGTGGAAAACAAAACCCTGAAGAGGTGCACGAAAAAAGGCAGGAAACAGAACAAAGGAAATGCCTCAAAATGCATCAAATAACTCAAACCAAAACACAATCAAACTCAAAACGGACTGTGCACAGCTCAGTCCTCTACTTTTACTTTCTTTTGAGATCTTTTATATCTTTTTTTGTGCAGCTTTCTTTTCTTTCTTCTTGTCTTGTCTTGTCTTATCTTGTCTTGTCTTTTCTTTCACCAAAAGCAGATTTTCTGCCGCACGTTGAAACGGTTTAGCTTGGTGGCTGTTTCGCGCCGCAGATGCTGCAGTTCAGTCCAAACGTGTGATTAACTGCGAGAGCGCACACGCCACTGTTGATTTGTTGTCTCTCTTTTTTTCTGACTTCTCCTTCTGTCTCGTCTCCTCGTGCGAGAACACGACAATAACGACTGAACGGAGCTGACGATTGTTTTATGTTAATTTAGTGTCGGCTGTTCGCGAATATCAGGAATGTTCAGCCCAATCAATCCCTCTTCACACATCCAGCTCTGCTCCACACCCAGTCTCAGCACTACCATCAAACATCAAAGTCCGTCTGAGGCAGTCTTACCCACAATCCCCCACGGCCCTGACATCACGCCGGCCTGTTTGCACAGCTGGCTCCATGTTGCGCCAGACGCTGCCGCTCGAAACATGCAGCACTTCCCCCTGCAGCCGGGCTCGGAGAGTGCATGCAGGAGGGGGGTACCTGTGTGTGTGTGTGTGTGTGTGTGTGTAGTGTGTAGATGTTTGTGTGTTGGGAGAGGAAATGAGTGTGTGATGATTTGTGATTTAGAGAGTGTTTGTGAGGATAGTGGTAAGTGTGAGCACATGCACTTACCCAGCATTTACTCCATATTTACTCTACACCAGGGGTATTTAATTAGAATTCAGTTTGGTCCAGTTAGGAAAATGTCACGAGGCTAAGGTCCGGACCGTTGCCATTGTTAACTTGTTATAACGTGTTATAATTCAGTGTTTTATTCTGTTTACTGAAGAAGCCTATAGTAGTTCTGTCAGTGTTTTATTTATGTCATCAACAACTGAAAGACAAAACAAATTACACATACTATTCCATATATTTCAACAATATGTATTGTTTTAAATAGGCCTGCTGTCACAATAATTACATTATCAACCCATCATAAAATAAATGGAAACACCCTCAATAATTTAACATAACGAGACGAGATGATGTGAATCTGTATGTTCACTTTGTTTTAAAATGCTATATTTATTCTATTTGATTTTATTTATATTAAATTTAGACCTGCCTGTCATGATCAAAATTACATGAATGATGAATCATACAATATGTGGAGAAATGTTTGCTGAACTTGACCAAAATATCAGCTTTTTTAAAAAAAACAGCAGTTTTATTTTATTTAATATTATTACTGTATCAGACTTTATTATGTTGTGGGTAAAACTGATGGGGGGAGTTGACAGGGTTGTTTTGGGAGTAGAGAGGGAGTTTTTTTGTTTCTTGCTGAGGAGTTCTGATCAGGTAGAGTAAAGTGGACTATTTTGCACTCTTGTCTCGGTAAAGCTTACTGCGCTGTAAAGCCTGTAAACCATAAAGACAATAATGTCACGGTCTCGCTCTGTTCCCCAGTGTTTATCCTGTAATTTTCCGTCACGTGTGTCTAATTTGTAGCTCCGCCCCTCGTTACCTGTCTCCCCAGGTGTTCATTGTTTCTTGTTTAGTATATATAGTACCTGTTAATCTACGTTTGCTGTCGGTCTTTGCACCTTCCAACGTTGTCTATCTCGTCACGTCCTAGCTATAGTTTTGCCACGTTTCTAGTCCTTTGTTTAGTTTGTATTATTTGCTTATATCTCTTGTTTGTTTATATTCCTTGTTTTGTTCATATTTACGTATTTATATATTGTATATATATCCATAGCCCTGTTTTGTACTTATCTGTTTAGTTTAGCTCTTTGTTAGTTTTCCCTGTTTGTTTATGTATATATATTTATTCGTTATTCCCCTGTTTTGTTTATTTGTTTACTTATTATTCATTAAAGTCTGTCTTACCCGCTTTTACGTCCGCCTCCCGTCTGGTCCCGCGTTACAAATAAACGTTCTGCCGCTTTAATTGAACACGGTCAGAGTTAAATCCTTCTCAGTAGTTTATTGGTTTGGGTCCGGATGGGACAACGGAATTTTAATTGGAAAGCCAACACAAAGTGTTGCATAAGTGTGAAGTGGAACGAAAATGATACATGTTTTTTTTTTTTTATCAAATAAAAATCTGAAAAAAGTGTCTTATCAATACTTAGTAGTGATGTTCGGTACCACCAATTTCCTTTTTTATCCAATACCGAGTAAAATTCAATACAATTCAAATACAAACACTTGCTGTTTTATAAAACTGAGAGACTCACGTGAAATTGGCAGTACATTTTTTTGTTAAATAAATAAAGAAATGCAACAATAATAGTCGACAATTTGAATATGTTCATTTAACAGTAGCAAATTAGACTGATTGTACATAACAATAAACACATTTTGTGAATACCAAACATTTTCCATGGCTGTTTTATCACAATTACTATAATTTATCAAATGACGGAAGTATCAAAAGTATTGCTATTTTAATTTTAAAAATAAATTTTAGAGCATAAAGATCTGGTATCGGAGTTATCGATATTTCAGCATCGATCCGCACATCACTAATAATTAGGAGAGCCACCATTCGCTGCAATTATAGCTGGAAGTGTTTTGAGGTTTGTCTCTACCAGCTTTAATCATCTAGAGACTGGGTTTTTAGAATTTTGGCCCATTCTTCTTTATAAAACAGCTGAAGCTCAGTCAGGTTGGATGGAGAGCGTCTGTGAACAGCAGTTTTCATGTCTTGCCAAAGAAGCTCAATGCGAAATTAAGACTGGATCATTCTAACTCATGAATATTCTCTGATCTAAATCATTCCACTGTAGCTCTGGCTGTATGTTCAGGGTCATTGTCTTGCTGGAAGGTGAATCTCCTTCCCAGTCTCTTGAAGTCTTTTGTTGCCTTCAACATTTATTTTCCAGGATTGTATCCTGTATTTATCTCCATCCATCCTCCCATCAACTCTATTAACTCTTAGCTTATCTGTTCTTACTGAAAAGAAAAGCTTCTCTACAGCATGATGCTGCCACCACCATGTTTCACAGTGGGTAGAGTGATGAGCCGTGTTACTTTTCCTTCCCATATAGCTTTGCTTTGCATTTAGACCAGAAGTTCAACATTGGTCTGATCTGACCGAAGCACCTTGTTCCACATGTTTGCTGCAACTGCAAACAGCGATTCATATATTTCTCTTAACAATGAATTTCCTCTTGACACTCTTCCATAAATGTCATATTTGTGGAGGGCATGACTTATGATAGTTGTCCTGTGGACAGATTCACCCACCTGAGCTGTGGATTTCTGCAGGTCCTCCAGAGTGACCATGGGATATTTCAGTTTGGGTGGATAATGGTCATGTCTTGGTAGGTTTGTGGAAACCGTTGTAGAATACTTTTCTATTTTTTGACAGATGGATGCTTGAAGCTTGGGAAATGTTTTTATAACTTAATCCTGCTTTAACCTCCTTCTCCACAACATCTCTGACCTGCCTTGGTCTTCATGATGCTGTTTGTTCACTAGTGTTCTCTAACAAACCACTGAGGCTTCAGAGGAATGACACACAGCTGGACTCTATTAACTAATTAAATGATTTCTGAAGGCAATTGATTGCACTGGATTTTATTTAGGGGTTTTAGAGTAAGGGAGTCTGAATACTTTTGCACGTCACACTTTCCATTTGATGTATCACCTTCGTTCCACTTGACACTTATGCAATACTTTGTGTTTGTCTATAACTTAAAATCTCAATGAAATACAAGTTTGAAAGTCTGCACTTCATCTACAACAACAGTGGTACAATTTTAAATCCAGTGTGGTGCCATGCAGAACCCAAATCAGGATGACTGTCAAGTCAAGTCAAGTCAAGTCATTATCAACCGCTTTATCCATTAAGGGTCGCGGGGGGTGCTGGAGCCTATCCCAGCCAGCATCGGGCAGAAGGCAGGATACACCCTGGACAGGCTGCCAATCCATCGCAGGGCAGACAGACACAGACAGACACACAGACACATGCACTCACACACTCACACCTATGGGGCAATTTGTATCTGACATCCAATTAGCCTAACGTGCCGTCTTTGGACTGTGGGAGGAAACCGGAGCACCCGGAGGAAACCCACGCAGACACGGGGAGAACGTGCAAACTCCACACAGAAAGACCCGGGTCGCCCCAGCTGGGAATCGAACCCAGGCCGTCTTGCTGTGAGGCGGAAGTGCTACCCACTGCGCCACCGTGCCGCCCTCAGGAAGACTGTGTCACTGTATAAATATTTCTGGGCTTAACTGTAGAATTAGTAGATATTTGGAAAAATGAACATCACAAAATGAGGAAACTGTTAAAAACAGAACATGTATTTTGTCATTGGGCAAAAGAATATATATATATATATATATATATATATATATATATATATATATATATATATATATATATATATATATATATATATATATATATATATATATATATATATATATATATATATGTCTAAAAACTGAACACCACATACAATGGAAATTCCCCTAAATCACAGAGGTTGAAGAAATGTATTTTTATAGTTATATTTATGCATTAGAATTCTGTCCCAACAGACATCAAACATTTTTAATCAAAAATATCCACAATTTACTGATATGTATCTGATTCATACAGCTCTGGAAAAAATTTAGAGTCAACTTCAGTTTCTAAATCAGTTTCTCTGATTTTGCTATTTATAGGTTTATGTTTGAAAATGAAAATTGTTGTTTTATTCTATAAACTACACACAACATTTCTCCCAGTTTTAAGAGTTTTAAGAGTTCAGAAATCAATATTTGGTGGAATAACTTTTTTCAGTTTTCATGCATCTTGGCATCATGTTCTCCTCCACCAGTCTTACACACTGCTTTTGGATAACTTTATGCTGCTTTACTCCTGGTGCAAAAATTCAAGCAGTTCAGTTTGGTGGTTTGATGGCTTGTGATCATCCATCTTCCTCTTGATTATATTCCAGAGGTTTTTAATTTGGTAAAATCAAAGAAACTCATCATTTTTAAGTGGTCTCTTTTTTCCAGAGCTGTATATAAGACAACTATCCAGTGCATAAAGTTGAATTCAATAGTTAATTATAAAGTGAAACACAAACATACTGTAGATGTAACCACATTTCATTAAAATGTGATTACTTCACGTCATCTGTTATAAATAACATTTTGCATTTATTAGTCAAATTCATCACAATTTTTGCATTTAGGGGATCAGGATCTACAGGTTTAGCTGCTGCAACATCTGTGGGTAAATGTGCTGCAGGATGCCATATAGTATTTGTACACCACCGTACTTAACTGTTTAGTATCTCAACTTGTATCCAGGATAGAGCTTATATCCTCCTGAGACCTTAAAACTAAACTTTATTCTTGTACAGGAAGTCAATTTTGCAAAAAACTATGTCCTCATGTGTGAACAATAGTTTATTTTAATATTTTAAAATGCCATTTGGGATCAGAAGGACCCAATTAGTCCAAAAACTACATTTTAGCATTTACACTAAGTAAATAAACAAGTTTCAAATGTAAAATTGGATGAGAATTTTTACCCTTACCCATGTTTCTGTATGGACTGGTTGTAGAAACTTTTGACTGGGATTCCCATTATCAATTGAGTGTAATTTTGTCATATGTCTTCCTCACATACGGATGCAGCGTCTCTAGCGGACATGAAAGCTACATTATATTACGATATTAAAAGATTAGCATGGATACAGTTCAGCTAACACAATATTATCCATAGAGAGCCCTCTCTATCTATCACTGTTAGCAACAGCTCAGCTCATCATGGAGATTCTTGTGTTTAAAAATATGAGCTGCTGCCAGAATGTTCTTATTTGACTCGCGAGTCATTTAAGGACAGCGCACTCGAACACAAACAAACCCTGGCAACCGGACAGAGGACTCATCACACCCGTCTTCCAGAGTGAAGACACTTCCACCAGTGAGCGCATATGGAAACAGGGTCATGTCAGAAGTGGCTTTTCTTAAATGCTTAGCATTACTAATTTGCCGTCCCACCCTGCCCCCCCCCTCGACACGAGAGCACGAGCTGTCCTCAAGGAATATGCGTGTAAATTAGTAGATTACCCACTTAATTTAGAATATGTTGCACAACTTTTGTTGCGTTTTTTGTTTCTGTCCTGGAAATAATTTCTCTTTTTATTTTTCCTCTCATTGATGCTTTCATGAAATTCCATATTCTATGAATAAAAATGAGATGACTGGAAATGACTGCCCATGCAGACATGCAGTATAAACAGCCCCAACAGCAGATCTAAACAGTGTGGTGGAAAGTCCAGACAGTGACGAAACCTCTCATCTCCCTTATGTGGAAACATATATATATATATATATACATACTAAAGATGACATACATTTTAAAGGAATATATATAAATCTCTGAAAAAAAGAGATCACTTAAAAATGATGAGTTTCTTTGATTTGACCAAATTAAAGAAAACCTCTGGAATATAATCAAGAGGAAGATGGATGATCACAAACCATCAAACCAAGCTGAACTGCTTGAATTTTTTGCACTAGGAGTAAAGCAGCATAAAGTTATCCAAAAGCAGTGTGTAAGACTGGTGGAGGAGAACATGATGCCAAGACGCATGAAAAAAACTGTGATTAAAAACCACCAGGGTTATTCCACCAAATATTGATTTCTGAACTCTTAAAACGTTATGAATATGAACTTGTTTTTTTTGTTATTAAGTCATTTCTAAAGCTTTGGGACTCCAGAAACCCACAGTGATTCACTATTATTCACAAATGGAGAAAACATGGGACACTGGTGAACCTTCCCAGGAGTGACCGGCTGACTGAAATTACTCCAAAAGGGCATGAAGAACTCATCCAGGAGGTCACAAAAGAACCCAGAACAACATTTAAAGAACTGCAGGTCTCACTTAAGGCCTCAGTTAAGATCAGTGTTAATGATTCAATAATAAGAAAGAGACTGGGTGAGAATGGTCTCGATGGGAGGCAAAAGAACGCTGACCAAAAAGAACATAATGGCCCATCTCACATTTACCAACAAACATCTTGATGATCCACATACACAACCAAGTTATTAGGTTTAGGGGCATATACTTTTTCACGTTTCAGATTTTTCCATTAATAAATTAAATTGTCATTTAAAAAATGCTTTTTATATTAACTAAGGTTATCTTTGTCTGATATAAAAGTGTGTTTGTTATTTTGTAAAAATTTAAGTATGATAAAAAAGCAAAAACATAAACACAGAGTTTTTCACAGAGAAACAGATACAGGACTACAGTATATAATTATAGAACTACAAAGTGTCCTTTATGATCAGTGTAGCTGAAAAAAAAATTATAATAGGTGTAAAAACAAGGATGTGGTCATAGAAATCAATATTTGGTGGAATAACTCTGGTTTTTAATCACAGTTTTCATGCATCTTGGTATCATGTTCACTGTTAACTGAAAGCCTGAATTCCAGGTGACTCTACCTCATAAAGCTGACTGAGAAAATCCAGCAGAGATGTGCAAAACTGTCTAATCTAAACAATAACCTAAAATAAAATTAATTAATAAATTAAAACATATTCTGGTTGGTTTAACACCTTTTTGTTTATTAATTTTATAATTTAAATATTTTTTTATAGTTTCGATGGCTTAAGTATTAATCTAAAATGCAGAACATTTTACAATAGTGAAAAAACACTGAAGTGTGTACAAACTTTTGACTGGTACTGTATAGATGCAGTATAGTAAAGGAAAAATCGTTAGTAAACCTTGTTAGTGTTTAAAACATTTTTTTTTTTTTTTTATTACTGTGATTTTATTAGTGTGTGCCGCAGTTTTCGAGATATCGACTTCGTTCAAAAGACAAAACGTGCGTCCTTATCGGGAAAGGTGGGCTTGTATGCAGCTTTCCGATCGGACTTACGTTTTTCGTAAAAACTTTGTAAGTGTACGCTTTTTTGCCCATTGAAAATGAATGGGCAGAACTTTGCACGGCCGTGTACGTCACAATTTTTGAGATACGAAGATGAACCTGTAGAACTTATTGAGCTCTTTCCGAAAATATGCGTCACGAAACGTTACGACGTACGGATTTCGTACGATTGTCGTACGAAGTGGCCCCATAGGAATGAATGGGGCCATCGGAGGATGGCAGCTAGATCGAAGGACAGGTAGCTAGAACTCCAGTACTGTGTGTAATGGAGCTACTGGTCAAAAGTTTGGGTACCCAGCCAGCACTGCAATCACACTCGCAGTTTCTGTAGGAACTGCAATCTAGTTAAACTTAAACTCAAAACTAAGATCTAATAATAACCAATGGAAATCGGTTACTTCCAGTGTTTTGTGTTTATGATACTTACAATTAATAATAAAAAAAAACAATAAATTACATTCTTAAAGGATTAAACGATTTTCTCCTAAAATAATATGATTATTCCAAAACATATGAAATATTGTTATTAAAATGATAATAGAAATCGGAAGCCTAATAAACAATGGTCATTTTAATTTTGATACTTTGTAACATTCTGACCAAACTCAGGAGTTACTAATAAAATCCAAAAAGTCCATTGCTCCAGAAAAGAAAAAAAAAAAATCACCTTTCAAAAATACTCAAAACAACAATAGCCCAAGACAACAAAAGTCCCAAAAAGGAAAATGCACAAAAATAGCAACAGCAATCAAGGTATAAAGAAAATATCCCAAAAAAGACACAAAAAAATCCAACAATAATCCAAGCAAAAAGAATGTTCAAAATATTCAATGATAATCCAAGCAAGAAAATGTAAAAAAAAAAAAAAAAAAAAAAACATTAAAAAAAGCAATAATAGTCCAAGCAGAAGAAAAACCCAACAAAACACCCAAAAGAAACAAAATCAAACAAAATAGGTAGAGGCCCAACTCATATCTTGTTATCGTTGTGTAAAGTCATTTAGGAAACTAGGAACTTTACTTTCTGTGGGGAAAAGTGCTGACTACCTTCTGTTTCAGTGGCTCAGAAAAAAAAATCTATTTTTTTTTCTGGTCCACAGCTCCACCTTCAGTCTGAATGCTGAAAGTCCATCCAGAAGAGTTTAAATCATTATTAAGCGTATGATGCCCCCTGCCTGTGGATGTGGGAGGTACATGCAAATTTCAGGTTTTCAGTTTTCTGCGCTCTTTAATAGAAGAAACGCCACCAGGGGGCAGAGTGAGGAGTAAATACAGTAGTTTGGATCCACATGTGTTGCTCTGCACAGAGAGGACAGAGAGCTTCATGCTTTATCTGGGCCTTTTTCTCTGAGTTAGAGTTAGGCCTCAGCTCGGCCTACCAGCTCCTACACTGTCAGATAGAAGATTCTGTACAGATACATTTTATTTACCCATTTACAAACAGTGAAAATGTATAATCAGACATACAGTAATGATCTTCAGGCCCAACTTTTCCCCTTAAAAGTGGGGAAAAACTACTGCAAAATGAATAAAGTACAAACGTATGGAGGTCAGAGGTAGTTTGT
Source organism: Astyanax mexicanus (assembly GCF_023375975.1). NCBI lineage: Eukaryota > Metazoa > Chordata > Actinopteri > Characiformes > Acestrorhamphidae > Astyanax > Astyanax mexicanus. Next base: position 7,381,817 of record NC_064428.1, on the reverse strand, counting down.
TACTTTATTAACCCTTGTGTGGTGTTCATATTTTTGTTACTCGTTTACTTTGTTACTTGTATTTAATTCAGCAAAATTAAGCAATTTTACATTAAAATGCTTTACACATGCTTGCTTCACCTAAATTGCAAGCAATATAAACAGCTTACATGGTTAATATTTGCCCTTTACCTTTCTTATGTTACATTTCTTTTAAAAAGTGCTACTCTTTTTTTATTAGTTGTTTAATAAAATGTAAAAGAAAATGAATTCAACTCAAGATATGAGTAGAAAATTTGTTTAGTTTCAAATTTACAAATGAAGCAATGTTTATTAGCCCTTGGCCAAACATACTGTATGTAATATAAATGTGTGAGAAATGAGAATTTTCTACTCCTTACATTTTAAAAACACATATTTACACTCATCCTCATTAGTCAATTTCACTTCAGATATCTTAACATTGCACATTTACAGCATTTTTAGTTCATGCTCTTATCCAGATTGACTTTTAAATTTAGTTTATATTTGTATATTTGTTTTTTTTTTGGTGTATCACAGCACAGTCACCCAGACCTGGAATTGAACCCTAGTCTCCCACATGCTAGTTCACTGGCAGGCGGTGGTGTTATCCACTGCACCACACCAGCCACAGTTATTTATAGCGACACATATGAAGATCCTCTCTTTGTGAATAGGGAAAGTGAAATAAATACAGTGAAAAAATAAAAATATAGAAAAATATGCAATTATTGGCAATACTTCGCAATGACAGAATAAAGCAGGTGTGGTTCCATGTTTACAGAATAATCTGAAAAATTAGTGCAGAAATGAGGGTCCAATACAACACATTATCTGAACTTTCTACTCCTTACATTTTAATAAAAACAGCCTCATTACTCCTGTTTCATTTCAGCTCGTTTTCATTCCGGCTTCTCATCGTTCAATAAAACCCCTATCCAGATAAATCTCTCCATCCAGATAGAGTGAATCTGATTGTGATTGGATGTAGAGAAGTATAAACATATACCATTCCATCTCCCTATTGGTTTATACTGTGATCCATCACACCTGCACACCCCCCCCCCCCCCCCACACACACACACACTTCAGCAAGAACATAGCAGACGTATGTAGTCTAGTATGAAGATGATCCGTGCAGAGACTCAAGAGAACTCCAGACAAACTCCAGTCCAACTAAACTTCTTTAATATATTTACTTTATTCTACTAAAATACATTGATTTATAATCAGCATATATGCAGCTGAAACACTAGAGAACAGCCTAGTGCAAAATCCCAAATTATATTATCAACATTTATAGCATTTTAATATTTTAACATTATAGTCATTATGGCTTTTAGAAAAAAAACGTGTTTTGTTCCCCTTACTTTACTTTTACTTTTATATTTTAAGCAGTTTTAAATCCAGTACTTTTATACTTTTATTTAAAGAGTAAAAAGCTTGAGTTGATGATTCAACTTCTATAGAAGTATTTTAAACACTAGTATCTATACTTCTACTTACAGAGTAATGAATGGAGATACTTTTCACACCTTTCAATGAGGTTAAAATCTGTCTTTGGTCTATTTCAATGAAATGTACCTGACTTTTAATAAAATTAAAATATACATTTATTTAAAACACGTGCACAGTGTTTTTTTATCCTGGAACTCTCCCATTATTATTATTGAATCATTAACACTGATCTAAACTGAGGAGAGTGAGATCCTGCAGTTCTTTAAATGTTGTTCTGGTTCTTTTGGGATCTCCTGGATGAGTTGTTCATGCCCTTTTGGAGTAATTTCTTTAGGTCAGCCGGTCACTCCTGGGAAGGTTCACCAGTGTTCCATGTTTTTTCTCCATTAGTGAATAATAGTGAATCACTGTGGTTCTCTGGAGTCCCAAAGCTTTAGAAACTACTTTATAACCTTAATGACCAGACTGATAGATGATTAATGACCCTGTTTTCTCATCTGTTGTTGAATTTCATAAGATCGGGGTATAATAAAGTGTTTCTTTTTGAGATCTTTTATCTGCTTCACGTTGTCAAGTGATTTCTTGATTATTGCAATGGTTGTGGTTAGTAGTGACATTTAACTCAGCTTTCCAAAAAATGGATTAATTACCGCTAATTTATGGGAAGGGCTAGATTGGTTTGGATAGTTTTTTTTCCCCCTTAAAATCATTTATATTTTATTTTATATTTATTCAGGGTATATTTGACTAATATAATTTTTTTTTTTTGGATAAGCTGAAAAAAATGTAAGAATGACAAAAATGTCACGTCAAAAATGTCACGTCCCACAACTTGTGGGATGGCATGGTGATGCTGCAGGTAAAGCATGTGTCACATAGATGCAGCAACCAGAGGGTATTCTGTGCACAATGATAGTGAATAGGCTCTGGATCCACCACAACCTTTAACAAGAAGAGGCTGAAGTTAATAAGAAGCTGAATGGATGGAGGGATGCACTTTAATTGCAAAATTACAGCAGAAAATGGCATTAAAACAGCAGGTCTTTCTTCAGGGTTCTTTTTACAATTGGAAGAAATGGAGTCTTGTTTTACACATGCATTTCTGGACAAGCTGAGAGATACACAACCAGCGCTAATAGTGAATAAAACATGTGCACTGAGACAATAGAGCAGGGGTGTCCAAACTTTTTTTGTTGGGGGCCAGAAGGAGAAATATATTTGAAGTCACGGGCCAAAGACTCTGTAATAAAACAAATAATGAAATATACCACTTTAAATAATACATTTTTCCTGATTATTTCATTTACACACCATTTTACTTCACTTACTATCTTTATCTATCTTTGACAGTGTTGTGTAAACTAAGATTTTTCAAATTGATGTTTAATTTCATGATGTCTCTTAATATTAAACTCCTTAATTACGGCAACTTTTAGACTCTTTTGACCTGTTTTTCTGCGCTAGAAATGCGCACGCTCTCCGCTTTTAGACTCTTTGGCCCGTTTTTCTGCGCTAGAAATGCGCACCCTCTCCGCTTTTAGACTCTTTGCCCCATTTTTCTGCGCTAGAAATGCGCACCCTCTCCGCTTTTAGACTCTTTGGCCCGTTTTTCTGCGATAGAAATGCGCACTGTCTCCACTTTTAGACTCTTTTGCCCCGTTTTTCGGCGCTAGAAATGCGCACTCTCTCCGCTTTTAGACTCTTTGGCCCGTTTCTGACACCTAGCGTTCAAACTTTGAATCTTACATTATAAAAACCTGCTTAACAGGTTCTATTCTATTTCTAAAATACCTTGCGGGCCGCTCCAAAAAAGGAAACACCCCTGCAATAGAGTAATATTAGAGGATTTGACACAAATATGACTTTGATTGTTGCTGTCCTGTCCGCTCCACTAAAGATTTACAGTATATGGACATATTTGTTGCTGTTTTTCTAAGAATAGCCATGATAGAAACTGGTCAATGGAGCATTTAAAGCTGCTATATGATTTAATTAATACATAAATGTACTGATGAGGCACATCCCAAGTGATCATGCAAAATAGTTTCTATTGTAGCCCCTGTAGGATTTTTATATACAGTACAGGCCAAAAGTTTGGACACACCTTCTCTTTTTCAATGCGTTTTCTTTATTATTTTATTTTCATGACTATTTACATTGTAGATTCTCACTGAAGCATCAAAACTATGAATGAACACATGTGGAGTTTTATGTACTTAACAAAAAATGAGCTGAACCTCCACAGTCACCGGACCTGAACCCAATCCAGATTTAGGGTTTGGGGTGAGCTGGAGCACAGAGTGAAGAAGACAAAGGAGCAACAAGTGCTAATAAACACCTCTGGGAACTCCTTCCTTCCTTCAAGACTGTTGGAAAACTTTTCATTTCAGGTGGCCACCTCTTTTAGAGAAGCTCATTGAGAGAATGATGCCAAGAGTGTGCAAAGCAGTAATCAGAGCAAAGGGTGGATATTTTGAAGAAACTAGAAAAACTATAAAACATGTTTTTTTTGTTGTTATTTCACCATTTTTTTTCTTAAGTACATAAAACTCCACATGTGTTCATTCATAGTTTTGATGCTTTAGTGAGAATCTACAATGTAAATAGTCATGAAAATAAAGAAAACGCATGTCCAAACTTTTGGCCTGTACTGTATATTTATTAAACACATTTTATTACGTAACTTCTAGGAATGCTTTCTCAGAACCGTCAGCTGTTTGTATCTCTTTTTCCTCCCTCGCTCTGAGTCGAGAGATCAAACAGAGCGACAGTGCTTCAGATATCAGTGATGACACGTGTGATGATCCTCTCTCTCTCTCTGTCTCTGTCTCTCAGCTTTCTCTCACTCCTCTGTCCTGATGTTTTTGGGAGGAACGTGATCCTGGCAGGAATCTTCAGGACTATTAATATGTGACTGATCTGTTCTCTGTTCTGTCTATTATTACGCTTCTAAATCCCTTGATTGATCTTTTCTGTGTCCCGAGATCTCCCTGTACTTGTTGTCCACTGCTGCAGCCAGCCGCTCAGGACCGTCCTGTACTCAGACCGACGAGACCGCTGTTTATTTTACGAGTCTGGCGAATTTCAGCAGGCAAACATTCAGACTGTCTTGTTCTGGTGAGTTTGTAGTGTTTTTAGCCCATTAGCCTTTTATTTTAGCAAACATTATGTACCAGGATATAAAATATAATAGTCAAATTATCTTAGTACTTTTTAGAATAAAACCGGTACATAGAAAAAACTAAAAAAGCACGAATCTTGATTTTTTTTTTTCAAAGATTAATCAATCAATCAATCAATTAACCAACCTTTATTTTCACTCAGTAATACATTCAGGGTAGCCCTCATTTTCTTAACCCTTAGATCCCTACAGACGGATTTTCCGTCCAAAATCGCACCTTGTGTTCTCAGCTTAATTACTCAGAAATCCCTTAAACACATAAGCATAATCCATATACGGTTAGAAAGGGCGGAGCTTACTCTTTCTAAAAATAGTGATGAACATCCCAGTGCGGTAAAGCTAAATCTACAAGAAACCCATTGAGAGAAAAACACCTAAAAATTTGAAAAAGATCTCCTTCCCCAACCAATATTACTTACCTTTAGTGCTTCAAACATATTTATATGATGTTTCAAACCAAATAATATCAGTAAATAAAGACTCAAAAGTGTCCACAGAGAAAAAGTGTGAAACTACCTTTAGCTTTACTCAATCTAAAGCTAGGTATAGTGTGCTCACTACTTATATATAAAACTATATAGTTTTATATATTTTACTCGCACATTTTTACTTTATTGTTATTTTGCACTAAACATTTTTTTTATTTAAACTAAAAAGTTTACATTTTTGTATATTTTGTAGTTTTCTTTGTGTGTCCTGATTAAAATACTGAAAGGCATAGGCTGCTCTGAGTGTCAGGTTTTTAGTATCTACATGTATCCTAGAGGTGTGATTATTGATTATCAAGAAAAATAAATCCGCCTGATTCTGTTTCTCCATGTATTTTATCAAAGTAATAATTAATAAACCATGTAATGAACTCAAATCATCAATATTCTTATGCTTTCTTATAACTCATAAAAAACTCTAGTCTAATTATTTTTGTAAATATATCTTAGGTGTGAATATATTTAAAGTCTATACATTCAAAAATAAGTTAAAAAAAAAAAAAACAGGCGCTTGGTAAAATTTTGAGCAAAACATGATCAGTTCCAGGAAAATATAACAATTCTGCTTCCTTTTACATTTTAAATGATTATATTTTTGAGCAGCCGTATGTCTTCTGGAGTAAAAGAGATCAGGGCATGTGTCTGTCTGATATAATTACTGTGTTATAAGACCTGAAAGAGAAACGGAGACAAAAACGAAGGAAAAACACACCAAAACAGCCTAGAGTTCAAAGGGTTAAGTGTTAAATAGGTCAGTTTAATTTTACAGTGAATAAATTGTTACCAAACATGTTCCAATTTACTATACTGTTACCATTGTGGAGATATGAGGAATTTGTTCGTATTTGTGTTTAGTTTGAAATGGTTTAGTCCTGAGTCACTCGACCTTACAGAGAACTCTACAGTTTAACAGTGATGAGAATGACCGACTGTGAGGACACACCACGTCTTTATGTCTTAACCAGCCGGGTTAGAGAGGACACACCCACTCAGGACAGGAAGAGCAGGCAGCTTCTTAACTCACTGATGGGTAAAACAGGTGTGTGTGTGTGTGTGTGTGTGTATAACAAAGCTTGAAATAAAGGGTGGAAACGGCCTGTGGATAGGCAATAGTACTAAATCACTGCTATACACTGATTTTATACCTATACACTCTGGCTTTAGTGATAATGTGGATTTGGGTCATTTTTACACCAGTTTACACCAGCAGACCAGTCTCCAAACAAACCATCACTGATCATCAGTAGATTTTACATTTTATTTGTAAATCATTAGAAGCAGAGTCTGGAGGAAGAGTGGAGAGACACACAGTCCAAACTGCTCGAGGTCTAGTGTGAAGTTTCCACCAATCAGTGATGGTTTGGAGGAGAGACATGTCTGTCATCTGCTGGTGTTGATCCACTGTGTTTTATTATCAAGTCTAAAGTCAGTGCAGTTTTGTTTTCCCACAAAATCTTACAGCACTTCATGCTTCACTCTGCTACTGACAACTTTTATAGAGATGCAGATTTCATTTTCCAGCAGGACTTGGCACACTGCCCACACTGCCAAAAGTACCAATTTGGAAAAAATAAGAGACCACTGAAAATTGATGGGTTACTTTGATTTTACCAAATTAAAAATCTCTGGAATATAATCAAGAGGAAGATGGATGATCACAAGCCATCAAACCACCAAACTGAACTGCTTGAATTTTTGCACCAGGTGTAAAAGCATAAAGTTATCCAAAAGCAGTGTGTAAGACTGGTGGAGGAGAACACGATGCCAAGATAAAAACTGCATAAAAACTGCGATTAAAAACCAACAGGGTTATTCCACTAAATATTGATTTCTGAACTCCTAAAACTTTATAAATATGAACTTTATAAATATGAGCATTATTTGAGGTCTGAAAGCTCTGCATCTTTTTTTTGTTATTTCAGTCATTTCTGATTTTCTGTAAATAAATGCTCTAAATGACAATAGTTTTATTTGGAATTTGGGAGAAATGTTGTCTGTAGTTTATAGAATAAAACAACAATGTTCATTTTACTCAAACATAAACCTATAAATAGCAAAATCAGAGAAACTGATCTCTTAATTTTTGACAGAGCTGTATATTATTCTGTTTATCCGAGACACTGATTTTTATAATTATCATAATCATCAACAATACAATAAAATAAATGCTTAAAAAAGCACTGTATGTATAAAGTAACTTTTCAATGATATTCTAATAGTTTGAGATGCACTAGTATATACAGTATTGTGCAAAAGTTGTAGGCACCTGTGGGAATTTCAGTAAAGAAAAATCTGCTTATCTGGGCAGTAAGTGTTTATTAGATCAGTAAAACACTAACTTAGCATTACAATAAATACAAACACAGCAATTTTACAAAAAGCAGTTACAGCTTTTACAGCCCTGTTTTCCTTAAAACATCTCAGAATCTCTCCTCTTAATCTGAGTTTAATAGAGTTTAATTTCTAGTTCTAATCATATTAATCAACACCTGGTTTGGTGGTAAATTACTGGTAAATGTGGTAAATCAGGTGAGCTGCTGACGGAACTGAACATAATATACACATGCTGGCTGAGGAGCATCCAGGAGAAATCTGGAATCTCCACACAGGATGATATAACATACTTAAAGCTAAAAATGAGAATTTCTTGTTACGTTTTACTGTATCTGTGTTTATTTGCATCTGTTCAAATCAGGGGTGTCCAAACTACGGCACTTTACTACGGTATATTAGAAATAGAATGGAAGTTGGCCCACTGTTAAGCAGGTTTTTATAATGTGAGATTTAAAGTTTGAACGCTAGGTGTCAGAAATGGGCCAAAGAGTCTAAAAGCGGAGAGGGTGCACATTTCTAGCACAGAAAAACGGGCCAAAGAGTCTAAAAGCGGAGATGGTTTGCATTTCTAGTGCAGAAAAACGGGCCAAAGAGTCTAAAAGTGGAGAGGGTGCGCATTTCTAGTGCAGAAAAATGGGCCAAAGAGTCCAAAAGCGGAGAGAGTACGCATTTCTAGCGCAGAAAAACGGGCCAAAGAGTCTAAAAGCGGAGAGGGTGCACATTTCTAGCGCAGAAAAAGGGGCCAATGAGTCCAAAAGCGGAGAGGGTGCACATTTCTAGCGCAAAAAAAAAAACGGCCAAAAAGTCTAAAAGCGGAGAGGGTGTGCATTTCTAGCGCAAAAAAACGGCCAAAGAGTCTAAAAGCGGAGAGGGTGCGCAGTTGTAGTGCAAAAAAACGGGCCAAAGAGTCTAAAAGCCGAGAGAGTGCACAGTTCTAGCACAGAAAAATGTGGCAAAGAGTCTAAAATGAGAGAGTGTGCATTTCTAGTGCAGAAAAATGGGCCAAAGAGTGTAAAAGCGGAGAGGGTGCTCATTTCTAGCGCAGAAAAACAGGGCAAAGAGTCTAAAAGCTGAGAGAGTGCGCATTTGTAGTGCAGAAAAACAGGCCAAAGAGTCTAAAAGCTGAGAGAGTGCGCATTTCTAGCGCAGAAAAACGGGCTAAAGAGTCTAAAAGCGGAGAGGGTGCGCATTTCTAGCGCAGAAAAACGGGCCAAAGAGTCTAAAAGTTGCCGTAATTAAGGAGTTTAATATTAAGAGACATCATGAAATGAAACATCAATTTGAAAAATCTTAGTTTACACAACACTGTCAAAGATAAAGATAGTTAGTCAAGTAAAATGGTGTGTAAATGAAATAATCAGGAAAAAGTATTATTTAAAGTGGTATATTTCATTATTTGTTTTATTACAGAGTCTGTGGCCCGTGACTTCAAATATATTTCTCCTTCTGGCCCCCAACAAAAAAAGTTTGGACACCCCTGATTTAAATCATTTGTGGTGCTTTGTTTCAGGTAAAAACACTCATATTGTTGAGATAAATGGATTGGTGTAATTTGCTTTGGTGCCTAAAACTTTTGTTTTACTGTATGTATCACATAAATGTGTCAGAAAGATGCACACACACACACACACACACACACACATGGATGGGAGAGTATTCAGATCTCCAGCATTCCAGTGGGCAGAGTGTGTGTGAGTGTGTGAGAGAGTGTGTGTGTTTTAGATTGTCCCCAAAATGCTGTGATTGTTCTCCCAGAATGCACATGGCCCAGTGAGAACTGTAAACCCAGTGAACTTCTCCGAGTTGTGTTCTTCTCTCCCACCACTCGTCTTTCCCTGCTGTCTATCTTTCTGCAGACTTGCTCTTTTTCCTCCCCCTCTCCTGGCCCAGTCTTTCCTTCCCTCCCCCACTTCTGCTGCTGCATTCTAAACAGAACCATATTCAATAAAATAACATTATATTTTATATCTGCTTTACTGCACTCTAGCTGTGTTTTATATGTTTGTTTAGAGGTTTAATTTGTCTATTTAAGAATTTATTAAATGTTATAGCCAGTGCACAGCAGTGCTGCAGAAATTATTCTCCGAGCTCAAATCAAATGAAGCAGTGAACATACACATACACACATTTAATATAGTATTTAAGACAGTACACACACACATCCAGCGCAGTGGGCAGACACCTCAGCACTGCCAGTCTAGGGAATCAAACCACCAACCTTCTGTTCAAAATCTGCACAATTCAGTATGTAGTAGAGGCCATTTTTATACCTTAAGTCTAAACCACACCACGGTTTATGTATTTATGTATGTCTTTGTTAGATTGTGTATATGGTATCTGGTCCGGTTAGATTTGATTTCACACCGCAGTTTTATTGAGCAGATTAAATAACTTGTCATCATATTTATTGGTTTGTAGAATGATAGTTATCTTAGAGTTCAGATTTGAGCTGCTATACTTTTTTAGGTGTTGTGCTGAATTCTGTCTCTCTGTCAGAATCCAACTCCCCTTCCTGTACACAATTTCGCCTCACAGCAGAATAAGTGTAAAAGATTCTCCTCAGATTCCTTTTATTTCTGTTTATTAATAAGGGTTAATCTGCTGTTACAGTAAATACATTAATTCCCAATCTAAGCGTTTGTGTTTATAATGTTGTTTGATGCTCCTGCACTTCGCAAAGGGGAGACGAATTCCAGCACAACACCCGTTATTTTGTTCTCTGGTTTAAAGATTAAAGATTGACTTAACTTCCTGTAACTGGTCTGAAGGTCTGATCTGGACCATGGATCAGTAGATTCAGTAGAACTCCTCTTTTGATTGGACCAAACTTGAACCATGATCCTTTAGTCTGGATCATGGTTCATGCCCTCTTTCACACCTGATAATTTGGTTCAGACCAAACAGAAAAGTTTGAAGGTTTGGACCAAACATGGTAGGTGTGAAAGCATCATTAATCTCAGTCAGATATGCAAATGATCGCAAGTTTGGTCAGATTAGACATCTGGTCTTATTAAGGGTATATTTGTTGCCCAATAAAAAGAGATCTCAGAGGTTGATTTTGGGTAGTGTACCTCTTGGTGAGAGATCAGTCAGCTACCAATGCTTTTATTCAGAAACCTGAACATCTACAGTCTGAAAACATATCCTCTTCAGCAATTGGTATTTTTTAGCAGAATAATTTTTACCCACAAACAGCAAGGGTTTCCAGGAATGTCTCCACCTGATTGCAACACTTTCTTGTCCTACATGATTGCAGGTTTATGTCCAATCAAGAATTTATTGAAGTAGCTGGGATGTCAGCATTGGTAACCTATGAGTGTAGAGCAGGATCTACATACCCAGTTGCTGCACCATCTGTGGGAAAGTGTGCGTCAGGATATCACACAGAACTTGTATCCCTCCATTTCTACTGTGTTTAGAGTCTACTGTAAGGTGTCTGTTGATCAATATCCACATTTTACACAAAACCACAATTTTTATTCTTTACTCTGAAACAGTAAGATATCTCCCCCCTCTCCCACTTTCCACCATGTATTTTCATCTAACGGTAAAATGGTAAAAAGACTGCAGGGATCGGCTAAAAATACACCAGGGTCTCCTCTCTGAACTGTTCCATTATTCAACAGTTTTGGCGCCAATCACGCTTCAACACTCCAGAGAGTTACACCAACCCTCCCCTCATTTTTATTCCCCATCCATGCTAATTATTTCTTCCAGTCGCTCCCTTTTAATACGATAGCAATCGACTCCATCCACACCTTTTCCGCTACCGCTGCCTCTGAAGGTCGTAACCCGTGTGGTAGGGAACGGAAAGTACCCCGCCCTTCACTGGAACACACAGCTTCAAAGGAAAGCTGGAAGGGAAAGTGAAAATAATACTGTTACCAAGGATTGCATTCTCTATGACTATGAATGAATATATATAGTGGTACAGTTGGGCATGGAGGTATAGAGACTATGTATGGCATCATGCAACACATTTACTCACAGATGTTGGGGACAGCTGGTCACATACATTCTAGATTGCAGATAAATCTGCAGACTTGGCATACCAAACCAAACCCTCAATGTTTGTGGTTAGCATTATGCTGCTAAAAATGTGCCAGTTGGAAGCCCTGCTGTACCGATCCAGAGGCAGGATGCAAAGAACCAACAAAGTCTAATAGATCAACCGACAGCAATCAAACATCAAGACAGCGTGAAAACATGACAAAGAAAAGAGGAAAACATGAAGTATATATATGAAGACACAGACAAAGAACACCTGAGGAAGATAACAAGGGGGTGGGGTTACAACAGGTGGTAACACTGATGACAGGGCAGGTCTACAATAACGAAACAGAAGACAGGAAGAAAAGATGGGACAAAAACAAAATAAGACAGGAACAAAAGACAGGAAGAGAAGACAGGAATAGAAGAAAGAAACAAAGGACAGGAACAGAAGACAGGAATGAAAGACAGGAACAGAAGACAGAAACAAAAGACAGAAACAGAAGACAGGAACAAAATACTGGAACAGAAGACAGGAATGAAAGACAGGAACAAAAGACAGGAAGAGAAGACAGGAATGAAAGACAGGAACAAAATACAGGAACAGAAGACAGGAAGAGAAGACAGGAAGAGAAGAAAGAAACAAAGGACAGGAACAGAAGACAGGATCAAAAGACAGAAAGAGAAGACAGGAACAAAATACAGGAACAGAAGACAGGAACAAAAGACAGGAAGAGAAGACAGGAACAAAATACAGGAACAGAAGACAGGAACAAAATACAGGAACAGAAGACAGGAATGAAAGACAGGAACAAAAGACAGGAACAGAAGACAGGAACAAAAGACAGGAAGAGAAGACAGGAAGAGAAGAAAGAAACAAAGGACAGGAACAGAAGACAGGAATAAAAAGACAGAAACAGAAGACAGGAATGAAAGACAGGAACAGAAGACAGGAACAAAATACAGGAACAGAAGACAGGAACAAAAGACAGGAACAGAAGACAGGAACAAAAGACAGAAACAGAAGACAGGAATGAAAGACAGGAACAGAAGACAGGAACAGAAGACAGTAACAAAAGACAGAAACAGAAGACAGGAATGAAAGACAGGAACAGAAGACAGGAACAAAATACAGGAACAGAAGACAGGAACAAAAGACAGAAACAGAAGACAGGAGTGAAAGACAGGAACAGAAGACAGGAACAGAAGACAGGAACAACATACAGGAACAGAAGACAGGAACAAAAGACAGAAACAGAAGACAGGAATGAAAGACAGGAACAGAAGACAGGAACAAAATACAGGAACAGAAGACAGAATGAAAGACAGGAACAAAAGACAGGAACAGTCGGAATCAAGGAAAGAGACACAACAAACACAGGTTAAAGTGTAGTGTGTAGTAACATCTGCCGTGAGAGGAATAAGAGGCTTCTTATCACTACTTGGGGTGACTGATTGTCGTTCATTAGTCTACTAAAAAAAGAAGATGAGCTAGATGGTGGGAAATAAAAAAAAAAACAACCATCCTGCTTCTCTCAGTACAGTGATTTCCTCATCTCAACTGGGCAGATGTATTTTGCAGTGTAATTTAACAGCATATCTAGCAACCAACCGTCTTTCACCAGGAGGTACACTACCCAAAGGTAGCCTCTGAGATCTTTCTACACTCTACCATCATCACTAGTGTTAATCTTTTTAAATATAGGAATTCTCTCTAGTAACCCCTCTGTTTTATTAAATATCTTTTTTGAAAGCAATGAAAGCTGTAATATAGTGATATAGTGATAAAGTGATATAGTTATATAGTGAGGGTCTGCACTGTGGAAGCCTTCACAGTTCCCTGGACCTTCCACAGTGCTAACAGGCATATAGTCAATCTGCATGTATGGACCACCACTGAGGACCAATTACTGCGTGAGGAACAGCGCTATATATATATATATATATATATATATATATATATATATATATATATATATGTGTGCTCACAGCTCTGATATATCTGTATATGATGGAGCGTTACTGCCTGCACGCGCCGCTGTGTCTCTAAGCGATGGCGCTGACAGGATCTTGGAGGCTCGTCCAGAGGCCTGCTGGATCTGGCTTCAGCTCAGCCGGAGCTGCTGCTGGAATCTGGGCTGAATGAAGGAAAAGAGAGAGAGAGAGAGAGAGAGAGAGAGAGAGAAATGGTGAAAAGAAGCTTCCAAAAAGGTAAAACGGTACCAAGGGCAGGGTGATGACTTCTCTGTTTTTTATGGTTCTCCATCCTGAAAGGTAGTTATTGTGTAAAAGATATTTCCACAGATTTAAAGGCATGAACTCATAGCTGCAAGATTTCTATTGGCTGGTAGAACTGTAAAATTAAAATTAAGGGATTTACGTGAAGAATTGTATACAATTTTTGGTACCGCTTGAAAAACTAAGGCTTCCTTATAAAGGGTTTAAAAATATTTTATAAAGGTTTATATCAATAGATGTAAATTAAGTTGTAAATACTTTAAACACATTAAAAAAGAAAGAACAAGAATGACCATTACTTTTTTTAACATACGTAATACAAAAATATAGAAAGTCAGTTTAGTCATATAATTTGTTATGTAGTATCTGCTTATTAATTGTTTATGACCTAGTTAATAATCATTAATAAACTCCCTTATAAACTATTAATAAACACTTTATAAAGGAGACTTATTTTAAAGAGGTACCCAATTTTCTACTCAAAGTAGCACCTCTTGCTTAGATAGAGACAGTTTTGCACAACTTGGCCAGATTTTCTCAGTCAGTTTTATGAGGTAGAGTCACCTGGAATTCAGGCTTTCAGTTAACAGCTGTGCTGAACTCATCAAGAGTTAATTCTATGAATTTTTTGTCTCTTAATAAAGTGTTTGAGAGCATCAGGTGTAAAGTAGTGAAGAGGTAGAGTTACAGGTATACAGTGAATAGTGAATATTTGAGTAATGTTCTAATCCAGATTATGAGACGCAACAACTACTCAACTAAATAAAGAATAAAATGCTTAAAAAATGAAGGTCAATCAGTCTGAAACATTTCTTAACAGAACTTTTAAATAATCCTTGAGTGCAGTCTCAAAGACCATTAAAAACATTGTGATTAAACTGGGCCAGGAAAGGAAGAGCAAGAGTCTCCTCTGTTGTACAGGATAAGTTCATCAGAGTTACCAGCCTCAAAAACCACAAGTTAACAGCTCCCCAGATAAGAGCATCTAAAAGCTTCTTCACAGAGTATTTTGGTTTGTTTTTAACACTTTTACTACATGATTCCTTATGTGATCATTCATAGTCTGGATCACTTCACTGTTCATTTACAATGTAGAAAAAAAAAACATTGAATGATCTATAGGCCTAGAAAAAGCTCAGTTTTTTGTTTAGTGCTCCTTACCTAAAAAAATGGTTAATCTACAGTTACAGTAGATACGTACATGGAAAAAAAGTCATATTTTAGCACAAAACCAATCCTTTCATCTCTTCTGTTGTTTAATGTATAGGGATAGTCTGTGTTTTTGTAATTGATCTAAAATCTAACATCATTTTGGTCCCATTTGTTTGGACTGTGGTTTATGGCAACTTTTATACCTGCTATTTTAGTTCAGACCAAATTGAAAAGCCTGAAAAGCCACCCAAAGTGGAAGGTAAGGTTCTCTCAGACTTGCTGATGGTCTCTTGCTCTTAGAGACTACTTTTGGGTAAAGTACCTCTTGGTGAGAGACTGTGAACCTCTAGACTTTCCTCTATAATCATCTCAAGTCTGTTTTACATAAAATTGAATATTTCTAAACAATACGCAACTTTTTTGAGTTAGTTGAACATTTGTGGGCCAATAGGCATTTAAACTGAGATCTTTGAGTTAAACCAACTTATAATGACTGAGTTTAGTCTGTTGTCATTAACAGCTTCTTTTCCATTGGCTTCTGTCACAATCTATTTGCATACTGGGTGTGTCCAACAGTTTCTGACACTCACCATCAGTGTGTAGTGATTCCCCCTGGGCTACCTTAGAAATAAATCAAATTCCCCTTTAGTTGTAATAACTTGATGTTTTAATTTATGCTAACTCAAGTTTTCATTCCCTTATTACTTAACAAAATTGAGCAAACCGGCTGCCTTAAAAAAACTATCGTTTGTGATGCTCATTGCTATCTTACACCCCGTCAACAGTCTATTTTACACCTTGCGATTACACTATTAATATAACGTGTGGAGTTTAGGAATAAATGTACACTGATGGGTGTGGTGGTCTGGAAGTGAGGTGTGTTCAGGTAAATTTCTGACATGTTTCTATTTTGGCAGTGGAAAACACAGGAGCTCCACTGACTGATTAAAACCCTGACAACAGTCAACAGTCATTGTTCATTCCTATAGGTGCTCCCAGCGCTCATACACCCCCACTTTTAACTTATCAATAAACAGAATAAAGAATAAAAAAAACATTACTGTTCCCTTAAATTAACTGCTGGTGTATCTTCACAGCTTGAATGAGCACCACATTGTTAAGATACGAACGCGCCAAAGTCAGAGCTCACCTGCCTCTTAAAGTGAATGACAACTGACACACTGATTAGTTTATTTTATGTTACACCCAAAATTAACCACACCCGTGATTAATTAAGATAATTAGTACATGCCTTTTGTGCAATTTGAGCTGCACAAAACTAACATTTTTTGTGCCCTCATGATACCAAACACACACCGACACGCCCTAAATCCAGCTGCATGATGCACAATTGACCAATGCGCTTATTGCAAATATAATATAATGAGGGATTCTAATTCTAATTCTAATTCAATAATTCTGAGATTGCTGTCGTCTTTAAACATGCTTATATGTTTTATGTTAAATTGGGAGCTTTGTTAAGCTATTTAAATGGTTCTGGTTTGGACAGATTATTGCAAACGTCTAAAAATGTTTAAATTCTTGGTAATAAACTTGATTTGCAATGTGGTTTACATAATTTTAACTGTAAATGAACAAACTAAAGCCTTTATTCTCTTATTAAAACAAACTAAGGGCCTGGTAAGAAAAGCCCTCCCTCTCTACAACCGACACACACACACACACACACACACACACACTCACTTACTGTCATATATGGCTCTGAACAGATGCCCCATTGTTCTGGAGCTCTTTTATCCCTATATTCTTCTCTGCTTTTGCTTCCTGTATGTTTTCCCCCCTCCAACTGCTTCTTTATCATCGCTTACCTTTAATCTCCTGCAAGGCCTTGAAAAAGGAGGATAAGAGTGATAGAGGGAAGAAAAATAGGTAGAAAGCAGGAGGGAGAGAGGGTGAGAGGGGAGGAGGAGACCCTTCTGATCTTATCTTCTTTAGACTCAGGTATGCCTGAGCCCATAAAAAAAGAGAAAACACTAAGAACGCTCTTCTCGATCATACTCCCACACAGTGGAGCCATTGTTGGCGGTGGGCGCCCTGTGATCAGGTAGGCCTAAGACTTATGAGCATGTGTCCCCTTCTCTACTTTCTTTTCATGTCCCTGCTTTCCATCAGCCTCTACCTGTCTCTCCAGCCCATCCTCGTCTTTGCCCTCCCCAGGCCCCCCAAGCTACGGCTTCTCCGAGATCTTAATCGGCTCGGCTCTTCCTGCTTTTTAATCTCGCCGCTTTTGTCCACTGCCCTCGTCCAGCGCTGTGCACTCTTCCACTCTGTGATGTTAATGGGGTCACTAGAAAGGGAAAGTGTAGGAAGACATATATAAGTGTAGGTACCACTTTAAAATAAGACTGCCTTTGTAATGGGTTTATTAATATTTATCAATTAGGATGCAAATACCTTAAAACCCATTAATAAGCAGTTAATAAATATATAACAACACAAATAAAACAAAAAATGGCAACAGTGAGCTGATTTGCAAAATATTGATTCCACGCTCATTTATACTGTCAAATCTCAGATATTTCTAGATCCTGATCTTTACCATCAATCCATTAAATGCTGCTTGTCATGTGTGCACAGAATACAGACACTTGCGGATACAGTAAAAGGGGTTGTTTATTAAAACACAGGGCAGAGAAACAGGTAGCCGTACAGAAACAATTCGAGCACCAGTAAACAGAAGCAACGTAGGAATAACCACACCATGAGTGAGAGACAGTTCAAACACGGGGAAGCCAACATCAGAGAAAATCCAATAATCAAAAAACCTGATACAGTCCTGGTTATACACAGAAAAATCCACAATCAGAGATAATCCAAAAATCGGCGTCGAGAAAAACAAAAGCAAGGTCATACACAGAAAAACATACACAGTAGGGTAACGCTTTGTAAAGTGGTAGGAACCAGGCAATACATGGCACCAAAGAGTTTGTGAAGCGTCCTTAAATACCCTGGGGTAATCAATACTCGGGGCTTCCTGGCAGAAGCAGGTGAGGTGTCACGTGTGTAGGTGTGTGCGTGATGTCAGCGTGTGGTGCATTCTGGGTAGTGTAGTTGCTAGGCTGTAAACCTCGGTTGGAGCTCAGTGTGCAAGGATCAGGAGTGCCTACAGCACCAGATGTGACACTGATTTTCCATCAATCAGCATTTAATCCAGTCATATTAATATATTTGTAATTATGTTGAACTATTTACTATAAATTAAATGACTAAGTAAACAATGGATCACTGTTGCCTTTTTAATTGATGTATTGTAAGTTGCTTATCAAATATTTTCAAAGCATTTACAACATAATCATTAATAATTAATAATCTAATTTATAAACCATTTATAAACCCTTTATAAATGTACTCTTATTTAAAAGTGGTACCGTAGTGTATTCTCTCACTTTTACGTTTTAAGTTTCCTTTCACTGTTCATTCACCGTTTCTGGAGTCAAACTAAAATTACAATTGAAGGTGTAAAAGTTCCCCAATGGTGGAACAAACTACCTTCCACTACCAGATCAGGAGAATCTCTCACTATCTTTAAGAAACTCCTGAAGACAGAGCTCTTCAAAGAGCACTTACTCTCCTAACACCTCTAACTAACTACCTTCTACTACCAGATCAGGAGAATCTCTCACTATCTTTAATAAACTCCTGAAGACAGAGCTCTTCAAAGAGCACTTACTCTCCTAACACCTCTAACTAACTACCTTCTACTACCAGATCAGGAGAATCTCTCACTATCTTTAATAAACTCCTGAGAGACTGAGCACTTCAAAGAGCACTTCCTCTCCTAACACCTCTAACTAACTACCTTCTACTACCAGATCAGGAGAATCTCTCACTATCTTTAATAAACTCCTGAAGACAGAGCTCTTCAAAGAGCACTTACTCTCCTAACACCTCTAACTAACTACCTTCTACTACCAGATCAGGAGAATCTCTCACTATCTTTAATAAACTCCTGAAGACAGAGCTCTTCAAAGAGCACTTACTCTCCTAACACCTCTAACTAACTTACTAATTTTAACCTCATCTCCTTCTTCCTCTTCTCTACTCCTCTATCCCATTATTTCCCTCTGACCTCCTTAAGGCCCTATCTATAGATGTTTTATTTTTAAGTTCTATTATTTGCACTTCAATATTGTAAGTCGCTTTGGACAAAAGCGTCTGCCAAATGTAATGTAATGTAATGTAATGTAAAAATGATCTCCCTTCATCACTCTGTAGGTAGAAGTATAGATACAAGGGTTTAAAATACGTCTGTAAAAGTTAAGCTTTTTACTCTTTAAGTAAAAGTGTAAACATATACTGGTTTTAAAACTACTTAAAGTATAAAAAGTAAAAGTAATGTAAAGGGAAAAAATAAGCCATTAAGAAAAAAAAAGTCTTATAGTGCACTACTCCCTCCCCAAAACACATTTTACTACAAGCCATAATGACTATAATATTCTATTAACATGCTAATGTTGATACATTTGGGATGCTGTTAAAAACAGTTTTTACCCAAAAGCCATCACTTTACTGAACTCACACATGCACTGATCCTTTTTTGCACTCGTCACTTTATGCTTATATTATATGTATGTTTGCACTGGAAAAAAAAGGGAGTGGCTTTTAATCTCATTTTACATTTTACTTGACATTGCCAAGTATTTGTTGGAATGCTCCTATCTCTCCCACACTCCTATTCCTCTGGACTACAATACCCAGAATGCACCACACACTGACATCGCACTACACACTGACATCACTTCCTCACACGATCACACGCCACCACCAGGAAGCCAATCACCAGAATATTGATTACACCTGTTCAGGTTCTGGTGATTCACCTGTTCTGGTGATTGACTGTTCAGGTGTAATCAATATTCTGGCGACTGACTTCTTGGTAGTGGCGTGTGATCCTGTGAGGAAGTGATGTCAGTGTGTAGTGCATTCTGGGTATTGTAGTATGGAGGACTAAGAGTGTGGGAGAGATAGAAGCGTATTTGGTGCCAGGCGTGGCATTTATAGCACCAGTCTAATGTTTGGACACACTTTCTAATTTCCTGTTTTTCTTCATTTCTATATTTCTATTTCTAAAAACACAGAGATTGTGTGCAGATCTGTTCTCAAAGATAAAGGTGCTACTTATATTCAGATTTAAACTAAATTACAGAGTAATTCTGCATGTGTTCCTGTATAGCTTTAATATAAACTTTATTATTCATTTTTTTTAGATGTTTTGCAGTTTGTTGAACATGCCAATGGAAAGGATGTTGACAATTACTCATGTTGCATTGAGAAAATGTTGCATTGATGTTGCATTGCATTAATTGAGCCAATATACTCTTGTTAAGGAAGTCTTTCTTCGTTTTTATTGCTTTAATTCACTGAAACAAAGCAATTGATTCAGTTTTACTCAATAGCATGCATTAGTTAAGTGGCATCAATGAGACAAAATGGATAAAAAAACACAAAATGCGTTTAGGTTAGTGAGTAACTGAATATGTTTTATATGTTTAAAGCAATTTTAGTTACAGTACTAGACTAGAATGCATCTATAACAGTAGCCAGCAGTTATAGAGGAAAGCAAATCCCTTTTCTTCAGACCCAGCTTCTACCTGAGAGTACTGAGGACGTATTACAGCTTACGTAACGTTATGAGAAGAGGTGCGGCCGTTATAGCGACATAGCTTAAAACATGCTGACAGTATTATGACATAATGAAGACTGAGGGTTCAGGTGTAATGTCTACAAGTTCAGAAATCCTTTTAGCTACGGCCTCCACCCTACTGCTCTTTAAATAGAGCTTCTGCATTACGTTTCCATCTTTAAAATAAATAATAATAATAATATATAAACTCTCTGAAACACACTTAATCATGAGAAACGGTTATAGGTGTAAACCCAGGCCAGTGTGCAGAGCAGGCATGGTGCAGTTGGTGCAGCAGCTGTGGGGTTGGTTTTACTCCATTTAGCAGAATAGCATATATTAAAATCATAGTATACAAATATGTAAAAAGAGGAAGCAACCATGTCTAAATGGAAGGGGAGTGTTAACAGTTGGAGAGTGCCAATAGCTTTTTTTGTGTGTTTTTACACACAAATACAAAGTATTTTATATTCTTAAACCATGTTAATATATATTATTTTACAGGAAAGTCCGGTAACACTTTCTATGAATGTCATCTTTATTAGACTCTATAACTACATTCATAATATATTATAATGGATTCATAATGCATTATAAACATGCATAACCCACTATAGCCATGTTTATTAAGCATTATGGCTTGTGATTATAGTACATTAAAAGCTATGCTTATGATATACATGTTAAAATAGTATATATCTATCGTTAATAATCCAGTCCTGCAATGAAAAAGTCTGTCACTTTATTTAGAGCGCACAAAGACCTGTTATAATACATTATAATTGACTATAACTAACATTATATTCAAGACAGGTATAATTCATGAGTGGTTAAACATATATTTATAGGATTACTGAGGGTGTGTTTATAAGTTGGAAGCTTTTTTAGTCATGATACAAGTCTACAAGCTGGGAGTTTCTTGGTATTGACGTATAACATGTTATAAACACAGCTACTAATGCATTATAATCACAGTTCATGATGCATAATAAACATGGCTATGATGAATTATACAGTTTTATGAATATGTATAGCCATGTTTATAATGCCTTATGAATGCATTATAATGTGTTATGAATATGTTTATAGAGTCTTATAGAGATGACTTTCATAGAAAGGGTTACCGAAAGTCTTTCAGGCCTGTGGATCATTGTTTGCAGTGTTCATATTGTTCTTAAATAGTAGGTCTATGCTTCTTCAGTGTTGCAATGTTAATTAACATTATTCTGAACATTCAAACAGCCCCAAAATGTTTTTCAAAACTCAGTTCTATCGCTCTAAAACCTAATATACTATATGCTAAAATACTATATGCAGCATTAATGGTGATAATGGTGATCAGATGGGATAGTTTCCCACCTCATACACACTAAAACTATTCCATCCCATCAGAGATGCAGGCTTTTAAACTGAGCACTGATAACAAGCTGGATGGTCTCCAGAACACAGTGTCTGTGTTAATAATAATTTCAAGCTTTGATTTGTTTGACAATAGAACAGTTTTCCATGTTGCCTTAGTTCATTTTAGATGCCTTGTGCTGATTATCATGACCCTAGGGCAGTGGCCCGCGGGCCATTTGCGGCCCGTTTCCTTTTTTGGAGTGGCCCGCGAGGTATTTTAGAAATAGAATGAAAGTTGGCCCAAGCGGAGGCCTAAAAGCGGAGAGAGTGCGCATTTCTAGCACAGAAAAACGGGTCAAAGAGTCTAAAAGCTTAGAGAGTGCGCATTTCTAGCACAGAAAAACGGGTCAAAGAGTCTAAAAGCTTAGAGAGTGCGCATTTCTAGCGCAGAAAAACGGGTCAAAGAGTCTAAAAGCTTAGAGAGTGCGCATTTCTAGCGCAGAAAAACGGGGCAAAGAGTCTAAAAGCGGAGAGGGTGCGCATTTCTAGCACAGAAAAACGGGTCAAAGAGTCTAAAAGCTTAGATAGGGCGCATTTCTAGAGCAGAAAAACGGGTCAAAGAGTCTAAAAGCTTAGATAGTGCGCATTTCTAGAGCAGAAAAACGGGTCAAAGAGTCTAAAAGCTTAGAGAGTGCGCATTTCTAGCGCAGAAAAACGGGGCAAAGAGTCTAAAAGCGGAGAGAGTGCGCATTTCTAGCGCAGAAAAACAGGCCAAAGAGTCTAAAAGTTGCTGTAATTAAGGAGTCTAATATTAAGAGACATCATAAAATTAAACATCAATTTGAAAAATCTTAGTTTATACAACACTGTCAAAGATAAAGATAGTAAGTCAAGTAAAATGGTGTGTAAATGAAAGTAATCAGGAAAATATATTATTTAAAGTGGTATATTTCATTATTTATTTTATTACAGACTCTTTGGCCCGTGACTTCAAATATATTTCTCCTTCTGGCCCCCAACAAAAAAAAGTTTGGACACCCCTGCTCTAGGGGAAAGAGCACCATCTACCCACCCAGAGAGAGTAAGGTCAACTGTGCTCTCTCAGGGCTCTGGCAGCTGATGGCAAACTGCATGAGTGCAGTCTGTTTTTATTGCAGTCCCACCTGAGGGCCCAAAGATCACCAACATCAAATATTGACTGTAAGACCTTTAGTCCCTTGTGCAGAGGGATTTCTTCAGATTATTTTATTTTATCTTTTGATAATATTATGGGATGTAGGTGGTGTGATTTCCAAAGTCTTCACTATTTTACATTGAGGAATAGTTTTTTCTGCAATTCTTTGCAGATTTGTGAATCTTTGCCGTTTTGCCATTTAAGTTTCTGAGGGACTATCTTGAGAGTCTTGTGAATTAGTTGTAAATTGCTTCTATTGCAGCTGTTTTTTATTAGTAGCGCTTACTTTTTTTAAGCCTTTTGTTGCTCAGTCCCAACTTTTTGAGATGTGCTGCTGTCATTATTTTAAACTAAATTAATTCATTAATGTCTTACTTTCAATATTTGATATGTGTTCTATGTTTTTTGTGAATAAATTCTTGGTCTATTAGATTTACACTGCATTCTGTTTTTTTTTTTTATATTCATTTACATTTTATTCATTTTATGCCCTAACTTTTTTTGGAAATAGGGTTGTAGTAATGGTCCTAACTATGATTGCGAGTGTTCAGATATTTTCCCAGTTCTGAGCGTTGGAAAGCTGATAGACAGTATAGCTTCCACCTTCCAAGCAGCTGAATAACTGACAATGATAATCCATAGCCACACACAACGAAACCCTCATATGTCCAACCTCCACACTGCAGGACTTTGTATTCTTGAGTAAATGTGTGTTTTAAAGCAGACGCTGTGCTGGATTTGTGTTTTGAGTTTTGGTTGCCATGCCAAACCTCTTTTTTTCCCTCCTCTTGACGTTGTGCCTGACATTCTCACTTCCCTTCAAAAGAGCGAGAGCAGAATGAAAGGAATCCGCGGAGGAATGCCACCTCAACCAGGCTTCAGTTGACCATCCATCTCCAGCAGTGCAAAGTTCACCCATTTCCACCAGTAACCTCTGAAGGGCGTTTCTAAAGATCAAAGCGGCCTTCAGAGGTCAAGGGTGGAAGAACCACATTTGCTGGATAGAAGAAGTTCATGAAACTTTGTTTAGAGTGAAGTTTTATTGGTTTAACATCAGAGAAAGACATTTGAAATCCTGCTATAAAGGGCTGGACAATAATTTGATATCAATATTTATCACAATAGAAACATATTTTTAATAATTCTATATTTCTCAGAAGCTGCAAAAAGCCCATATTGAGCATAAAGTGCACAAATCCCCCAGCATTGAGCTGTGAACAGTCTAATGATGGTGCTCCATTCCATACTTTCGGTTTTGGGATGAGTTGGAAAAGAGGTCAATGTTCATACCTTACCATCCGGACAAGATTAGTTTCTGAGGGCGTTCTGGGGTCATTTTCTCTTTTATGGGGGTACTCTGTGATTTTATTTCCGTCCAGAACGACCATGTACATGTTTTTCTCAGGCGTCCTCTGAGACTCCATGGTCCTCCGGTAAATTTAGTCCCGTCCGGACCCACATCTCTGAGTTTCGACTCCTCGCGTTTAATAAAACAGCTATTTGTCCACTGCCACGTACCGTAATTACATTTTGGGTTCGCGTTTCCACGGAGATATATATATATATATAAATATAAAAAAAAGGCTCACAGATGCTACTTTTGGGTAGAATATCAGTGAAAAGTTACTTTATTTCAGTTATTCAGTTCAAAATGTCAAACTCATACATCATATAGATGTATTACACACAGAGTGATCTATTTTAAGATTTTATTCCTTTTATCGTTAATGATTTTGTCTAACAACCAAAACCCAAAAATCAGTGTCTCAGTGAATATTACAAAATAGCAATTGGTACTATTCAAAGTGTGGGCAGTGTGCCAAGTCCTGCTGGAAAATGAAATCCACATCTCCATAAAAGTTGTCAGTAGCAGAGGGAAGAAGCATGAAGTGCTGTAAGATTTTGTGGGAAAACAAAACTGCACTGACTTTAGACTTGATAATAAAACACAGTGGATCAACACCAGCAGATGACATGTCTCTCCTCCAAACCATCACTGATCATCAGTAAATTTTACATTTCATTTAAAGTAAATTAAGGGATCAGAGTCTGGAGGAAGAGTGGAGAGACACACAGTCCAAACTGCTCGAGGTCTAGTGTGAAGTTTCCACCAATCAGTGATGGTTTGGAGAGTCATGTCTGTCATCTGCTGGTGTTGATCCACTGTGTTTTATTATCAAGTCTAAAGTCAGTGCAGTTTTGTTTTCCCACAAAATCTTACAGCACTTCATGCTTCCCTCTGCTACTGACAACTTTTATGGAGATGTGGATTTCATTTTCCAGCAGGACTTGGCACACTGTCCACACTGCCAAAAGTACCAACTGGTCTTATATAATATTCAAATTTCCTAAAATACTACTGACTTTTGGGTTTTTATTGGCTGTAAACCATAATCATCAACAATTAAAGGAATAAACGCTTAAAATATATCACTCTGTGTGTAACATATTTACCAGTTACCAAACTACAACTTCCAAGCACCACCTAGAGGAGCACATGTACCACACACATGCTTATTTAAACAGTAAACTAGACGAGTAATCCACACATATACATGTCATCATATTTTCAGCCGATTGTTCTTCACCTGTTGTGTGGAGCTTGCTTGCTTTAGAATTCTGTAAGTTAGTATGGTAAATTGTTTATTGTTGGTTATTGTTTCTGATTAATACAGTATTCCAGAAGAAGTTAGAAGAATTAAAAAAATAAAATAAAAAAATGACAAGAGTGTCACTACAGTGTTTACTACCATATTTATCTATTAACTACAATGCAGAAACAGTTGTGAACTGTTGGTAGATATCGTATCTTGTATTTTGTATCGTATCTCATGGCGTTCCACAGGGTTTTACTCTAGGACTGATAAAACTGCTGTTAATAATTATAAAACTGTAGTTCTGAGAGTGAAGGACGGATGTGTAGCTTACTTATAAGTTCTAATTGGTAAAGCACCAAACAACACAAACAATGTAATGTTAGGAAAATTACAGGAGGAAATTGTACAGATATTTTTTTATAAAATTGTATATTTAGTGTACCACCTTGGGATGCTTCCAGTACCATCAGTAGAACCTGTACCACAGTTTGAGAACCACAGATATATATATATAGTATATGTGTTTCACATTTAGAACTAAATTACTGAAATAAAGTAACTTTTCAATGATATTATAATTTTTCTAGATGCACTAGTGTTTGAACCAAAGACTACCCTTTAACGAACAGCCAATTCATAATTTAAATCATAAATTCATGGATTACAAATTTCTACAACTCCTCAAAGGTGTCAATCAACCTTAGCATGATAGCTAACTCTCTCTCACTCTGTTGTTTTTGCTGTGAATACTTCTTCAGCTTGGATCTCCAAAACTCCATCACCACGCCGCCGATGATGTCAAGAGCCGCCAACCAGAGAGAAGAGGCGGAGGCACCGTCACCATGGAAACCGCCCAAATGTTGATGGCCGCGGCTCCGGGATGATGTCAGTCACACGCTGACCTCTGACCTGTTGTAACTCAGCGGAGGGAGGGTGAGTGGTGGTGTCGGGGCTTTAGGTGATCCTAGCAGTTGGATCCGAGGTGCTCTGAAGAGCTTGGGAAGTTCTGGGAAAGGCTTTGATGTGGGACAGCGTGGAGCCGCTCTCTATAAACTCAAACTGCAACTACATGTCATCTATGATGTCAGGACTCGCAGCTTAAGACCCTGCTCTTTGCCCCGCAAACGTCACTGAACCTGGGAGAAAGGTTAGGGTGTCAGGACCAATAGATTACATGGTTCTTTGTCTCGGTAGAACACGTAGATTCCAGGCTGAACCAGACACTTGTGCCTTTACGGATAAAAAAAAATGGTGCTAAAGTTTCTTATAGAGTGAAAATAAAGGATAAAGGTGCCCTATTGGCTGTTAAGGAATCTCTTTTTTCGATAAATGGTGGTTTATTGATAAATTAAATCAATATAGAGTCAAATTTGTAATTTACTGCCTATATATTTTTTATCACATCGGCAGAGCCTGTGCTAGAAATTTGGGTGCTTTGAGCACAAATGTGTTGTGGGGGAGGGGCACCACAATTCAGTAGGTTGACTTTTGGTTTAAATAAATCCTAAGTTTAAATAATTAAACTTAATTTATTAAATGATTCATTATTAAACTATTACATGATATTTTTCTTGGCCTGCCACTTCTGGGCTTAACAAGAACTGTCCCTGTGCTCTTCCATTTCCTTACTATGTTCCTCACAGTGGAAACTGGCAGGTTAAATCTCTGAGACAACTTTTTGTATCCTTCCCCTGAACAACTATGTTGAACAATCTTTGTTTTTAGATCATTTGAGAGTTGTTTTGATGAGCCCATGATGCCGCTCTTCAGAGGAGATTCAAATAGGAGAACAACTTGCAATTGGCCACCTTAAATACCTTTTCTCATGATTGGATACACCTGGCTATGAAGTTCAAAGCTCAATGAGGTTACCAAACCAATTTTGTGCTTCAGTAAGTCAGTAAAAAGTAGTTAGGAGTTTTCAAATCAATAAAATGATAAGGGTGCCCATACTTTTGCACCGGTCAAATTTTGGTTTAATGCATATTGCACATTTTCTGTTAGTACAATAAACCTCATTTCAATCCTGAAATATTACTGTGTCCATCAGTTATTAGATATATCAAACTGAAATGGCTGTTGCAAACACCCAAATATTTACAACTAAAAATGATTAAGATTAATAGGGGTGCCCAAACTTTTTCATATGACTGTAGCTATAAGCCAAGAGCTAACGATAGCCAGCTTACTAGTTAGCAAGCCTTGTAAGCTAAGCTAATTTAGCTAGGATTAGCTTAGCTAACTAGCTAGATCTTTTCAAGCTAAATAATCATCTTTAATTTGCTTTAAGTGTTTCTAGTGTATCTTTAAAGCTGGTATGAGCTGTTATATGAGCTTCATAGGGAGTTGTGATGCAGGGAGGTGGGTAATTGAGCAGCAGGCAGAGTCAGGCTGTGTTTGGGAGCTGCAGGGGAAAGTCTCCTGGGAGATTTCCACACGGACGTGATAATCAGAGGAGGCTAATTAGGATCCGGGTGCATGCTGGCGCCTGTGTGGCCCTGCTAACGTTTTTACACATACACATTAAATACATAAATACAAGCTAACTGCGCAAAAAGAATCCAACTCTACTGTTTGAGCACACATACTGTATATACACACACACACATATATATACACACATACTGTACACTGGTGAACATACATACATGAAGACATTTATAAACATTAACCTTGGCAGATGTATCAGAAAAGACAAATACACATACATCTGTGTGTATAGAAAAAAATGCTGGTTTAACACACATCATACATTTCTAATCTAAACTTAAATATATCGTTTTTTTATATTTTATTATTTGTACTAGACACATATTTGTCATTCACCAGATTGGTGTTCAAACTTCAGCACACAGGAGAGTTGAGGTGCACATTGAATGACAGCTTCCTCTTACAGCGTCCACAGTTAATCCTGTTGGATGTGGTTGGTCCTTCTTGGTGGTATGCTGACATGACCCTGGATACAGTGGCTCTTGATGCATCACAAAGACTTGCTGTCTTGGTCACAGATGCCCCAGCAAGACGTGCACCAACAATTTGTCCTCTTTTGAACTCTGGTCTGTCACCCATAATGTTGTGTGCATTGCAATATTTAGAGCAGAACTGTGCTCTTACCCTGCTAATTGAACCTTCACACTCTGCTCTTACTGGTGCAATGTGCAATTAAGGAAGATTGGCCACCAGGCTGCTCCAAT
This sequence comes from Astyanax mexicanus, assembly GCF_023375975.1. Classification (NCBI taxonomy): domain Eukaryota; kingdom Metazoa; phylum Chordata; class Actinopteri; order Characiformes; family Acestrorhamphidae; genus Astyanax; species Astyanax mexicanus. The sequence continues at coordinate 7,353,026 of NC_064428.1, read as the reverse complement.
TTAGCCATGAAACCTCCCACATTAAAATGACAGGTGCTTCAGCTTCATTGTCCAACCCCTGTATGCACTATAACATGGAATTATGCTATTCAATTAAGCTATACAAGTGTCACATGTTTTAGTCATTAAAAATCAATGTCAACGTCCACATATCTGAAAAGTTATGCAAGTTTACTTAAGTATACTTAACACATGCATTGTTTGTGCTCAAATCAGTGTGTTACTTAAGCTCAAATGGTTTAAGTTCAGCTAAAGGGGAACTCCATAGTAAAATTAAGTTTCGTTGCAGTAAAACATGATAAAGAGTACTTACCTTTGTTTAATAGCACACCTCCGCTCTCCCACAGCTTTCCAAGATCCAGTCATTTTGTGCTTTTTGCCCAGCACTCTTTACAATGGCCACTTCGGGGCATATTTTGCCCAGATAAATCGTTTTTTTACACCGTTATCCAGCTCAAAGCAGCTTCACACCTTCTTGGTAGAATCCTGAGAGTTCTGACATTTACAACGAGGCATAAATAACTTTAAAAAGTGCACAAGAAGCTTATTAGAAAACACTGTTTACAACCTGTAGAGTAACGTAATCTCTCGGAGATCTCCATTGAGGTGTGAAGCTGCTTTGAGCCTGAATAACGGTGTAAAAAGCTATTTATCTGCAGGGACAATCAATTTTCTAAAGTCTATACTAATGCTGCCTTCCGTTTAGACTTACTTTGGTGTTGGAGCTGGCAATGACATTACTTTTAATTTGACTTAGCGAATGCAGAATAAATCCTAAGTGAATTAAACTCACCCTTACTTTTGTTTTCAGATCTTTAGTAAACGGGCAGAAGTCTAGTCCATTGATTCTGACTGTTAGCACACGGATTAAAGAGTCCAAGACTTATTAAAAAGCTTGGGAATTAGGTTCAGCCAACGTTTCCTAATTACAGCTGGTCACATGCCTCAGGTCTGATTTGCTAATCAGGTTAGAAGACCTCGTCCAAAAATGAGCCTTTGCAATACTTAGAGTGCTTAAGGAATTGATGGGGATTTGGATTTGAACTTTCCTTCTCAGTCTGTGTCTACAACTTCTGTAATATTAATTTAACTTAATATCTATCATAGAGTCTCCATGTTTAGCCTAAAGAGGTAAAGATTAATCTGTCCAGACTGTCACTGTTAAATATCACAGTAAATAAAATAATTGTACACAATCTAAATATAGATTGTATATTTGAAACAGAACAAGAGCAGTGCAACTCTAGGTCAATCATGTTTTCATCAAATGCCAGTTTTGGCTAAAACTGTCCATCCTGTAGTGCAGCTTCCTATAACAGAGAGGACACATGCATGATGGGAAATAAAAAGGGATTAATCTGATTTCTGTGTAGTCTGACATCTTATAAATATGATTAATAGTCTTTGACTAAAACTGTTTGTTTTACTTTGAGGGCCAAAAACAGCAGTACTGTGATAATAGCCCATTTATTATTTTTTTTATGTCAAATTTGCCTAAGATTGCACAAATGTTCACAATCAACAGTATACTCATGTGACAGCAAGTCATCTCTATCAGCCAAAGTTAGTCTCTTCCCAGAAATTCCAGGAAAGCTTGTCCACAGATGCATGTGTAAAGCATGTCCTTACACTTCCTGACAATAGGAGACCCTTGGAACAAACAACAAAAAAAAAAAACACATTAAAGCATAGTGCTGCATCAGTTTTATGTAATCATGTAGGCAAGAACATTTTTTTATTGGTACATTTTTATTTTGGTTATGAGATGCCAAAATGCACAGTATTGTGCTAATGAACCATTTTAAAAAAAAAGTCAAATGTCAAACGTTGCCCAAACTTTCACACGCAATTGAAAATACACATGGCTTCCAGCAAGTCTTCTTAAACAAACAAAATCAGACCTTTCTTAGAAGCTCAGTGATGGACAAAATGCATACCAAACTTGTACTGTGACAGTGGCAGCTTGTTCACAAATGCATGTGTAAAGCGTGTCCTTTGGTGGTGGATCAAACTTTCCTGATGGACAGCCATAGAGCAAACAATCCCAGTTCTCACATAATTAAAACATAATGCTGATTAAAGTTGACATATTATGCAAAACTGCCCCTATAAACACTCCAACACGCAAAAAAAATCCATCCATCCAATTTCTGTGAATCAGCTGAAAGAGTTTAGTGTCAGATATCATATGCTCTTATGAGCCGTTTACATGTCTCCTTTATTGTGACGTCACAATAAGAAAACCCACCCACTAGATCAGCAGAAGATCAACTATTTTAGTCTGCTGGTTGGGAATGTCAGACAGTATACAGCAGGATTAGCCAGCAGACTTTGTCTGATGGAGGGATCTGTACCTACTGGACATGTCAGCAGATGTGGGAGATGACTTCTTTCGCAGTTAAACATTTTGTTTTGCCTTTAAGCACAAGCTAAAACAAACCATGTGATATGTAAATGCTTGTTGTATACATGAAGCATGACCAGCAACAGCTTATTTGCATAAAAATGACAGAGCCCTTAAATGGCTCATTCTAAAGGGACTGAAACTGGTAAGAATAGAGCTGTTGAGATCTCTTTATATTTATATTAGAATTATTATTTTTTTTGTAAAGAACTTCATGAAGATGTTTTTTTATTTTTATAGAACATAGATCTTTTTTAGCTTGTGCAAAATAGGTACAGCATGTCTCTTTTAAATCCAATAGTTTGTGCTTTAGGATTAATAGATTAATAATATAAGCAAAATCTAAACATTGATAATTAAATTATACATTAATAATAGATTTATAATATGCAGATTTTTTTTTTTAAGTCATAAAATTATAACTCATTAAAAAATATAAATGAATAAATATAATTTGCCCATTGTTGCCCAAGCTTTCACATATAGCTGTATACACACGTGACTTCCAGCAAGTCCTCTCCCACAGCCAAATCCAGTCTCTTCCCAGAAACCCAGTGATGGACAAACTTCATAGCAGCGTGTACTGGGTCAGTGACAGCAGCTCCTCTTTGAAGCGCATTAATCTTGTCTCTGTGTTTGTGTGTGTGGACGGGATGGAGAGATAGAGCGTCCAGCTCCTCTGTTTACCTCGAGCCGTGTTGCAGATTTTCATGACAAAGTGTGTAAAGATCTCAGGGCTTTGAACTCAGCCTGTGTTAGAGGGGGAGCTCGGCTCTGTGCGGCTGGGTGCAGGTCGGTGGATCACGGGCGCACGGGGGTCGTGTTACAGGTGATCCAGGATTTGTTGTCGAGTGTGTGTCGAAGAAGGCGTCGCCCGTGGCAACGTTACCTGGGGCGCGGACGCCTCTTCCCGCAACGAGCGCCCAGACCTTCCAGAGGAGAGAGGGCCCACTGTTGCCGTTGCCTGGATACAGAAGCTCTGTTTGCCCAACTGTGGGCTTCACACCTCTTCTGCTGAACGTGCAAAATCTGGCCCCGCCCACCTCGCTCCTTGTTCATCTGACCATGTGTCAGCAACCTGCCAATCAAAACGCAGAGAAACCATCAGCAAACAGCGGCAGTACCGGGAATAGGGAGCTTTTAGAGGGCATGGAATGTAGGACTCTAGATTAACAAAAAATAAAAAATAGAGTATATACAGTAATACTATATTAAACATATCAACAGAATAACCTTTATACACTGCATGCATAACAAAACTTTAAAATTTCTATTAGTATTACTATTCTATTCTATTACTAGACTATTAGCATTATCATATTAGTATTGCTTTTGCTCTCCAGCACAATGGATAAGTTCCAAATAAAAATATTGTAATGTAGAGTATTAATTTGCAGAAAATGAGAAATGGCTGAAATAACAAAAAAAAAAAAAAAAAAAAAAAGATGCAGAGCTTTCAAATAACCTCAAATAATGCAAAGAAAACAAGTTCATATTAAAAAAAGAGTTTTAAAACTTCAGAAATCAATATTTGGTGGAATAATAACCCTGGTTTTTAATCACAGTTTTCATGCATCTTGCCATGTTCTCCTCCACCAGTCTTACACACTGCTTTTGGATAGATCTTTTGGATAGATTTTTTGACACTCCTGGTGCAAAAATTTAAGCAGTTCAGTTTGGTTGTTTGATGGCTTGTGATCATCCATCTTCCTCTTGATTATATTCCAGAGGTTTTCAATTTGGTAAATTTTGGTTTACCTTATAGGTGGTGGTGGCTCAGGGGTTATAGCACCAACAAAACATTGATGACAGAGGTTTGGGTGCAATAGGATTTTGGCTCGTGCTCATGAATATTCATACATGCAAACATATGAGCTTTTACTGGCTAACAGCACTGAGAGGCAGCGATAATAATAACTTTACCACATGTGTAATAATGCCCTGCTAAGTGCAGTTCAGCCACTGACCTAGTCTTAGAGTCTCTGTAAAACATCAAATCCACCGGAGATCCTATGTAAACCTATAGTTACACACAGAGGTGGGTAGTCCAGGTCCAGAAAGTAAAAATACACCCCAGGGTTTTGTTGGCTGAGACGCAGCAGAGCTGCCCAGGCAGTTGGAACAAAACCATGGGGTGGATTTTTACTTTTAACTAGTGTAAACATTACTGTTCTAAACATACACCTACCTATATTAATTGTACTTTACTGGTGGTGTTCCTTAGCTTTGAATTACTGGGTAAAACATATAAATAACACTTATGTGTTACTCACACAAATAACACAGGGACAAACTGTTATGCTGTTCCTATTGTATTTCACAAAGAAAAAAGAAAACGTGGATTTTAGCAGAAAGACACCTTTAACCCTTAGGACCCTACGGACAGATTTTACGTCCAAAATCGCACCTTGTGTTCTCAGCCTAGTTACTTAACAATCCCTTCACACATAAACATAATCCATATATGGTTAGAAATGGCGGAACTCTTTCTACTCTTTCTAAAAATAGTGATCACATCCCAGTGCAGTAAAGCTAAATCTACAAGAAACCCATTGAGAAAAACACCTAAAAAAGTGAAAAATCTCCTTCCCCATACAATATTATTTACATTTAGTGCTTCAAACATATTTATATGATGTTTCAAACCAAATAATATCAGTAAATAAAGACTCAAAAGTGTCCACAGAAAAAACAGTGTGACTAAACTACCTGCTTTACTCAAACTAAAGCTTGGTATGGTGTGCGCACTACTTTATATAGTTTTTATTTTACTTGCATATTTTAACTAAGTAGTTATTTTGCACTAAATATTTTGGTTTATCTAGACTAAAAATTTTACATTTTTGTATGTATATGTTTTCTTTTTGTGTCCTGATTAAAATACTGAAAGGTATAGGCTGCTCTGAGTGTCAGGTGGTTTTTAGTATCTACATGTATCCTAGAGGTGTGATTATTGATTATCAAGAAAAATAAATCCACCTGATGCTGTTTCTCCATGTATTTTATCAAAGCAATAATTAATAAACCATGTAATGAACTATCATCAATATTATTATGCTCTCTTATAACTCATAAACACTCTAGTCTAACCGTTTTTGAAAATATATCTTAGGTGTGAATATATTTAAAGTCTATACAAAATATAACAATTCTGCTTCCTTTTACATTTTAAATGATTATATATTTGAGCAGCCGTATGTCTTCTGGAGTAAAAGAGATCAGGGCATGTGTCTGTCTGATATAATTACTGTGTTATAAGACCTGAAAGAGGAGCTGACAGGAACAGCCTAGAGTTGAAAGGGTTAAGATGAACTGTGAGACTGGTGAAAGGTATAGAAAGGGTAAAACACAGCTCTGATTATTTGTGTTTGGGAAGACACCTCTCGCACTATCTCTGAATTTCACTGTAAACACACAGCCATGTTTATGTCTATCTGCAGTTTATGCCAACATGAAGTAAATATATATCCTGCAGCTCTGGTGGTGAGTGTATGAAAGGGGGTGAGGAATGTTGAGCTGGGCTGTTCGTGGAGCCGCTGCTGTTGGGTAGGTGTGTGGGTGAGAAGCGGTGGGTAATGGCCTGAGCTCAGGCCAGCGCTGGGTATTTTTAAGGCCCTGCTCTCCTGAGTTCTTCAAACGTCCAGGCTGCCCTGCATTCCCCACTCACGCCTCAGGTCTTTGAAGAACCGGTGAAGAACCAAGTGCAGAAGTTACCGCACTCTATACAGAGATCATTACTCACCTTCACAAACTGCCTTCAACCAGCATTATACACTCAAACTCTCTCACTGCCTGGATACCTCTGAAGATTTATAACCATCCCCTTCATATACCCTCTACTTCAGTTTCTGAATAAGTTTCTCTGACTTTGCTATGTATAGGTTTATGTTGTTTTATTCTATAAACTACAGACAACATTTCTCCCAAATTCCAAATAAAAATATCATAATTTAGAGCATTTATTAGCAGACAATCAAATAATGTAAAGGAAATGTAAAGTTTTAAGAGTTCAGAAATCAATATTTGGTGGAATAACCCTGGTTTTTAATTACAGTTTTCATGTATCTTGGCATCATGTTCTCTCCTCCACCAGTCTTACACACTGCTTTTGGATTACTTTATGCTTTACACTCCTGGTGCAAAAATTCAAGAAGTTCAGCTTGGTTTGATGATCAGCTTGTGATCATCCATCTTCCTCTTGATTATATTCCAGAGGTTTTCAATTTGGTAAAATCAAAGAAACTCATCATTTTTAGGTGGTCTCTTATCTTTTTCCAGAGTTGTAGATAAAAGTTACTATGAACTATGAATGATAAAGAATTTAGCACCGTATATTACACCCTGCACTACATCCAGGTAGCTGCACTGTTAAAATAGCAATCCACCAAAATCAGAGCGCACCTGACTTGCCATTAAAGGGAATGGCAAGTGACTTGCTGATTGATTTATTGCATGTTATGCCTAAATCACACCCATAATTAATTAAAAGGATTAGTACATGCCTTTTAAGCACTTTTAGCTGTGCAAGGCATACTTTTCCTGTCATTACGACAGCAAAAACACACTCACACGCCCTAAATCAATCTACGCTGTGCTCACCTATAGATAGGGTCCTACAATTGAATGAAGGCTCAATAAGTACCCTGTTGGAGCCTCTATAATCTGGATACAAGCTGAGATACTGTAAGGTTGGGTATGGAGGTATACAAGTTCTGTAGCTACACTCGTACAGTAGATTGCTTAAGCTGGCATCCCAGCTGATCCCAGAAATCCATGATAAATCTGGTGAATGGCCAGAGTGAGTTTTGCTGTGTGTGGGTGAGCATTATCCTGCTGATCATGCCAGGTTGAAGTTCTGCCCTAAAAGGAATCATGTGTCTGCAGGATGTCCTGCACATATCAATGAGCTGTTAGTGTCCCTCATATCACTACTAGGGGTGACTGACTTTCATAAGCAATGGCTCTCAGATCATCACACCACCTGCTGGGGCAGTGTGTCGCTCCAACTCACAAGTTCATATTTTACTCATTTAGCTATTCAGAGTAAAAGACTGTTTATTAATTATTGTAATAATATTTTAATAATATTTTATTTTAGTTTATTTGATCTATATTTGAAAGGGGAAATGTCTATACAACACATGATGTTTTCTCATATTGGGTTTCAAGGGTCTCAAGAAGAGTAAAAGCATAATACTTCAATCAGCACACACACACACACACTCACACACACTTATGCACACTCATGCACACTCACTCATAAACTCACTCACAAACTTACTCAATCACACACTTAATCACACATTCACAGTTATACACAAACTCACTCACACACTCAATTACACAATCACTCACACACATTCACACTTACTTCACTCACACACTTACAAACTCAATCACACACAAACTCACACATTCACTAACACACTCATACACACACTTACACACATTCATGCACACGCACACTCACTCATAAACTCACTCTCACTCAATCACACACTCACTCACACACTCACTCACACACTCACTCACACTCACTCACACTCACACACTCACTCACACTCACACACTCACTCACACTCACACACTCACTCACACACTCACTCACACTCACTCATAAACTCACACTCACTCAATCACACGCACACTCACTCACACTCACACACTCACTCACACACTCACTCACTCACACTCACTCACACTCACACACTCACTCACACACTCACTCACACACTCACTCACACACTCACTCACACACTCACACACTCACTCACACTCACACACTCACTCACACACTCACTCACTCTCACTCACACACTCACTCACACTCACTCATACTCACTCACACTCACTCATACTCACTCACACACTCACTCACACTCACTCACACACTCACTCTCACTCACACACTCACTCACACTCACTCACACACTCACTCACACTCACACACTCACTCACACACTCACTCACTCTCACTCACACACTCACTCACACTCACTCATACTCACTCACACTCACTCATACTCACTCACACACTCACTCACACTCACTCACACACTCACTCTCACTCACACACTCACTCACACTCACTCACACACTCACTCACACACTCACACTCACTCACACACTCACTCACACTCACTCACACACTCACACACTCACTCACACTCACACACTCACTCACACACTCACTCACTCACACTCACTCACACTCACACACTCACACACACACTCACTCACACTCACACACTCACTCACACACTCACTCACACACTCACTCACTCACTCACACTCACTCATACTCACTCACACTCACTCATACTCACTCACACACTCACTCACACTCACTCACACACTCACTCTCACTCACACACTCACTCACACTCACTCACACACTCACTCACACTCACACACTCACTCACACACTCACTCACACTCACTCACTCCCACACTCACTCATACACACACTCACACTCACTCACTCACACACTCACTCACACTCACTCACACACTCACTCTCACTCACACACTCACTCACACTCACTCACACACTCACTCACACTCACACACTCACTCACACTCACTCACTCACTCACACACTCACTCACACACTCACTCACACTCACTCACACACTCACTCACACTCACACACTCACTCACACTCACTCACTCACTCACACACTTACTCACACACTCACTCACACTCACACACTCACTCACACACTCACTCACACACTCACTCACACTCACTCACACACTCACACTCACTCACACTCACTCACACACACTCACACACACTCACACACTCACTCACACACTCACTCACACTCACACACTCACTCACACACTCACTCACACTCACTCACACTCACTCACACACACTCACACACTCACTCACACACTCACACACTGACTCACACACTCACTCACACACTCACTCACTCACACTCACTCACACACTCACTCACACTCACACACTCACTCACACACTCACTCACATACTCACTCACACACTCACTCACTCACTCACTCACACACTCATACACACACTCACACTCACACACTCACACTCACTCACACACTCACTCACACACTCACTCACACACACTCACACACTCACTCACACAATCACTCACTCACACACTCACTCACACACTCACTCACACACTCACTCACACACTCACTCACACACTCACTCATACACACACTCACACTCACTCACACACTCACTCACACACTCACTCACACACTCACACACTCACTCACACACTCACTCACACACTCACTCACACACTCACTCACACTCACTCACACTCACACACTCACTCACACACTCACTCACACTCACTCACTCACACTCACTCACACACTCACTCACACACTCACACACTCACTCACTCACACACTCACTCACACTCACTCACACACTCACACACTCCCTCACTCACTCACTCACACACTCACTCATACACACACTCACACTCACACACTCACTCACACACTCACTCACACACTCACTCACACTCACTCACACACTCACTCACACTCACACACTCACTCACACACTCACTCACACACTCACTCACACTCACTCACACTCACACACTCACTCACTCACTCACTCACTCACTCACACACTCACTCATACACACACTCACACTCACACACTCACTCACACTCACTCACACACTCACTCACACACTCACTCACACACACTCACACACTCACTCACACACTCACTCACTCACACACTCACTCACACTCACTCACACACTCACTCACACACTCACTCACACACTCACTCACACACTCACTCATACACACACTCACACTCACTCACACACTCACTCACACACTCACACACTCACTCACTCACACACTCACTCACACACTCACTCACACTCACTCACACACTCACTCACACACTCACTCACACTCACTCACTCACACTCACTCACACACTCACTCACACACTCACACACTCACCCACACACTCACTCACACACTCACACACTCACTCACTCACTCACTCACTCACACACTCACTCATACACACACTCACACTCACTCACACACTCACTCACACACACTCACACTCACCCACACACTCACTCACACACTCACACACTCACTCACTCACTCACTCACACACTCACTCATACACACACTCACACTCACTCACACTCACTCACACACTCACTCACACACACTCACACACTCACTCACACACTCACTCACACACTCACTCGCACTCACTCACACTCACTCACACACACTCACACACTCACACACTCACTCAGTCACACACTCACTCACACACACTCACACACTCACTCACACACTCACTCACACACTCACTCGCACTCACTCACACACTCACTCACACACTCACTCACACTCACTCACACTCACTCACACACTCACTCACACACTCACTCACACACTCACTCGCACACTCACTCACACACTCACTCACACACTCACTCACACACTCACACACTCACTCACACACTCACACACTCACTCATACACACACTCACACTCACTCACACTCACTCACACACTCACTCACACACACTCACACACTCACTCACACACTCACTCACACACTCACTCGCACTCACTCACACACTCACTCACACACTCACTCACACACTCACTCACACTCACTCACACTCACTCACACACTCACTCACACACTCACTCACACTCACTCACACACTCACTCACACACTCACTCACACTCACACACTCACTCACACACTCACTCACTCACACATACACACACTCACTCACTCACACACTCACTCACACACTCACACACTCACTCACACACTCACTCACTCACACACTCACTCACACTCACTCACACTCACTCACACACTCACTCACACACTCACTCACACTCACTCACACACTCACTCACACACTCACTCACTCACTCACTCACACTCACTCACTCACTCACACTCACTCACACACTCACTCACTCACACTCACTCACACACTCACACTCACTCACACTCACTCACACACTCACTCACACACTCACTCACACTCACTCACTCACTCACTCACACTCACTCACACACTCACTCACTCACACACTCACTCACACACTCACACACTCACTCACTCACTCACACTCACACACTCACTCAGTCACACACTCACTCACTCACACACTCACTCACACTCACACACTCACTCAGTCATACACTCACACACACATGTGCACAGTGTCCTTGTGCTTGAATGTCTCTGTGTGTCTCAGAGAGCTTCTGAAACTATAGTGAACACACTCTTCCTCATGCTCGGTCGCCCTCTCTCTTCCTCACACACTTTCTTTTTTGGCATCCGTGTCCTGCTCGTGCTCGTGATCATCACCGTGCCATCTCTGCACCAGCAGCACACGTCAACCCACCTGACTCCTCCCAGTTCTCCCAGCCCAGCCTCATCCAGAAGCGCAGTTTCGCTCTTTAGAAATTTACAGCTTAGTGGAATTTTACTGAGGATGCCAGTTTGCCAGAAATTGGTTGTGTGTAAGTGTGTGTGTGTGGGTCAGTATCTGTGTGTGTGTGTGTGTGTGTGTGTGTGTGCTTTTAATATGCAATGTCTATTACGCGAGCTTTTATTTGTTTAGGATGAGGAAATAAAAAGGCTGACCGTTTAAACAGGTTGTCTGATTGTGTTTTGTGTGAGTGGCTGCAATACAGTGGCACTATAGAAGTGTATTTAACCACAAGCAAATTTCTTCCAACTTATAAACACAGTACGTCCATTCACTCTGTGTTTCTAACTTTCCACTATATCCAGAGCACTGCTGCCATTCTGCAGCCCATTTACTCTAAACATCCTCTAAAAGAGCTCTGTAACAGCCACACACACAGCCACGCAAAAAAAAAAAAAAAAAAAAAAACGAATGAGGTCAGCTGACTACCTGAATATACTGAATATAGACCAGGTTATTCCATCAATGGATATTTTTTTTCTTCCCTGATGACACGGCCATATTCCAAGATAAGACAATATCAGGATTCATGCTGCTGGAATTGTGAAAGAGTTCAGGGTTCAGGGAGCATGAGATCATCATTTTCACACATGGATTGAGAGAGAGTTCACCACAGAGTCCAGATCTGAACCTCATTGAGGTTAATCTTTGGGATGTGCTGGATGGAGAAGAGCTGCTTTGTGCAGTGGTCAGACTCAACCATCATCAATGCTGCTGCAAGATCAGGGTGAAAAATTAATCCAGCAACACTGGATTGAAAGATTTTTTTTTGTTTTGACATTGCAGAAACTTATTGAAACAATGCCACAGTGAATGTGTGCTGCAATCAAAGATAAAGGTGGTTCAACGTAATATTAGAGTGAGTGACACTTTTTTTTTGGTCCAGGCAATGTAATCAATACTTAGTATCATATCAATACTTAGTAGCACCATCTTCCACTGCAACTACAGCTGCAAATCTTCCGAAGACTTTAACTGGATCATTCTAACACATGAATATTCTTTAATCTAAATCATTCCACTGTAGCTTTGGCTGTATGTACAGGGTCATCGTCTTGCTGGAAGGTGAATCTCCTTCCCAGTCTCAAGTCTTTTGTTGCCTTCAACAGGTTTTTCTCCAGAGTGACCATGGGCCTCTTGGCTGCTTCTCTGACCAGTGCTCTCCTTGCTTAATCTGTCAGTTTGGGTGAACAGTAGGTCCATGCCTTGGTAGGTTTGCATTTTTCTATTTTTGGATGATGGATTGTGGAACAGTTCTCCTTGAGATGCTTAAAACTTAGACTATGTTTTTTTATAATCTAACCCTGCTTTGAACTTCTTCTCCACAACTTTATCTCTGGTGAGTTCCTTGGTCTTCATGATGCTGTTTGTTCACTAATGTTCTCTCTAACAAACCACTAAGGCCTTCACAGAACAGCTGTGTTTATACTGAGACTAAATTACACTAAGCTGGACTCTATTGCCTAGTTAAGTGACTTCTGAAGGGAATTGACTGCACTGGATTATATTTAGGGGTTTTAGAGTACAGGGGGATGAATTCTTATGCACAATACACATTTTCTAGATTTTTATTGGAATAAAACCTTGCGAATCATGTATAATTTTCTTCTTACACTTCTTACACTAAATCTCAATATGTTAAATACATTCAAGTTTGTGGTTGTAAGGTGACAAAATGTAAAAAAAAAAAAAAGTTCTAGGGGGGATTTATAATTTTGCAAGCCACTATACCATACGACAGTTGGTCACCCCTAGTAGCAAAACAGGGGAAAGTAAATTACTGTAACTAAACCCACACAAAGCAAGGGTTTCCCAGGAATGTCTCCACCAGATTGTCAATACGTACTTGGCCTTGGGAAGCCTGATGAGTTTAGACCATTTCAATGAACTAGGATTATACCTTCTGGGCACAAGCTGGTCTAGAACCATTGCCACATCTTGGCAACAAAAATGGCTGGGACTCTTCAAAGGGCTGGGTTGCCAAAATTGAGACGAGCTGTGATGTTCTTTTTGCTCAGCAGTGGTTTTTTTCTTGAGTCATAAATTCTGACCTTACCTGAGGTAAATGGGGACTGCAAATCTTTGGATGTTGTTGTGGGGTCTTTTGTGACCTTCTGGATGACTTGTCAATGTGCTCTTAGGGTAATTTTGGTTGGTTGGCAACTCCTGGGATGGTTCACCACTGTTCCACATTCTTGCCATTTGTGAATAATAGCTCTTGCTGTGGTTCGCTGGAGTCCCAAAACTTTAGAAATGTCTTTAGAACCTTTTCCAGACTGATAGATCTCAATTCTTATTTGTTTCGGAATTTCTTTAGATGCTGGCATGATATCTAGTTTTTGAGTATCTTTTGGTCTAGTTTGCTTTGTCAGGCAGGTCTTATTTAAGTGATTTCTTGACTGAGAACAGGTGTGGGCTGGGTTGCCTTTCTTGACCCATCTATCATCCCATTGGCTCTATGGCACAATGGGTGAAGGTCATGGCTAAGATGCAGCAGATGCTGGAAGCTGGTTTCACCAAACACTATCATCAAACACGTATCCATGACCTGTTCACCACTGTTCACGGCCTGTTCACCACTGTTCACGGCCTGTTCACCACTGTTCATGGCCTGTTCACCACTGTTCATAGCCTGTTTACCACTGTTAATAGCCTGTTCACCACTGTCCATAGCCTGTTCACCACTATTCATAGCCTGTTCACCACTGTTAATAGCCTGTTCACCACTGTTCATAGCCTGTTCACCACTGTTAATAGCCTGTTCACCACTGTTCATAGCCTGTTCACCACTGTTCACGGCCTGTTCACCACTGTTCATAGCCTGTTCACCACTGTTCACGGACTGGTAACCACTGTTCATGGCCTGTTCACCACTGTTCATAGCCTGTTCACCACTGTTCACGGCCTGGTCACCACTGTTCATGGCCTGTTCACCACTGTTCACAGCCTGTTCACCACTGTTCATAGCCTGTTCACCACTGTTCACAGCCTGTTCACCACCTGTTCACGGCCTGTTCACCACTGTTAATAGCCTGTTCACCACTGTTCATAGCCTGTTCACCACTGTTCATAGCCTGTTCACCACTGTTCATAGCCTGTTTACCACTGTTAATAGCCTGTTCACCACTGTTCACGGCCTGTTCACCACTGTTCACGGCCTGTTCACCACTGTCACGGCCTGTTCACCACTGTTCATGACCTGTTCACCACTGTTCACGGCCTGTTCACCACTGTCACGGCCTGTTCACCACTGTTCACGGCCTGTTCACCACTGTCACGGCCTGTTCACCACTGTTCATGACCTGTTCACCACTGTTCATGGCCTGTTCACCACTGTTCACAGCCTGTTCACCACTGTTCACGGCCTGTTCACCACTGTTCATGGCCTGTTCACCACTGTTCACGGCCTGTTCACCACTGTCATGACCTGTTCACCACTGTTCATGGCCTGTTCACCACTGTTCACGGCCTGTTCACCACTGTTCACGGCCTGTTCACCACTGTTCATGGCCTGTTCACCACTGTTCACGGCCTGTTCACCACTGTTCATGACGTGTTCACCACTGTTCATAGCCTGTTCACCACTGTTCACGGCCTGTTCACCACTGTTCATGACCTGTTCACCACTGTTCACCACTGTTCATAGCCTGTTCACCACTGTTCACGGCCTGGTCACCACTGTTCAAGGCCTGTTCACCACTGTTCACGGCCTGTTCACCACTGTTCACGGCCTGTTCACCACTGTTCACGGCCTGGTCACCACTGTTCATGTCCTGTTCACCACTGTTCATAGCCTGTTCACCACCGTTCATAGCCTGTTCACCACCGTTTATAGCCTGTTCACCACTGTTACGGCCTGTTCACCACTGTTCATAGCCTGTTCACGGCCTGTTCACCACTGTTCATGACCTGTTCACCACTGTTCACGACTTGGTCACCACTGTTCACGGCCTGTTCACCACTGTTCATAGCCTGTTCACTACTGTTCATAGCTTGTTCACCACTGTTCATGGCCTGTTCACCACTGTTCACGGCCTGGTCACCACTGTTCACGGCCTGGTCACCACTGTTCACGGCCTGGTCACCACTGTTCACAGCCTGGTCACCACTGTTCACGGCCTGTTCACAGCCTGTTCACCACTGTTCACGGCCTGGTCACCACTGTTCACGGCCTGTTCACAGCCTGGTCACCTAAGAAAACACTGGGTCTGATTATATTGTTTAGAATGGGAATGCTGTATCTCACAGACAGTCTTTGGACTTACTCTTCCAGCGCTCCATTAATTGTTGGACATTGGATGATGTTTTATGGGATCTGTGTTCAGCTAGAACGGCTTGTTTGTACATAGCGTGTGCTGAATACATTGCGTAAATCAAGCTAACACTAGCAGGAACTCTGCGTGGATGGCGCTAATTACAAACACAACGGATGACACAATCATAATCACAATACTTTTTAATAGGGTTCAGAACTTCCAGTTCTTTCTTCAGACATTTTCTTTTTCTAGTTTGGTCCAAATGAAAAATATCAGATGCGAAAGGGGCCTTGGACCACGGTCTGGACCAAAACACGCAAATTCAGTCCAAACGAAAAAAGAGGTGGTCTTGGTTTCGATCAAACTGAACCCTGGTGTAGATTGTTAGCAGTGTGTAAATCTATTTTGTTAGACAGTTTGGACTTCCAAATTAGTTACAGGAAGTTGAGGCAGGTCATTATCACCCACTTTAACAACCAACTTTAACAAATTTGCATAGCATTACAGTTCTGTTGGGTTTGAACACAAGCCAAGCCTTTGGACTGACAGATTTCTTGATACAAGAATAGAATTTCAGTATAATGGCAATCAAATTAATCTTTTCATTTATTTTGCTCGGGAAATTTTACTCTGACAACAAGCGAACATCAGACACGTGCCCTTCTTCAAACCAAGCAAAAAGGTTAGGACACCAGAACATCATGAAACAATTATGAAAAACCCTTCAGTGCACTTGCTAACAACTGCAATCAACAGAATTACCCCAAGAGTGCAGCGCCGACTCATCCAAGAGGTCACAAAAGAGCCCAAAACAACATTTAAAATAACTGCAGGCCTCACCTTCCTCAGTTAAGGTCAGCATTCATGACTCCACTATAAGAGATATGAGACTGGGCAAAAATGACCAGCATGACTGAGAAAAAAGAACATTAATGCTCGTCTCAATTTTGCAAGAAAACTTTTTGATTTATTATTTGGAATTTATGTCAGTAGTTTGTAGAATAAAACAACATTGTTCATTTGGTAACACTTTCTATGAATGTCATCTCTATTAGACTCTATAAACATATTCATAACACATTATAATGCATTCATAAGGCATTATAAACATGGCTATACATATGTATAAAAATCTATAATTCATCATAGCCATGTTTATTATGCATCATGAACTGTGATTATAATGCATTAATAGCTGTGTTTATAACATGTTATACATCAATACCAAGAAACTCAGTCCCAGCTTGTAGACTTGTATCATGACTAAAAAAGCTTCCAACGTATAAACACACCCTCAGTAATCCTATAAATATATTTTTAACCACTCATGAATTATACTTGTCTTGAACATAATATTAATTATAGACAATTATAATGTATTATAACAGGTCTTTGTGCCTCTAAGTCATTGCAGGACTGGATTATTAACGATAGATATATACACTATTTTAACATATATATATATATATCATAAGCATAGCTTATAATGCATTATAATCACAAGTCATAATGCTTAATTAACATGGCTATAGTGGGTTATGCCTTTTTTATAAATATTTATAGCCGTGTTTATAATGCCTTATGATATATTATGAATGTAGTTATAGAGTCTAATAAAGATGACATTCAGAGAAAGTGTTACCGTTCATTTTACTCATACAAATTTAAACTGTAGGCTCACGTCCCCATAAAAAATGGTTTATGGTCACGTGTATGGAGCGGGATGTCACTCGCTGTGGTTTGTAGTGGTGGGCAGATTTTCTCGCTCACTGGTAAATCTGGAACTAATCAACAGGGTTGCTGGTAATTTAGAGTCATGAGAGCAAAGGCAGGCGAGCAGGATCTCCTTTGTTCCACAAAACCAAAACAAAAACAGCGCTAATGCTGCAGAATGTGTGTAACTAGGATCTTATGGAGCCCCGGTGGCACTGGTGCAACATTCTTGATGTTATGCATGCTCTTATTATGTAACTGTTTTTGCGCTGTTTTTGAATAATCTGTTATAATCTTATTACTTTTCATATTATTGAGGTGTTTAGCTGAAAGTATTATAGAATCGTGTACTGTTGTGAAAATTTGGAGTACGAGGGGTGAAAATGTGCACTTTAATATTAAATATTAATTGCTTTTAAACCTAATATCTGCAAAAATTTAGGAAAAGGTAATACACACTAAAATATAATAATATATAATTGTCACGTTCTCTGTCTCTCCTGTCTGTCTCTGTGTTTTTCCTGTCCTCTTTTTGGTTTATTTATCTCAAGTGTTTTTACCTGTGTTCATTTGTAGCTCCACCCCCTCGTTACCTGTCCCCAGGTGTTCCTTGTTTCCTGTTAATTCCGTGTGTGTGTATATATAGTCCCTTTGTTTCAGTGTTCAGTGTCGGTTCTTGTACATTGTTATATCTGTTTGGTTCTTGGATTTCCTGAGTTCCTAGTCTCTGTGTATTCATTGTTTCTATATTATATATATATATATATATATATATATATATATATATATATATATATATATATATATATATATATATATATATATCATTTTATTTATGTTTTGTTATTGGTTTTCTGTTTGGTCATAAACATTCTACTTCCTTCTCTGACTGAAATAACCTCAGTTAGACAAACTCTATAACCATCTAGCAGTCTCTGAATCGACTAGGAGAAAGTGTTTCCCACTCCTCCATGCATAATTCTTTCAGCTGTGTGATGCTTCATCTTTAGTGTTCTTTAAGCACCCTTTTATGCAGTGAAGCCTCTCCTGTTGCCAGCCTGTCCTGTAGCAAAGCAGCTCTAAACCATGATATTGTACCTCCATATGTCACAGTAGATATGGGTTCTTGAGCTCAAGTGCTGTGTTAAGTAAAACATGTTTTCAGTCACTGTACTCAAATAATCTAGCTTTGGATTTATCTGTCCAAAGCACACTGTTCTAAAAGTTCTGCACTTACAGCGTCCACAGTTAATCCTGTTGGATGTGGTTGGTCCTTCTTGGTGGTATCTCGCTGACATTACCCTGGATACCGTGGCTCTTGATGCATCACAAAGACTTGCTGTCTTGGTCACAGATGCTCCAGCAAGACGTGCACCAACAATTTGTCCTCTTTTGAACTCTGGTATGTCACCCATAATGTTGTGTGCATTGCAGTATTTAGAGCAGAACTGTGCTCTTACCCTGCTAATTGAACCTTCACACTCTGCTCTTACTGGTGCAATGTGCAATTAATGAAGATTGGCCACCAGGCTACTCCAATTTAGCCATGAAACCTCCCACACTAAAATGACAGGTGTTTCAGTTTCATTGTCAAACCCCTGTATATGTCTATGTTTATGTCTATGTTTTCTAATAATACTTTGCGGACCTTTTGTCTGTTCTATTCTGTAATATATATCTAGTCTGTACTATTACTAAATACTATAACTGATATACAGTTTTGCAGTATTTAGGTTGTTCTATAACCTGTTACAGTAATTAACTATGCCTTTTCTAAGTTTACATTGAGTTGTTATAAAGATATTGTTAACGATGTAATATTAAACTGTTTCGCTTTGTTTTATTAAAGCATTAAAACAGAACCACAGCTCAGTCCTGCTCTTTTAAAACATCAGCGTTTCCCAAACACGCAGACACGGGCCTTCACTGCATCACTTCCTGTTTAAAAATGAACTCTGATTTGCCAGAGTGGTTAAAAGCTTCACTGAATGTTAGCACTGCAAATCCCATTAGACACTTATAAAAACAAGCCCTCTTACTGCGACTCTACAGATCCTCTTTAAACACCTCAGTGTCACTGCTGCACTCAGAACAGTCCACTAGCCAGAAATATCCAGCGTCCTGTGGCCAGTGTCTTGTGGGCAGCATCCTATGGCCAGTGTCTTGTGGGCAGCATCCTATGGCCAGTGTCTTGTGGGCAGCATCCTATGGCCAGTGTCTTGTGGGCAGCATCCTATGGCCAGTGTCTTGTGGGCAGCATCCTGTGGCCAGTGTCTTGTGGGCAGCATCATTTGGCCAGCATCATGTGGGCAATGTCCTGTTGGGGATAAGTGTGGCCAACATCCTGTGGGCAGAGTCCTGTAGCCAGCATCCTGTTGTTGCTGTCCTGTGCCCATTGTCTTGTGGCCAGCATCCTGTTGCCGGTTGTCTGTGTTCTGTTGGGGGGCATTCTGTGACCGGTGTCTTGTGTCCAGGGTCCTGTGACTGATGTCCTGTTAGCAGTGTCTTGTGGGTAGCATCCTATGGCCTGTGTCTTGTGGGCAACATTATATTACCTAATTATACAATATTACCTTATTAAAATTACTTTATTAATACAATATTGCTCAAATAATTTATGATACATAATGTATTGTAATTCCTGAAATTTAAATATTTTGAGTTAAAACACACACATTACTCTGTCTCAACACATGAAGTATACTAAAATTAATGTATTAAATGCCATCCATGTGTTGAGACAGTGAGACTTGGTCTGTTTACAAAATAAATCTTTGAGATTATGTAAATATTTCAATGTATGTTTTAACTCAAATTACACATAATAATGTTATAAATGAAGTAATTGTATTTAGGTAATATTGTATGCAGAAATGAAGTAAAGTTTACTAAAAGACTAAAAGAAAGGATTGATTCAGTAAAAATAAATGAAGTAAAGTTTACTAAAATAAAGGACTGACTGATGTTCAGTTCACTTATTTACTCTATGTTACATTTAAGCCTTGAAACCGAGTTGAAGTTACTTAAATTTACATAAAAATTCAATTTACCTAAAAAAAAAAGCAAATGCAGAAAGTTTCCAAACTTTTTTTAAGTACATTTTACGCATCATTTTTTTTTCAGTGTGCTACATACTGTGTTTTTGATGCGTGTACTTTCCCCAGAACATCAGAACATTCCCATCATGCTTTGCGTTTTCCCGCTCCTCCACCACAGCTCTGGTACACTGTATATGTAATGGTGTTATGGTCGAAGCGGCGTTACGTAATCCAGATGCACAACATCTGCTCTGAAAGCTGGTCTTCTGCTCTGGAGAGAAAGAACAGATTGTTCAACACGCAGCGATAGTGTATCTGATTATTCAGTCCTTATTCACATACGTTTACAACCTACGCTTCCTCTCCACGCCGCTCCTGGCACCAGCCGAGCGCTCCGGCAGCCGAGTCCGGCTCCGCGAATGACGTCCGCACTGAGGTCCGCTGCCGGGAGGGGAGAGGGGAAATTGCGCAACTTTATTGGCTGCAGATGTTGCTAATGTATGCGGCTGCGAGGAGAGGAGGCAGCCGGCTGCAGCGGGGAGGTGGAGGGGATGGGGGGGATATGGGGGTGAATGGGGGGTTGCTGTGGCACTACAGGCTGACATGGTTTTAATCATACATTAACTGTAACATCTCTCCATAAAACCAGTCAATCACCCCCCCCCCCCCCTCCTAAAAACGTCTCTCAGCTGATGCTTTCTGCCATTCTGGACGTGGTTTACTTCACTGCGTACGTCAGATTCTACGTCACTAATGCACAGGTGCTGCAGGTCTCGCTCTCAGGTTGTGTCACATTGTGCAAACTTGAAACTTTACAGATCAGATTTAAACCTCTCAGTAGAGCTTTTACAGTGGTATAAAAAGTTTGGGCACCCCTGATATTTTTCATGATTTTCCTTCAGAGAATGTGCAATAATTCTTTAAACAAAAATAAGACAGGTGAATAAATTTGGGCACCCTTGTCGTTTTATTGATTTAAATACCCTAAGCACTAATTATTGGAGCACAAAATTTGTTTGCTTGATGCAGAGACTGTAAAAAAATATGGACGCCGTGTCGCCGTTCCCATTCATTCAATGAAAATGAAGCCAAAATCTTCCTCCATGTTGGCGATCCTGAAACCCGAGTCTGTAGAGCGCAGTAGAGACCAGAGGAGGGAGAAAGACTGTGGAGAGACAGCCTACTCATTTAAATAACCCCGCCCCTGAGGGCTGCCTCGAGGTCACAGGCTGCAGAGCAGAGCTGAGCGGAGCTGACGGTCTGTTATTGGTCCCGCCCATAACCAGCTCTTTTACAATAACCACACCTTTTTTGAATAGAGCTGAATAAAGTTTTAAAAATCAAATTCTGTGGGGATATAAAAAATGTAACAATATAAGCAGAGGTTACACTAAAGCTGCTGCATTTAAATAATGGAGGTAGAATTACAGTATATTAGAAAAAAAAAACGTGATTGAAAGTTGTCTTGTTGTTTTGCAATTGAAACCTACAGTATGGGGATGGGTGGGGTTACACAGCTTTCTGCAACCAAACAGCAGGGGGCGCCCGACCTGTGGTGGCTTCACTTTTAAGAGACGATGCTCCGTCCAGCTATACACAGTCTATGGTTGTAAGGAACTGCAGGCAGGAGGCGGACGTAATCGCAGGTAAGACAGACTTTAATAAATAAATAACAAAAAAAAAGAGAAACATACAAGGAACAAACAAGAGTGCAACCATAAACAAACAGGGAGGAATAACAAAAGAAACAAACGAGGAACTGAAATAATAAGAACTAAGGACAATAGGAGAGTGCAAATAATAAGTGAACGCTGAGAGACAAACAACAGGGAAAGGTACAAAGACCGACGAGGAAACACTGACACAGGGGGACTATATATACAAACAGGAAGCACACACCTGGGGAAACAGGTAACGAGGGGTCGGAGCTACAAATTACACACACGTGACGGAAAAATACTGGGGAACACACTGGAAAACAGAGTAACACAGGTCAACAGAGCAAGGGCGTGACATTAGTAAGCTCATTGACCCTTGACCTAAATATAGGGGTGACTCTAGTTATGAGAAAGAGTTAAGGTGGTCAATTGCAAGGTTTTCTCCTCTTTTGTGCATCTTCTCTCAAGAGTGGCAACATGGGAGCCTCAAAACCCAAATTTCATACTCTCAAATGACCCGAAAACAAAGATTGTTCAACATCATGGTTTAGAGGAAGGATACAAAAAGCTCAATAATCTCAGAGATTTCAGCTGCAGTTTCCACTGTGAGGAACAGAGTGAGGAAATGGAAGAACCACAGACACAGTTCTAGTTAAGACCTGAAGCGGCAGAACAAGAAAAATCTCAGATAATCAGAGGAGAAGGATGGTGAGAACAGTCATAGTCAACATAATCACAGACCTCCAGACCAACTCTAAAGACCTACAACATCATCCTGCTGCAGATGGAGTCACTGTGCATCGTTCACTATTCACTATTCAGCTCACTTTACACGAAGAGAGGCTGTATGGGAGAGTAATTAATGCAGAAGAAGCCTTTTCTGCACACACGACACAAACAGAGTCGCTTGAGGTATGCTAAAGCTTCATTTTGGAATAAGGCGCTGATGAAGGTGAACTGATGAAACTAAAATTGAGTTATTTGGAGGTCGGTTATTTGTATGCATGGAGGAAAAAGAACACAGCATTCCAACACAAACACTTATATATAAATACTGCTCCCCACAGTAAAATTGGTGCCTGTTCCATCATGCCCTGGTTCTGTGTGATCAGTGCAGGTACTGGAAATCTTGTTGAGGGTCTCATGGATTTCAGTCAATATCAGCAGATTCTTGAGAACAATGTTTAAGAATCAGTGAGAAAGCTGCAGTTTTAAGCGCAGGGGCTGGATACTTCAACAAGACAACGACCCTAAACTCTACTAATCACTGCTCACAATCTACTAAAGCATTAAATCATTCATACAGAGGAACACAGAAGGTACAACATTCTGGAATGATCATCTCAGATCATCTCAGTCCCCAGACCTGAATATTATTGAAAATCTGTGGTGTGATTTAAAGGGAGCTGTTCATGATCAGAAACCTGAATCAAACCTGACTGAACTGGAGATGATTCATAAAGAAGAATGATCCAAAATACCTTCAACCAGAAGCTTCAACCAGACTCTCATTGAAAGCTGTAGGAAGAGTTTAGAGGCTGTTATTCCTGCAAAAGGAGGATCTACTAAATATTGATTTCATTTTTCTGTAGGGATGTTTAAAGAATTATTGCACACTTTCTGTACATCCTATAAAGTTCATTTCACTTCCCAAATATCACTGCGTTCGTCTGCTATTTAACATATTTAACTGATATATAAATATACTGTACATACTGTATCTACATATATATGGAATCTATGAATATAATAGCAGTATGTACTCTATGACCTTAGTTCTGTGGGTAACTGTGGGGAGCCCGTCTACAGTATTTCTATACTCTATACACTTTTATAGCATGATGAAGGACACACGTTCCCTGGCATCGGTTGCCATGTTAGGAATATCATGTTAGCGTTTGCTCTGAGCTGCTGGTTCTACACAAAGCTCTCACAGTGCTGAGGGACGGAGTTCCCGTACCAGCGGTTTAGGAAGGATAAACATTTACTTGACCACGGAACGACTGCGGGACCTGCAGGTGGGGAGCACCTGTCGTCTGCAGGGGCATTCCTGCCCTCCTGCAGAACATACAGGAGCACCAGCATGTTATTCTGACCTCGGAGAGCAGTGGGGGGGTCCAGGGTCTTTCCCAACATGCTGGAATTCAGTCTCCAGGCAACACAGGCCTGAACATCAAGCCCCTCCCTCCGTTATAAACACCTTATCTGCTGTAGATGGGGTACAGTCTGAGATCTGCGGTCTATGATCTGCTCTCTGGAGGAACGAACGCCGTTCCTCAGGCGTCTCTTGTTGCCACAGCAGGGTCGGAGGCCCCTGGTGTGTTTGCACTGAACACAGCTGTGTGACTTAGAGAGAGAGGGCCAGGGGGCCTAATGTCAATATATCTGAACAAACAGCCATTCTTCATAGAAAGAGAAAAAGAGAGAGAGAGAGAGAGAGAGAGAGAGAGTAGCAATGAGAAAAGAGAGAGAGAGATCTGCAATATAAGCGAGAAACTACGTGAGCTACGTGAGACACCTCACGTTCATTCAGAATCAATTAATTCTGTGATAAATTTTAATATATTGGGCATTTTTTTTTATCTTAAGATTTTCCATTTGAATGTAGTGAATATTTAAATGTAAATAAAAGAAGCAGAAAAGTGGGATTATATTCAGACATTCAGACAAGCTTGGATATATATATCGAATTTAATTAAATACAGGACCAGTCAAAAGTTTAGACATACGTTTTTTTTTTTTTTATACCACTGTATATTAATATTATAGAAAATAAAATTAAGGAAAACAATTAAAGGACACATATGGAATTACTGTATGTAGTAAACAGTAAAAAAGTGTTATTCCTCCACATTAATCCCCTGATCTAATCCTGATGAACTGAGATGGTGATTTGAGGTGATTTAATTGGGATAAGCTGGAGCTTCACTATTGTTCAGCACCTCC